>NC_061087.1:23694099-23714099 GCF_015104395.2 Macrobrachium nipponense | reverse complement strand
AAGCCTGGAGAGAGGTGCTTGATAACGACCCTTGAGTCTTTATTTATCAAGCACCTCTCTCCAGGCTTAAACTCTAATGATTCTTCGTCTTCTCTCTCTCTGGCCTAAGTGTTGTCTGGGCATGTATGAACTGTTGTGGTCACTTGACTCTTTTCCTTACCTTGAATAGGTAGCCTTTCTCACTTATTCATGTTTTGTTTTTATTTAAAGTTTTACATTATTTTTAGCTGATTTTTTATTGGTAATAATTTGTACTTTTAACTTGTAATTTATCAAGTAAATTTTAATTATTGCAGACTGATGATGTGTTGAAGCAACATGAAACGTTTCACATATAAATAAAGCATGCTCCTTAGACTGCTGTCTTCCTGGGACTCCTGAATGTTTTATATATATATATATTATATATATATATATATATATATATATATATATATATATATATATATATATATATATGTATGTATATATATTATATATATATATATATATATATATATATATATATATATATATATATATGAGTGTGTCTGTGTGCGTGTGCGCGTCTATTAAACTAAGCATCATTTCCTACTCAAATTCCCCAGATAAACAAGACCACACCAACAGCATGCAATAAAACCCTATGTAAAATACAAATTACTTTTATGCACAACCACCCAAAATTGAGAACATGAAAGTGGAGAATGAAAGTTTACTTAAATAAACCCTGATGGAATAAGGAAATATTTAAGAGTATACCAGGAATATAAACGGAAGTTATCGATGTAATCCGGAGTCACCTTACAAACATACCCGGCAACAATGTACTAAATGTGTGAACATGCAGGTGCCTCTGTGTGAGCGCGTATTGTCATTGCATTGCATTCACGAAATGATATCAGTCATTAAAAGTAATTGCTAAAGTTTCCGGGCATTACAAACAGTGGCCTTCCATGAAGGTAATGACAAAAATTTCCTGTTAGTGCCTACAACGGCTAACACAATGTTCCCGAATTTCGATTACTACATGATTAGGCACAAGCATTATTTCCCTTCTTTAAATTGAACCTTCCCATCTGACTGCAGTTGTTTACGAACTAATAAATACATCGTATTCATTATTGTAAATACTACGCTAGGGAAAATGTAATTAACTCCTCCTATGCATATCACTACATATGCAAAAATACAGTTTTAGTAAAACAAAACAAAAAAATAAAATAAAAAGCTATATAACTGAGCACCCAAGCCAATTTTAGCAACAGTATTGAAGTCTTACTTCCCAAACATGATTGTATTTTCCCATTCGCACCATAAATCACAAGAAAAAATCACCCATTTACCACACTACCAAGATCATATGAAACAAATCAGAATGCCAACAGTGCCTAACACAATAAGTACGTAAAAATGTAGTTTAGCGTCCTCGTAAACTGAAGAAAAAAGAGGCATGGGTTGTGTTTGTGTTCTAGCCTAGACCCAAAGGCGGTGTTCGCAAGGTCCCAGAGGGAGCTTAGATCCAATTATAGATCTCCGTCACTTCCAAGTCCCACAGATTACTGATGATTTTCTTGCGATCCGAATTCGTCGTTTGTATTATTTTTTTCCCCGTATCTTTTCCAGGTTCTCTCTGGCAACAGTTTCTTTAAAAAATTTTATCTTTCTTTTTCATCAGTAAGGCAAACATTTATTTCTTTTTCATATCTTCCGGGTTCTCTCTGGCTTAGCTTCTTCGAGAATTTTTATTTGTTTATCATCCATACGCCAAACATTTGCATTCTTTTATCTTCCAAGTTCTCTTTGGCATAGCGTCTTCAAGAATTTTCATATTTCATTTCCGTCATTAAACCAAACATGTACCTCTGAAATTGCGTTATTAATTTAATTCTAGGAGTAATTACGATTATGATTACGATTTTTCACAGAAACTACCCAAGAAAATTAACTTGATCATAGACTGACGAAAACAAAAATGTTTGTTGTCCCCATAAGTCTGAATCTTGAAAAATGCTATAGGTCATGACCATCTTACCACATTTCTTCCTTATTCTTAGAGCGAGAGTGCAATAACCTAGACTTTAAATCAACAGTATCAAATCTTTGATAACCTCTTTACTTCCTATTCATAGACTTACCTTTACATGGTCAGATACATATTCATAACACACGTACTGTCCTTCATCCAGTTATCAAAACTTGGGACTGTAACATTTTTATGCGAAATTAGAGTAATCATTTAGGTGGAAGAAGTTGTTTTGTTTTCACTGATTCCACAGAAACTGATAAGAGCCCTTAGCACCCCAAAATCAAATTCAGTTACTGTACGCAAAGAATGATAGAGAGCTTTACCGTTTATGTGAAATAACAAGGTGAATACGTATATAAATTATGCAAGTTATATATATATATATATATATATATATATATATATATATATATATATATTATATATATATACATATATATATATATATATATATATATATATATATATATATATATATATATACATATGAATATATATATTTTTGCTTAGTTTATGCAGATATACCTATGCATCGCATAAAAGTTAAGGCTCATTATCAGCCTGCTTACAGTAGCCAAAACTGATTTGGAAAGCTGCGGGCTCAACCATTTCTGTGAAATTAGTGAGAGCAAAATAGCTATTTTCATCTGATTGATTAATCTATATCAAAATGTTAGAGACCTAAGTTTTATAAACTGGATGTAGCACGATACGTATGGATGTTAAATCTATAAAGGGTGAACTTGTATCTGACCATGATTGTCGATTTAGTGCTGGTTACTGCGTCCTCTCTGTGTATATATATATATATATATATATATATATATATATATATATATATATATATATATATATATATATATATATTATATATATATATATTACAATGCATGGACGCGTATACTTTCTGTCCACGAAATTATGAAATGACTGTCAATGTATAAAGTTAAAGGTCGAATGGTTCCATCCGTAATTTCTGACTTGCTCCCAATCTGCTGCGATTCCTAATCTCTCACAAAATTATTGGGCTGCCCTCAATTCCCTGACCACACCATTTCTTAAACCTCCCTAAATTACTTGAGAAATCTAATCGACCCCCACGAAATTATTATTGGCAGCATTTTGCGTTACTTCAACGAATTTCGGATTTTATCCCTTCGGATAAATATTTTTCTGCCGTGTTTGTTGATAAAAGGAGATTTGACGAGGCACGAGAAGAGGGAAAAGAGGAAGAAGAAGAAGAAGAAGAAGAAGAAGAAGAAGAAGAAGAAGAAGAAGAAGAAGAGGAGGAGGAGGAGGAGGAGGAGGAGGAGGAGGAGGAGGTGAAAGGTGAAAACGAGGCATTAGCAAGCGCGTTAGCCGATGAGAAATATAAGGGGTGAAAGAGGAGACCAAAAATAAATAAGTAAATAATGAAATAAAATAAAATACGGAAGAATGGAGGTTAAGATAATCTGGCAAATGTACGTTAAATTTAAAAGCTTGACAAAAGCGTAAAAACGCTCACTACACTGATTCTGATATAGTACTTAAACTGATCGAGTGATATGAGTTATGAGTCACTCCCATGCAAAAGGCATTAGATAAGAACTAATTTCTTTCATGCTTCGTCCGCTTTTCTGTGCAGATCACAGATGCATCTCCTAATCATTTCGGGAATATCTCAAGTCTTTACTTAAAGCGATGAGGTATTTTTGCTTTCCTTGCCAGATAAAAACGAAATACTATGCAACACCAAAATCTTACTAAAATGTGCGGTATTTAGTTTACTGCTGTGCGGTTTCTGTAATAATGTAAACCGCGTTCAGGTCAGGGTTTTACTTGGCTGAGATCCACGGTCATAATTTCAGTCTAATTCTTTTGATCAGGGAATATAAAAGCATAATACCGAAAAAGCATCATGCTCATAACTGCCACAAGCAAACTATTCCACATTACGGAACGTGCACTCTTCTAAATTAATGATTAGTCGCGAAAATTATCTGTCTATTACTGAGATGAACATAATTTACTACTGCTATTAATATCGAGAAAACGAGGAATTGACGAAATATGGACAAACTACTCTCTTACTCTGCTTCCAGTACTTCACTTCAACTTGAAATTCAACAAGAAACCTTCTGAACAGGAGTTCTCTGGGAGCGCATCGATCTCTCGAAGAAATACAGGCACAACGACACTATGTAATACGCTTTTACATTATAAACAGGTGCTGTTATTGGAAAAGTTTCAATTCATCCCCAAAGCATCCTGAGTATCCGAAGAACGGGAATCTCTAGCATATTTTATGCTAATCTCTCTCTCTCTCTCTCCTCTCTCTCTCTCTCTCTCTCTCTCTCTCTCTCTCTCAATATTTGTCAAGCCCCAGGATTCTTGGCAATTTATAATCAACAAGCAAATGGGTGGAAGATTATGCAGGTAAGGAAGTGTAATTAAGAAATTAATTACAGAAAATACTCTTAAAAGTTATTCGCTTTTGTTAATGATGTGGTATGATGATGATGGAGATGATGACGATGAGAGTGACAACTATATAAAAAAAAAAATCTTCAGAAATTTGTTTTTGATGCAAAGCGCAATTTGCGTTCCAGTTAATGGAGGGGTTCATGTTACTAACGCAGGAAATATATCTAAGAAACACGTGCATCGCGACATTAAAGTTGGCCAACTTATGAAGGCTTACCATTGCCAGTGCAGCTTTACCAAGACTACGTAATCTTCTCTACCTGCAATTTTGTGGAGTTTAGACAGAATTAATTTCTGATACAGAAAGAAGCAAAAAAAAAAAAAAAAAAAATATCGCACTTGGTCAAATTCGTTCTCCAACTCTCACGTGTGAATATATTTCCACAGTTGTAATAGCTTTTCTTCCAACGTCATACTTCACAAGTATCGAATTTGAAAACAAACTACAGTTAGATTTTTTTGCAACCGTTGCTAATTTATACTTATTTTTGAAAAGTATGCACTGGTTCTAAATTCGGTTCTATGCGTGTAGTGTAGAGTTACACAAGCACACGTAGGTACACTTACACCGTGTAATTCCCTGAAAATGACACATTCGCAAGAGCTGAGGGATTAAGTGAACATGAATACACAGACTTACACGGCAGAAAGGCGTACTTGCAATTTATTCCAATGCAGCCTGTAGTTATTTTAAGGAATGCGATCGTAATAGCAGAATGGGGAATTAGGCCAGTCATTTTTTCTCGAGCAATTACATGCAAGCTGGTGTTAATGGATTGTTTCGTACTTGATTATATTCACGGAGGTCATAATGAAAGCCATCACTAAAACCATAAATTCTTCGAGTCCCAATTTTTTTGTCCTTGTTCGCTTTCGCCTAAGGAAAAAAATATATGAAAAGATACGCCGTTAGCGTAATTAAGTCGTTAAGGAAATTAGCAGGGTGAGATTAGCATCCTACTTTCCATGATTAGGCAATTAGGTTCGGCAAAAGCATGTTTTCGAGGGGTAGTTGGTCCTCCGCTTGCTGGCAGACGAGAGAATGGAATAAGTTATGCTGAATGTAACAGTTTGATAACAGGGTTTGAAGAAGATCATTTTCATCCATATAACTGGAGAAAACCTTAAGAAAAATAGCGGGTATGGAAGCGTATAACAAATACGAAATAAACATTGCAAGACAGATTTAATTTCACATTACGTACACATTACGCAAAAAAGGAAAACCTATGAAACTTCTTGATCCAAATATTAAATACATACTATTCTCGGTATCTTCTCTAACAAAATATTCTCGAAATAAGAAAGAAATCGTTGCTTAAAGCTGAAAACACGTGAAAAATATATCAGCGGATAAGGGAGGTGCCTTGGAATGAATACCACTGAGGACCACCCGAAAGAGATGGAAAAGGTCAAACAAAGAGCCAAGATAAAGATCCGCTACAAACAATGCAAGGAAGCACTTGAGAATAAAAGAAACATAAGGCAACACAAACTATGATATTGTGGTTTTGTTGACACACAACCCAGCACGCACACACGCACGCACGCAAGACACACTCACACGCACAAACGCCGAGAGTTGGGAGGGGATTGGAAAATCACTCTGCAAGGATCATATTGCCTTACCATTTCGTTTTACAACATATACTAATATATTTAAGCTTTAAGAAGACGGCGTGACTATTTGTTGTTCTTTTATTCGTAAAATGATTGTTATTATTGTTATTATTATTATTATTATTAATTATTATTATTATTATTATTATTCTTCAGAAGATGAACCCTATGCATATGGAAGAAGCCCACAAGGGCCACTGAATTCAAATTCAACCTTCCAGAGAATATGGTGCTCATTAAAAAGAAGTAAGAGAAGGTAATGGGAAACACAAATGAAATGCGAAATGCAGTATTATTCACATGTTCATCCGCCATCTCAAACATCTGAGTAGTGACCATTCCTATTTTATTTAGCAACCAAAGAAAGTGAACTGAAAATATAATCCCGACTGCATGCGCTATTTGTAATCTTCAAATGCTAGCCGCCATGTCATAGGAGCTGTCATGAATGATAACCCCTTAGTTTTTGCTTCCCAGGACATGAATAAACAACTTTTTTTATGCTTAGCCACTCAATACCTACGACTAATCTTTCTTTAAATGATGTATCTTAACATCCTTTTACATAACTAACATTATAGTGAGGATATATATATAGTACGTATATATATATATATATATATATATATATATATATATATATATATATATATATATATATATATATATATATATATATATATATATATATATATATACACATATATTTGACAATGCTTCAGCTTTACTCTTGTGCCTTCAGCTGAAGAGTTCTGTGGTGGCTCTGTCCTTTTATACCGACAAGAGAGTTCCAATATTTACTATTTGCAAACCATTAGTTGGAAAAAGCTGAAGTGGCGCAGCTCTTTCAATATGCATAATCATAGATCACAAAGCGTGTTTATATCTCATTTAACCTTTGCATGGTCTCATCCCGACTTTAATTCTCAAGTTTGCAAGAATATCGAATGTCACGGAGGCTGAACCCAGGGGTGAAACTTAGCAGCTGACTAGTATTATGCGTAGCTCAGTTTTGTATTATTTGTTAAGCATTAAATCACAATTTGGCAACAGAAGGGCCACTCGTAAACTTGGGAGAGCCATACATCAGTTATTTACATAAAAGAACAATATTCCCAAATTTCAAAGTGCAAGTTGCAATTCATAAATTATTCACATTTATCACGACTTCGTTTATGCATACAAACGCGTAAATTCACGTATCCAAATGTATATGAAGTTTTGTCTAAATTTATAATAATACATAGAAATGCATGGTGATGATGGCTGATAACCAGTGCAAGGAAAGACTTTCTTTTATGAATGAAATCGCAGGAAGCTTTGGATATTCCTTACCTTATCCTCTTTAGAGTATATCAGGTATCTCAGTAAGTTCATTTATGCGGGAAACGATAACTTTGACTTTACTGAAATACATGTCACAATAGTTTTACTTTATAAGAATTACTCACGTTTGAGGCATTACCTTTTTAAATAATAATATTAAGAATAAAAAACCCTAATTTCTCGATTCCCCAACTTGATTGCGATGCGGTACTTCTGTCAACGTTAAAATGGAACTGAAACTATTAAAAATTTTATCTTTCCAGCTGAGTTCACACTTGACCTAACATTTGTGGTTTCGAATCTAACCTGGAAAGGTCAGTTTGTCTTCATATACTTGGGATTCAGTGCTTACCGTCCAACCTGGAAAGGTAAGTTTGTCTTCAAATACTTTGGATTCAGTACCTATATTTCTCCCTGGACCTTTGCGAGTAGTTTGTATGAGCTATGATTACCTATTTTGGCCATACAAGAAAAAAAAGTAAAACACGAAAGTATATATGGTCAAAATGATGAGCTGTATGCTATTAGTGCATCAACAATCACACTGGAGATGGGGCTGGAATTCTGCATCAAAACTTTACAAGCGTTCAAACTGTTACAAGGTCACAGTGCCTCACTACTAAAATTATCAGTACAAATATCGGTTTTCGATTTTGCAATACCATATCAATACGGATTAGGTTCGACACACTTTCGACAAAATCTTAATGCCATAGAACGATTAATAAGTATAGCTGAAATACTCAAAAGTAAATTCAAATACATTCAAAAGATTAATAGGATAACAAGGCTACAAAAATATAGATTAGTAAGAGTTTCCTTTCATATAATATAAAGAGTGAATATTATGCTTCAAAAATGTCAACTTTTTTCCAGCAACTTGATACGAATTCTACTCACAATCACAGCTAATTTGTTGTTTCATCTGGCGTTACAACTCGTTTGATATTTGCGATGATACAAAGACTCCCTTTTAAGCGACTGATTTGCTTGCTAACCACAGCGGGTGGGTGCTTCGTACTGCGCGCTTGTTAAAAGAGGAAACCATTTCTTCCCATTTTCCTTGAGTAAACATTTACTCCCATTTTCTCAAGTAAACATAATTTGCATAGTACATTTATTTCTATAAAATGACCTCCGCGTATTTGCAAGGCAAAACGTTTAATTTCAGTTCTATTTTGGGAAATGTAATCCTCCGACCTACATTTGTCAGATAACAATTTTATAGCTTAAGGTACGTGCAATAAGTAATTCGCCATGATCAATAAATTGCGCGTTTTGCAACTGAGTACTTTAACTTTTTTTTATACCTGCTTTTTATTATAGAACAAAGAACTTTGGCATTCTCTGCATGAAAATAAGATTATTATGATTCGGTTATTTCAATTATATGCGATTTGGCTCTTAATCATCTTCAATCAGCAATTATTATTGAGAGATAAATTTGCGTGGATTTTCCTAAGAACTCGATTTAGTTTACAGTATTACTTTGGCCTGAGATAAAAAAAAAAGTACGCGATGCAATGCTAAGTTTTCAACACATGTAGCAGATGTGATTTCCTTCACGGAAAGCTATACGTTTTAAATAACATTTGAAAGTTAAAAATAAAATATTTTTGTCATTCCATGAAAAAAGAAAATATTCATCTTTTCCATGTAATGGAACAAGGAATTTTACAACACGTTTTCTAAACTTAAACAGCATACACTTTTAAGTATATCTTAGTTTACTCAGACCACTGAGCTGATTAACAGCTCTTCCAGGGATGGCCCGAAGGATTAGATATTTTTACGTGGCTAGGAACCAATAGGGTACTTAGCTTCACCAAAAATAAACTCCTCTGATTCCTTGTTGACAGAGCAAAGAATCGAACCCGGACCCTGACTCGTCTAACGAAGAACTTTAAACTGAATACAAATCTTGAAAAATTACATTCCTTGAATTGGCTCTTTAGACTGAAACCATCTTTTTTCTATGATGATAATCAACTTTCTTATTGCAGTACATTATCAGCAATCGCTTTGAAAATATAACGAAGAGCAGGCAAAAAAAAAAATGTCTCATTGAGCGTATGATGATATTTGCTAAAGTCTTTCTATTTATGATTTATGTTCCGTAAGCAGCCATCAATTACAGTCATGAATGGCTATAACAGCGAATAATCGAATGACACCACTTTAGTCAAAATTACTCTTAACAACGGACATCAGTGATATGCATAACATTCAAAATTCTCAGACGCTCCTGGAAAAAAAGGCCTACTATCATCTAAGCAGTAATTTACATTATACAATATAGAATATTAAATGACTCTGTTGTCTTTCAGTGCTCGCTAGAGCAGGAAATACTCCAGGATTTAACGACACTGAACACGAGCTTCAGAAACGCATGAAAAGCAAATGAGGCGTCCTAAGGTTAAGAGGAGTGGATGGAACACGAGATCGCCAGATACTCGCTAATGAAGTACAAAAAATAAGCCGTGTAGGGAGGATGGGGTGGGCAGGACCTCCTGAACTAATTAAAGTTTAAGGGGCATAAAACTGCTGAGAATTCCGTGGAATGATTGTTGGAATTAGCTCGTATAATTAACAAGTCTATCCAGTACCTACATGTCACATTTTTCATATACGCATGGATTAAAAATTAAAAATACTATAAATTTATACAAAAATCATGTATAACAAAGGGAAGATCTATCGAAAATGTCAAAGATTTTTAAAAGTCTGGTTCTGACCGTTATGTATTAAGAGGCACTGGATTATGAGAAATCATTCCCTATTTTCAGAAAGCTTTCAACTGACGTGCGAGATAAATAAAGCAAAGAACAGCCCAGGTACACAAATAACAAGAGTTAAGTTCAGACTATGCAGTGAGAAATTCATTATAAACAAGCTGACAACGACAAACTTTGGAAGCATGCGCTTTACTGGACTTCATCGTCGGGTAAAACTATAATCATACAATATATATATATATATATATATATATATATATATATATATATATATATATATATATATATATGGGTGTGTGTGTGTGTGTGTATGTGTTTTTGTACAGTATATGCAGCACATACGCACACACCCACATATACGAGTATATACACACACACACACACACACACACACACACATATATATATATATATATATATATATATATATATATATATATATATATATATATAACTGGCATTTGAACATTCCAAGGATCTCATTGTCCTTTTTCTATGTACTCCACTAGAACATCCACACGTCTTGCAATTATGAGAAACATCCCTTAGAATTCTGCCCAATACATTTTTATAAACTCTTAGGTACTTTGACATTTTACTATATCAATCTCTGATATTCATTCCATTTCAGTGCGGATGCAAACATCATGGTTTATAATTTTACCGTTCCGTTCCTCCCAAATACGCAGGAAATAATGTATTTCATTAGAAGCTGGTGTTGTTAGTATATTCGCTCTGAATATTTAAGTTTTCTAATTCCCTGTCTTCTAAATATATTGGATGTAATATCTCTGTTAAGTTGGTGCCTCACAGCATCTTGTTACGAGACCCACCCACCAACAAAACTATTTTTCTAAAGCTTCAAGGAATTTAATTTTCTTGGGATACCTCACCAAGTGCCCTGTGAGTTCACTTTTCAAGTCAGTCTCCATAATAACATCGTGTTGTTCATCTCCTGTGCTCTGACAGAACGTATTTTAATAAATACTCATACTACCTGAAACAAGAACAAAGCGAAAATATTTTTTTCATACTTTTCATATTTCAAGGAAATGAGCTTTTTTATTCTAATTAAATTTGCATGACCTTGATGACACATATTTAATCGAGTTGGTGACGTATTTTGTAAACATTGACCTAACGCATTACATTTACTAGTGTTGAGGTCTTTCAAGACTTAATTTCAAAATCTCTTATTTCACAATTCCTATCTTTAATTAAATTAGATCTAACAGCGTATTTATTTCATATAAGAGAACCGAACTTATTTACATCACAGATAAAAACCTAATGGAACAGGAAAGGCCTCCATAAAATGGCATTGTTCTCCGCTTTTTATTATATATATAATTTGAATCTCAATATATTTTCCTTCAATATCGATACCATGAAAACGCTGATATTAGAAAGTTGTTTCGTTAAACAAATTCATTCTTACATCCAATATATTTTACTTTTTTTTCATCAGAATAGAGATTCACTTTTGTTGAATAGGCTATCTATCGCAATACCTGGTATACATTTACATTAATTTCCTGTTTGTTTGCCAGACTTTTATAGCTTTTGTTTCATGAGCTAAAATTCCTGCATACAATGTTAACTGAATTCTATGTTTCTTTATAAATTTGTGTTTTTATTTTCACAATTTGAGAATGACTCACGGAGTTGCAATGTCACTAAATAAAATTTTTTACTGGAGTTGTACAGCTAATTTAATAATAATAATAATAATAATAATAATAATAATAATAATAATAATAATAATCGACCCACCCTTCAGGGACGTAATGAAACAGCAACGATTATACAGGTATTGGATATGTTTTATTTGAAGAAGTACATTATTAGCCTTACATCAATATTCATAGAAAGGAAGACACCGTTCACAAAACCCTTCATAGGGTTATGCTGCTCATTGGTAGGACTCTTGGCTTGACTGTGAGGGGTCATTACCCACTCTCCCCTTCGGGAGGTTAATGAGGGCAATGTATGGTATGTCTTTAGCATGTATGTACTGATTGGCTGTAATGTGTTTATGCATATGTGTGTGTGTGTGTGTGCGTGTGTACGTGTGTGTGTGTGTTTTACGTGCTTTAATACTGCAACCGAATTTTGCAATATTTTTTTTTACCTTCTAGCGTGCATGTGTTGAATACAGTAAAATACCGTTTAATACTGACAATGACCATCAAGGGAAATTAAAGTCAACTCAGCTATACGTGTTTCATAATGTATGAGACAACCTTACGCAATCTCAGAAGTTAGAACATCAATTCATTATCATAATGGAACCACCGTTTCTCCTGAATGTGTGGTGCTTTTGTGAGCTAAGTAAACACAGAATATCCTCAAGCAAATTTAGTTCAATAGAATAATTTGTCATGCAAACATTTGTCGCATGGAGCAAAATAACTGCTAATTGGTCTTTATAATATTACGAGATTGCACAAGCTACTTCCGCCACAATTACTAAGAGGGCAAAATGAAAAATTTTCTGAAGAGTTTGGAACGAGGAATTAATGTGACTCGTGTGAGTCTCTTAACAAGAATAGGGAGAAATAGGCAATAAAAGGTCAAGTTTTAGTTGTTAAGGGAAAACAAATAAAAAATATTCTTACTTAAAAACAGACTAAAGGACTACGAAATTACTTTCAGTTTTGTCATTATTAGGCATAGTAAAATTAGCATTGTTAATAGTGCACGATAACTGAAAATTGAATTTGAAATAAATCTGAACATCAATGATCCTGTACACTGAAAAAAAATATGAGTTGTGGACGCGAAGCTCTCATCTATGCTAAGCCTGAAAGAGCTCTTTCGTGGAATGCCAATATATACATATATATATATATATATATATATATATATATATATATATATATATATATATATATATATACGGAGTCTTCGACTCTTTTTCACTGGATTCTTGGTTCTCTAAATTTTAGAGGGTTTAGAGAAATTCATAGACCTCCAATTTCCTTTCACGCTATAACTAGATGGGTTTGATACTTGAGATTATCACTTCACTTTGTTTCTGTTGAAAACCAAAATGGTGAAGATCCTTTCTTCGATTGTTACTGAGACTGCGGAAGGTCTTTCTTCCCAAAAGAGGAAATGCCTGAGTTTCATTTTACATTATAATCGCTTGATTAGGTACGCTTCGCTTTAAATAAGCAATGAATTTACATATCAGCCTGATAACAAGCAAAACAAACTACTATCTCGTGTTAGTGTTACTGTTTTTTCACGAGATCATATACCACGTATTACATCGTTCGACCAACTTAGTGTGTGGGTGTGTTTGTGTTGCTCTTTCTTTACGAGTGACGTCGTGATGATGAGTCTTCTCTAAACGTGTGTCTGATATGCTGCTTGTCCATGTTCATGAGATGTAAAAAGGGAGCTCTTAATGAACATTATGAACATTCAAGGGGTCATTCTAAACATTACATAGTAATGGAACTGAACGCCATACTGCTAATTCTACCACCACACCACCTTCGCCTTCAGGAGAGTTCCACAGTTGCGATAAAAGTATTCTCTCTCTCTCTCTCTCTCTCTCTCTCTCTCTCTCTCTCTCTCTCTCTCTCTCAAAACAAGGACCATTTTATGAGTAACAGGAACAACAATTATATTCTACCAAATGTCCTTTGCTTTTCTCAGAACTGTGAACTCTTTGTTTTATATGCTCTTGAGAACTCTCCCAAAATGTATATAAACTGGTAACATATGCAAATGATACTTAAAGAGCTACATAATTCCGTCCTGGCAGTTCCCATGCATTTGAAATGTAGTTAAAATGAATTTAATCGACGATGCCGGTTTAAAATTCATTTCCCATCGAAATGAGATATGGTCAGTTATAAAAATAAAAATTAAAAGTTTGCTGTTGACACGTACGTGACGATGAAGTCCGTCTTTCACCATAGTATCATCACCAATATAAAATTTAAAATCAGTAATACAAAATACCCACATTGGCAACTCTCAGCGCCCAACGAAAGAGCGACGATAACACCTATCTCGGTAAGCAAAGCCTCTCCCCAGATTCAAAATTCAACAATGATCTCTTGAACAGAATTGTTTAACAGTGAAAAAAACCATGCTTGAATTTTTTGATGAGCGCCTCTTCATTCTGACTGGCCGATCTGAGCGTCCCAAAGCCACTTTTTCTCAATGATTCAAATGCACGACTAAATACTCCTATGAGGGGTCAACCATAGGGATAAATCAGATTAATTCTTCAAACTGCTTTATAATTTCTTGGTATTCATAGGACGACCTGTCAAAGTGTGAGTACTATAGTTTGTCCAATACTGAATTTTTGTTGCGAATAAAAAAAAATGTTCTTAGTACAGAATTATTTGGTT
This sequence comes from Macrobrachium nipponense, assembly GCF_015104395.2. NCBI lineage: Eukaryota > Metazoa > Arthropoda > Malacostraca > Decapoda > Palaemonidae > Macrobrachium > Macrobrachium nipponense. The sequence goes on along the minus strand of NC_061087.1, from coordinate 23,699,571 downwards.
CTCGGCAATATAAGGAAACAGTTTAAAACGAGGTAATACTTAAGGAACGCGTCAAGGCAGGGCTTGTTCGTTCCTTATTCCTAAAATTGCAGCGAAACTCAAGCCAAGTTACTTCACCATCTATAGAAATTGTAATGTGAGAAAAATAAAGCCTCGTTGACGCCGAAATTAAATAATCAGATTGCTTCCTTTTCCTTACGATAAAGAACCACGGAGTTGCATCGAAAACGAACAATCTCTTGCCATTCAAGTCATAACTTATACTTTTCAATACGCATATTTCCTAAGTCTTATGGTTGGGATAAGATCAGTAGTGTTGGTTTTCTGTTAAACTCTTCCGTTCAAGATATATATGACTTACTAAAATGTTATTTCACGTGAGTTGTATGATTTATGTATATATATATATATATATATATATATATATATATATATATATATATATACACTAATACATGCGGTACTTAATATTCTCAGTAACCATAAAACATGAACAATGCGTAAAAGAATCCCTTATGACGATGATACAGGTGAGACGTTGCTTACACCACAAAACCAAAACAAAGAAAATATCCTAAATTTACCAGTCCAAAGAAAAAAAAATATCTTCCCGACTGTCACGCGTAAAGTGATGAGCACATGACATGAAGGAACCTTAAGTATACGTTATAACATGACTCACACCAGTAAAGGCATACAACAAAATATATGTTTGTATTATGTACATATTATATACTTCTTTTCTTGTAGTATTAAACATGAGAAGATATTTCGACTTGCTTCTTCTTCGTCTTCTTCTTCTTCTTCTTCTTCTTGTTCTCTGTCTCTATTAATCTAAGGTTAGCTTTCAGCTCAACCACTCAGGACAATCCACAAAAGGCTTCACATATGACATCAAAGACACCATTTTCCGAAGAGGAGAAAAGTGCTGCTGTGACAAGAAAGCGGAAACACTCCGTCAGGGAAGGAGAAGATCTGTACGAAAACGGGACTTCCTCGCTCTCTCTCTCTCTCTCTCTCTCTCTCTCTCTCTCTCTCTCTCTTCGTGATATTATCTCTTTTTTTCTTATTGGAGCCGAATCATGCACAGACGACGGGGACGATGGGTGGGTGAGGGCGGAGGCGAGGCCTGGAGAGTCCGGGGGATGAGAGAGAGAGAGAGAGAGAGATGGGGGAGGGGCTAATTGAGGAGATATTTCCAAGACGGGAAGAAGCAAACAAGAAAGATTCGTTCTCTGAAGATACGACAGATTAAAGGTAATAAGGGAAAAGACAATGTCGGCGGCACGGCTCGGGGGTCGGGAGGGGGGGGGGGGGGGGGGGGGGTGAGGGGGGTGGGGGATATGACACATACGTCGACAGTAATGTAATATATTCAGGCAGTGTTTCTTGTAAATGACAAAAGTTGAAAGGAAATGCGACGAACCTAACACTGTCGAGACGACCGTTATGTTGAATGATGTCATAATTATCAGTTCCCTGAATTAGGGATATTCACTAGAAAACACATATCTTCAATCTTTACATTCAATATATTTTCAAACAAAATGATCAGTCTCGTGCCATACCAAAAATCAAACAATGTGTCTTTCGGCTTAATTTTTCATGTTAGTGTTTGTTTTATATATATATATATATATATATATATATATATGTATATATATATACATATATATATATATATATATATATATATATATATATATATGTATATATATATATATATATATATATATATATATATATATATATATATATATATATATATATACATATAAACAATTTAATATTAACCGAATCACCATATTACCTTGCGTGATCATTTAATCAAATAATTTCTCCAGTGAAATATTCTCCAGTAATAAAATAGGAGGGGGATTAACAAAAGTAATGATACAAGATTATACTCTATCTGTAGATATAATGATGACGATGATGACGATGACGACGACGACGACGACGATGACGATGATGATGATGATGATGACGATGATGATGGCAATGGCGGTGATGACGACGATGAGGCCGTAAATACTGCTGATGACTTTTAATGAAACCCGGGGTTGGATCTTGGATCAGACGTCGAGTGGTTTCGAGGAGCCTACTCTAATCTACGTAATAAGCTACACAATATTGGAGGACCTTATTCTAATACGGGGAGATGAGCACATTTTCCAGAAAAGTGATGCGGAATATTGATCCTTTTTGCTCTCGGACAATAAGGCAGATTTTTGCGCAGCGGCGGCGGCAGCGATGGCAGCCTCCTCCTTCCTCCTTCCTACCTCCTCCTCCTCCTCGAGGCTCTCAGCTGAGCTTTAGCGAACCTTCGCCGAGGGTTCATTTTGACCTCATTGAACACTTTCCTTCTCTCTCTCTCTCTCTCTCTCTCTCTCTCTCTCTCTCTCTTTCCTTTCTCCTTTTTTTAAGACCTCGTTATAATTTTCCTCGCAAAAGATGCTGTGGTTTTATTACCGTTTTCCCGTCGTCATCTTTTTGTGCTTTTTATTTTTCCGGGAGTCTTAATTCATCATCATCATCACCAGTATTCCGTGATCGTCACCACTCAGAGCTGTTCATACCTTTAGCATAAGAATGACCTCGTTTTTTTAGATTGTTAGAGTGGAGCCAATATTTACGAAAAACTTGAGAGAGGCATCACCCGCCTTATTTTTTTTGCCGTTTATTTATTTTCTTTTATCTCCCCCCTTCTCGGTTTACATCATACAGTGGTTGGTTGCTGGTGGCTATCCATTGTTAAAATGCCTGATGTGATCGTCGTAGTATTCTTCTCTCTCTCTCTCTCTCGTCTCGTCCGTCATCTCGTCTCTCCTCTATATATATATAGATAATTATAGTATATATATATTATATAATTTATATAGATAGATAGATATATATATGTATATATATATGTGTGTGTGTGTGCGTATATTTATATATATACACAAATATAAATGTAAATATATAATATATATAAATATATACACACAGAAACATAAATGTATGTGTTTGTTTGTGTACGTATGTATATTATATGTAAATGTGTGTGTGTGTATATATATATATATATATATATATATATATATATATATATATATATATATATATCAGGCGTGCAATCCGTCACACATCTAATTTCCTAAAGCTTTTCCTTATCGTTTCCAGTTATGTCAATGGGGTGAGGGGGGTGGAGAGCTATGGCCAATATTCCCCCGTATGCAAATGAGAGAATATCCCTGACCGTTACGAGAACAGAGGCCATGAGGAAGGGTTAATGAAGAGTAAGAGCCACTAATAGCGCAGCACAGCAAACAAGTATCCAAGGAGGAGGGAGGAGGGAGGAGGAAGAGGACAGGAACGGAGGATGGGGAGGAAGAAGTGGGACTCAAGAAAGAGGAGTAAGGGGAAGTCAAGAGGATTAGATCAGAGTAGTTATATGATGGGATGAGGACATGCCACGATTTTTTTTTTTAGTTTTGTATACTGAAATGGCGTCAAATTTCCAAAGGTCAAGAAAGTAAGAAAAATCTGAGTAAGTCAGTATTATGAAGAAGAATATGAGAGAGAGAGAGAGAGAGAGAGAGAGAGAGAGAGAGAGAGAGAATCAAGATAAATATGAAGGCAAAGTAAAGAGAAAGTCATTGTCGAAATAGTACGGGAAGACGCTTTGATTGTGGATGAGAGAGAGAGAGAGAGAGAGAGAGAGAGAAGGAGAGAGACGAGGGGAGAGAGGAGAGGAGAGAGAGGGAGGAAGAGAGGAGCGAGGAGAGAAGAGAGAGTCATGCTTAAAGTGAAAAGCTTGGTTAGGCAATGAGAGAGCAATTGGGCTTCAAGGGGGAAGACAGAAAAGGCTCATGATTGTCATCAAAGAGAGAGAATATTAAGAAAGATAGGAGTAAAAGATAAAAAGCGAAATTCTGCCTGGGATAAGAAGCGCACAGCAGAAAACGCAGAAGCCCAACTGAAAAGTCTTCTCATTTGCAGAGATAGAGACGATAAGCCTCAAACTGAAAGGACTGCTGAAGCTAAAATGATAATCTACTTTTGTCTAGTGCTCATGCGGTGGAATAACAGGGAGTCTCGGTTAATAGAGAAAAAATGCTCTGAGAAAATGTGCTCGCATAAAAAGCACTAAAAATACTGAAACGTTAAAAGGGATCGGTGAAAAGGAAGTCTTAAAACAAACACTGCGTCGATGACCCGAGCGAGAAGAAATCAAGGATGCTCCACCGGAAAGCCAAATGGAATAAGTTCGCAGGGTAATTTGCAAAGGCGCATATAAGAGTAAACATTCATTTAAACTTGGAAGGTAATGGGGAGGGAAAAAAATGTCATTAGTGTGAAATCTGAACACGCATATTGGGGAAAATTCGTAACAGAAAGATCAGAAGTAATGACGGAGAGGAAACAGATCAATAACACAACGAAAAAATGGCAAAACACTAATAATTCACCAATATTTAAGAAAAGAGAGAAGTAACAGTCCACAGAAAAATTTTGACAGAAGAGAGATCTTGCACGCACACATGGAAGTATAAGTTACAACTAGGTTGCCTGTCAGAGGTCTTTAGCAATGGCAGCAAAGACATGTATAGGCCTCAATAAAGGTAGTTTATTTATTACATATAATAGAAAATCAAGGTCTGGGAGCTTTCCGTAAGTCTGAATTCGTCTTTGTAAAACATAAGACTGCAAAAAGTAATCAAGGATATAAACACACACACACACACAAAAGAAAAAGAGATCCTTATCTCCTACGAGATACCAGAGTACTAGAGAGAGAAAAACATCAGCCGTGTCTATTTGCAGCAGCAAAGCCGTTGGAATAGAAAGTATATCTCCCCACACGAGATCCAACCTCGCTTAAGAGCGTAACCACGTACAACGAATTTCCAGAGTCCAAGTACCCTAACGACAGTGGGAAAGGATATGGAATCAGATGGGTAAGTCACTGTGTATTCTCATTGTTAACTGATTAAACCTAAATCATTTAGAAATAAAAAAAAATCTCAAACCATCAGGTTTGCCATTTACCACCATCACTGTACATTTTATCACAAACAGACTTCAACTCGATCTATAAAGAATTTTCTGAATGCATAAAGAGTATAGTATATTTCCCCTTAAATCTTTTTGAAATTTACGTCAGAACAGAAGAGGTAAAGCAAAACCTTGTTTAAGCTTAATAAAAGAATTTGACAATTACATCCGCACTAGCCAAACGCAAAAAACATCATTAAAACATTCACCAGCAACCAACCCACCTTCAGATGAGAACTTTTTGAAAACGAAAAATTAACAGTAATTATAAAAGGCAGCAACTGATGAATTCCTATCCGTCACTTCTAGATTTTTTTTTTTTTTTTGGTCCTTTTTTTCGTCGTTTCATCAGCGGGACGCTCCGGCAAGTTACCTTTCATTCCGAGATTTCATCAAGCAGCTTAATAAATGGTGCCTCTTCATTAGACCTTT
>NC_061087.1:23641599-23689099 GCF_015104395.2 Macrobrachium nipponense | reverse complement strand
TAACGACATTTATTACCATTTCTATATGATTAGATCAGCTACTCTCTAAAGGACAATGTATAACATCACCCGTGATCTCAGACATTTTGTATTCAAAAGTATTAAACAAGGAAATACTGAACAACAACATTTACTTTATACGGTATAAGTATAATGTATGTATGTATACCCCCGTCATTTTCAACGCAACATGTCACATAGTTTTATACAATCTGTATATTTCTGTTTAAAAAATCTATATATGAGTATGTATGTATGCATGCATGTATGTATGTATATGTTTATGTATATGTATGTGTATATATATATATATATATATATATATATATATATATAATAAGTACTGATGTGTGTATATATAATCTAATGTGTGTGTGTATGCATGTGTGTGTTTAAGGAGAGAAAGCATAAAAACAAAATCCTACGAGTCATCACATACAGCCTGATGGCTTTTGAAATAATTTTAGAAAAATCAGGTCATGAAAGTTAAATGGAAGCTATATTTCAATGTGAATCTCGCCGATATATAATCAGCGTCCATTCCCGCGGAGCTCTTTTAATTATATATATATAAGAAAGTTTATGCCTAATCACATAATGCGCCGTGATCGACGCGCGAAATCCAGCAAAATGACCAACGCCATCGATCACGGAGATAAATGATTACCTTCTGACGAATGAAGCTGGAGAGAAAGGATAAACAAAGGAAGTTAGGGGCAAATACGCCCATTACCGAAAACAGACCGAGCCTCTCGAAGGTCTTTTTGCAGGGAGAGCACAAGTAATGAAGTCCACTGCGGGATTGCCATCATACTTTAATTTATGCCCCCGAAAGCTCTGTTAATGCGCCGATTGCGTGGTCGATGATGCAAAAATATTTCATTTCCCCGACTCCCCTAATGTCTGAGGCAGCAATTTCACGTCAAGTTCAGATTATCAAAACTGCATTTCCTCGAACACCGGCGGATGTTATTTTCTTCCAAAAATAAAGTCATAATAAGTCTACTTCCCTCGCTCGCTCCTGCCAATATCTCTACGAAAACGGAAGCTAACGAATGGAGAAAAAGATGAACGAACGAACGAACGAACGTGGAGGCGGGTTGTTGAATGTAACGAAAAGAAACAATTAGTGAGAAAGTCAACAAAAAAGCAATTACGCTGATTACACTGATTAACATCCAGGACCCTTCATGTCTCCAGGGAAGTACCGTGAGTATGAGACAACGCAGCAATAAAAGCGGTTATTTGTCCGCGAAGGTTTTGGTCCGGCTTACGCCCAAATGCGGACAACGCAACTATAGTGTGTGGTCGCGTGTATGTATGTATGTAGGTATGTATATGTATGCGCGCGAACACGTTAGGAAGCCTGATATTAGAACGCTGCAACTAATCTGACTATTCACCTGCTTTTGTGGTGTATATGAGGATTTCAGAGACGGGATCTTCAGTCCACATTTGCTAAATGTTTGCAGGATTGAGAGTGCAGGACACACGCATATATATATGTATATATTCCTTCGGGCGATTTACGTTCTGAGATTCGGTTCCAAAATTCATTTCGAGGACATTCGTCCCTCTTATTGAAAAGCTCTAGTACTTCTGCGTTTTTGTTTCTATTTGCTCTGCTGTCCTGTCCCTGCAATAGTCACTGAACAAGCCGAGGCCGAGAGTAGTATGGCTGCAGGTGACGTTGCCAGAAATGGATATACATACATATATATATATATATATATATATATATATATATATATATATATATATATATATATATATATATATATATATATATATATATATATATATATATATATAATAATATATATATATATGCTTATCTACGAGGATCCAGAAACAGTTTCATATATATACTACATATATATGAACGTGATTCATTTATCACACATATCCACAGGTGAAAAATACGAGACGGGGTGTAGGCCCTGACCGATTTCGACTTTATTTCCAATCCTTCGTCAATGGCTGGAAACAATTGTCGAAACCGGGCAGGACCTACACCCCGTCTATAATTTTTCACCAGTGAATATATATATATATATATATATATATATATATATATATATATATATATATATATATATATATACACATACATATATATACATACATACATATATATATATATATATATATATATATATATATATATATAGAAAATGGTTAGAAAAATATATGAAATTAAGAACGCACGTACATACTTTACTTATTACAATGCAATGTAGTAAAAATCACGGTAGCCAGCCTACGCTGATAAACTTTGTCTTTGTTTATAAAGTACCAGAAAACAAGATCCCTTGCTGCTTACGGCTGTCATTCCCAGCCACAGCAGAAATGAGTAAAATGTTCCGAAAGTTAATCTTCCATTCAGAAGTTTTAAACGCGTTATCATATTCTTTGCGAGTCCGTGCAAAAGTAGTAAAAACAAGTTCAGCTCGGTTGTGTTTGTGTCCTCAAGGCTTAAGGATGTCTTCTTGAACTGGAAGCTCTGATGTTTGCAACGTACGAGGAAGCTTAAAGTAAAATTCCATTTCTAAGTAAAGAAAGTTCGAAAAGTGCAGTGTAGTATACACGTAAGTCAGTAACATATATTCAATATTGCTAGATTATTTACAGGTTAGATTGCGCTTATGAACTGAACACGTTAATGAAAATGAAATATAGATTATTAGCTAAGCTAACGATATTTTATGATCTCATAGAATCTCATTATGTTAACTTAAAAGTACCTAGAAAGGTAGTGCAGTTTGTTCTTTCCTATGCTGCCTGAACAAAATGTTTTCTATTTGCTTAACTTTCAGTGATCTTACTGCTTGTATTCCAATGAAAATTAAAAAAAAACTAAACTCAAGTGTTTTTTTTAAACTAATGTCAAACGGAGTTTAAAATAATTTTGATCCAAATGCAAAGAATTTAATAAAAAAATAAAGTCTTATAATACCACGTTATTCGGCATAGAATCAAACCTTGTACTAAGCTTCAGTTTATACAGTACATTAGTTACACCTAAAAATGAAAAATAATTTCCACGAGAACAAAACAATGAGGCCATTCGATAAAGACCAAACTTGCCGTGACTATCATATCAATATAAACTTAACAGCATCATCCAGCCCCAAAGACCCGATCAGCTAAAGTTCAGCAAATGCATTTAAACTTGTAAACAAAGTTAACCCCATTTTCCTTCCCTAAAATTTTCGATAAGATTTTTTTTTTATTTAGGGGACGCCAATGCCTTTACGGAATGGAAGTATAAGCGGGGGAAAACAAAATGCAAAGTTTGAGGGGGATCATTGTGGATAACACAAAAGCACAGGCCAAACGTAAATTCTGATGACCATTAAAATGTCCGAACTTTTTAATAATCGTCTTCAAAAGATTTCAAATAACACGAAAGACTATTTATAACTGACTATCAAGTCGAAGTCTTTGTGCAATGCTATCTTACACATACAAACACACATGCATAGTGCGTAAATGCACAAAGGTACATGTGTGTGTGTGTGTTCGTGTGTGTATACAATGCTATTAGCAAGAGACGCTCAGTTGTCACATTTCAAAACAATCTTTGTATAAACTTTGCACACTTGAGAGTAGAGAATTTGGTCACTTTCAATGCTTCACGAATCTGAAGGCTCCGACTCTCCTGAATGGGCATGCTTATTTCTCAAAAAGAAAACAGAAGGTTATTCAATTTTAATTATTTGCAGAGGCCGAGTCTAGTTTTGTCTAATCTTGCAGTTAGTGTCTGTTGTATAATGAGCATAACAAACACCGTATTAATATATATATATATATATATATATATATATATATATATATATATATATATATATATATATATATATATATATATATATATATATATATATATATATATATATATATATATATATATATAACCAACCATATGGACCAAAATCATTAAAAAAAATCAACAACTTGTTCACCATAACACGAGGAGCTTCAGAGAAAAATTACCGCTATATTATCTTTCAACGGCTTACACGAAAAAGGTCTTCGACGGCTACAAGAAGGATCCGAGAAGAGTTTTTTTTTTTTTTTTAATCTTGACTTTTCTAAACGAAGACTACTCATTTAATCGTATTAAGAATAACAAAAAACACCACCTCTTTACATACAGCATAGTTGTATGTGAATGGGCAGTTTCGAATTATCACAGTTATAAAAAAGACAAAATCCTCGAGTATCTTTAACTCCTTGCTTCGGTTATGTCTTTGCATATTTTCCTTTGATGACCAAAGCAGAAAGATCACTGAAAGTTGAGGAGATAAACACGTTTTGTTCAAATATTTTCTATCTACAAGGGAACAAACTGCATCGGTCACCATCACGTCACGCGTCTGGGTATGTTCTAAGCTGTCGTATTGAGGTTCAATGAGAACAAAAATGCTCCTGAGGTCAGCTGATAATTCATATTTTATTCTCATTAACGGTTCAAGTCCATAAGGACAATTTAAACTTCATTAATCTATAATCCATAACAGATCTCTCAAAAACCTCGCAGACGGGACTTTCAAAATTTATAGTGTTAGCTTTATCTCTCACTGTCCGTGCAGAGAAGTATAAAAAAAAAAAAAATCCAATTAAAAGAGAACGAGAACGTGGGTACGAAACAACAAGTTTAGAAATCAAGATATCGCGACAATAAATGAAGAGCGATGTTTTCCACTCGCCCTGAATTCATATAGTTGTGCAAGACAGAGGTCGAGGGATATTACATTCTACGCATGCCGATTGCACGCTTGAAGGTTCGCAGGCATTACAATTGCAATTCCAAGATTTGGAGGCGCCGCTGCAATAACATGTATGTACGGACATTATATATATTTATTTATATTTATATATATATACTATATATATATATATATAGATATATATAATATATATATATATATATATATATATAGGCCAAAAATATATACTAAGTGACGATAAATAAAGAAATGACATTATCACAGTATCACATAAATTTTGAACACTGCATGAGGAGAAATAATATCGAAATGGTTAGCATACCATTGCAACTTTTTTGCGAAAAATTTAGCATACTCTTGCAATCATTTTTAAAGCTTAGTATACACCCGCATTTTTTTTTAAAGCTTAGCGTACACTTGCCATTTGTTTATGAAAAACTTAGCATACTCTCTCAATTATTATGTGAAAAGCTTAGCATACCGTTATTTTTTTGTGAACAGCTTAGCATACTCTTGCAAATTTTATGTGAAATCCTTAACATATTCTAGCAATTTTCGTGAAAAGCTAAGCATACTCTAACATTTTTTGCGAAAAGCTTAGCATACTCTAGCAAGTTTTTACTGAAAAGCTTAGCATACTCAACCAATTCTTTTGCGAAAAGGTTAGCATACTTTTGCATTTTTTTGTGACAAGCTTAGCATACTCAAGCAATTTTTTGTGAAAAGCTTAGCATACTTTAGAAATTCTTTATTGAAAAGCTTAGCATACCTTAGAAATACTTTATTGAAAAACTTAGCATACTCTTGAAATTTTTGCGTCTGAAAAGTTTAGCTTACAGTTGCAATAATTTGTGAAAAGCTTAGCATAATCTAGCAATTATTGTGGAAACAGTTAAAAAAGTCTTGCATTAATTTTTAATGTGAATAGCTTAGAATACGCTTGCAATTTATTTTTAAACAGCGGCGAGATTATTAAATGCTAAATGAACATTCCTAATCCTAGGCATGCAAAAACTTATCCCTCATAACAATTATTATATAGATTGTAAAACTAGCATTTATGTAGATTGTAAAAAGCTATCAAAAAAACCTAAAACAAGAACAATCGGAGTTCTATAGAAAATGGATGCATCTGTGAGAGAAAAACCGCAAACTTTGAACAAGTTCACGAACCACAGTTTCACAGTCGTTAATTTTCTCTGTATCCTCCTGAAATTTTATTTCTATAAAATGCGAAATTCTATTTCTATAAAAGCAAGAAGCTTTGAGAACGTATTTCTATAGAATCTTTACAGTCACCTACAGCCCAGTATTCGGAGACGCGACTGATGACTTCGAAAGGTAGCCACTTCATCATTCCAGGAAACACATGGAAAGAGAAGCCTCTGCGATCGCTAAAAAAAGAATTCTAGCTGCCGCACCAACCCTTTCAGCCGAGTTTCATAGAACGGCGAGGAGACAAAGAATACCAAACACTCTGCAACAGCATTCCGTTCCCCCCCTTTTACCCCCATCTCTCTCTCTCTCTCTCTCTCTCTCTCCCCTCCATGCAGTTGTTACCTGTCATGAGATGGTCTATTCGCATCGTGGTCTCCATCTCGACACCGGGACAATGGTGATGGATGAGATGCAAGTTCACAGGAGAAACTTTTCACAACATTTCTTTATACTCTGTTCCTGAGGTAATCCATCATCTCACTTATGAAATGATCAAACGTAGATTTGGCGAAGAAGCTCTTCTTCTTCTCCTTCTTCTTCTTCTTCTTCTTATTCTCCTTCACGTCATGTCATTCTGCAAAACCTTATTTTGCATCTTTGCAAAAGTTTTAAAGTTGAAATGTTCGTATCCTCAGGCAAATATATATGCGAAGGTAGCGTCTTTTTTGAGGGGAGGGGGGGGGGGGCGAGTTTATGACCTCTATTTGTATTCACATAGAAAATAATTCGCGTTGGAAGCTGAAAACTCTAGCAGAATTATATTTACTTTTTCGACTGAAACTCGTGCAGAATATATATATATATATATATATATATATATATATATATATATATATATATATATATATATATATATATATATGTATAATATATATGGTTTTTTTTTAAGAATTTTTTCTCGATATACATATTACCACCAGCGTGCCCACGTCGACGACCTGAACGTCTAAAGAATTGGTTTCAAAGATCAGCAAAGTGAATATTCTCTGGCGCATTTAGACAAAGCTTCATTAGGTTTCTGCCAATGTATTTTGAGCATCGACAGTTCAATTTTAGAATTCATCTTCTCATTCACGTTTGCAGCCCTCAAATAGACATAGTTTTTTTCTACAATTCTTATGCATATTTACAGTAAATCCAGAAAAACTGGATCTAAATACTTCGATCAGTATGTCCAGTGCTTGTGTATCAAATCTAATTATTACAATCTCTCTAGGATATTATACATACTATACCGTCAACATTATCTCCCAATATATTTCCTTAACTGACATATAAGAATTCAAAAGAACGATCGGAAATGATGGTTTCAAAACATCCAATATTTGAAGGGTCTAACGATCCCATAAACCCTAATTCACGTAGTAGTCTTAAAATGCTTTGCAGACCCGAGCGAAATTGGACGTGTCTGGACGGTTATGAAACATGGAACCTATTTTTATTGCGTTTTCATCTACCCGTCAATCAGCGTTTTTAATCAGAGTTGCAGAAAAATACGTCGCAAAACATGAATTATTACATATTGATGATATCGGGCAGACGGCCCAGTCGGGATGTCTTTTTATTTCGTCGCCTAATGCCATGTTCATTTCCCCAGTGGTATGATGAATAAATACATGACTAAACAGATGGATAAATAACTGAACAAATAAATAAACAATTAAAAACAATACATAAAACTCAATAAAAAACGACATCAATAAAATATATAAATAAGAAAAAACGAAATAGAATATATAAAGAAATAAATATTCTAAAAGTAGACAGGGAAGACTAGAAGCGTCCCCAATAAAAGTGACAACCTATTGGTGGTGAATAAAAGTGAAAATCTATAGGTGGTAATGAATGAATTTACATGGATATGATGGAATTGCAAAATTTAATCACATTCTGGAAACATAATCAATCATACCGAGAGTCTCGGCGTGAAATAACTTCAGTGTTTTGATTAGCTTGTGAATTCAAATACAACAGCTCTGCTCGTTATGGCTCATATCTACTAACAAGAACAATAGGCAGACGTTTCCCCTTTATCAATTAGCGTGGAACATCTTCAAGAAAAGTGTTCTGAGACACACAAGTACACAACTATTTGAGCATAAGGCGCACACAAGTACATGATTACTAGGCCGACACTGTTAGCATAAAACCACATATAAAACAACAACTGCCGCCACCCCCATACCTGATTCATTGCCCAAGGGAAATAAAAGCTGGGGTCTAAAAGCGTCCGTCTTCAAGATACCAGAGGAGGGCCATTTTGTGAGTGGCACTATCTTAACAACGGTGCCTCCCATATCAACGCTCACACCCCCTATCCTAAAGTATTTACTTTGGGTGCCGCGAAGAAACTATTTATTTCTAGCTGCAGTCTACAGTCCTTTTGACGACTGTTTATTCAAATATTTTTTTTATTTTCAAAAAAATCATTTTAATAAGACGAACATTCTGCAACATATATATGTGACATTTATTGTCTACATGTTGGAATGTACGCTTCGTTTTGCGTTTTTTAACAGTCACCATCAATCTGAATGAATTACTTGGCAACTATCATGTCTCCATAGACAAAATGTAGATCGCTGTTAACAAAAACAATGAGCAACAGACTGGCTGACAGATAGAAAGTGAAACAATGGGGCAAAACATTGTGAACTTCACAACTATACCACTATTTAACCATTCCCACAAGGGGTTATGTACACATTACATTATATATATGTGTATATGTATATATATAAATATAAATAAATATATATATATAAATATATATATATATATGTATATATATATATATATAATAAGTACGATTTGAAGGTATTCAAGCACGAATCTAACCAGTTCTTCTGTGATACTCGTAATTCATTTACCTCAAGTTGCACCAGAGTGAGTTGACCTCTGAAGAAGCGTGATATATATATATATATATATATATATATATATATATATATATATATATATATATATATATATATATATATATATATATATATATATATATATATATATATATACATATATATATATATACATACTATATATATAATTATATATATATATATATATATATATATATATATATATATATATATATATATATATGTATACACGCTTCTTCAGAGGTCAACTGACTCTGGTGCAACTTGAGGTAAATGAATTACGAGTATCACAGAAGAACAGATTAGATTCGTGCTTAATACCTTCAAATCGTACTTATTATGCAGCCGTCGCCAAATTCTTAAACCAGAAATGTAATATATAAAACGTAGGACGTCGCGAGAATGCATTCATAAAACCACTGTATCTCTAAGCTGGTTAAATCTTCCAAACTATCATTCAGTAATTTCTAAGTTACTGACACAGGGTATTAAACTGACAAACTTGGCGTTAATACTCCGGTAAGCCTAGTTAGTTTCCGTTCCTTGCTTAATAAGGGCATCTGTATCAAAGTTTAAAACGCCAATGAAACACCATCAAGGTTATTACATGTTAATTTAAACAAGGTTGATACAGTATTATAAATAATTGAGAACTCAATAAAAATGGAATATACTTTATTGGGAACACGTCATGCAACAGTACTTTAAGGAAATGACAACTCAAAAAGGCAATATACTTTATTGTGAACATGCCATGCAATATACAACTTAAAAGCACGTAAATAAAGATGCAGCGGAAATAAAAGTGTGGATGGATAGAAAACAATGAACTCGAGGATGAAACAGAAAGTGTTGATCGAACTACAATAAAACATGAAACAGGAATAGTCTCAAGGGTCCCCATCCAATATAATAATAATAATAATAATAATAATAATAATAATAATAATAATAAGACTAGCAGAGGTTAATATCAGGAGAGGGATCTTCCAGGGCGACTCACTGTCCCCACTACTCTTCGTAGTAGCCATGATTCCCATGACAAAAGTACTACAGAAGATGGATGCCGGGTACCAACTCAAGAAAAGAGGCAACAGAATCAACCATCTGATGTTCATGGACGACATCAAGCTGTATGGTAAGAGCATCAAGGAAATAGATACCCTAATCCAGACTGTAAGGATTGTATCTGAGGACATCAGGATGGAGTTTGGAATAGAAAAATGGGCCTTAGTCAACATACAAAAAGGCAAAGTAACGAGAACTGAAGGGATAAAGCTACCAGATGGGAGCAACATCAAACACATAGATGAGACAGGATACAAATACCTGGGAATAATGGAAGGAGGAGGATATAAAACACCAAGAGATGGAAGGACACGATCAGGCAGAATATATGCAGAGACTCAAGGCGATACTCAAGTCAAAACTCAACGCCGGAAATATGATAAAAGCCATAAACACATGGGCAGTGCCAGTAATCAGATACAGCGCAGGAATAGTGGAATGGACGAAGGCAGAACTCCGCAGCATAGATCAGAAAACCAGGAAACATATGACAATACACAAAGCACTACACCCAAGAGCAAATACGGACAGACTATCATAACACGAAAGGAAGGAGGGAGAGGACTTCTAAAGTATAGAGGACTGCGTCAAAATCGAAAACAGAGCACTGGGGCAATATCTGAAAACCAGTGAAGACGAGTGGCTAAAGAGTGCATGGGAAGAAGGACTAATAAAAGCAGACGAAGACCCAGAAATGCAGAGACAGGAGAGACAGAAAGAACAGAGGACTGGCACAACAAACCAATGCATGGACAATAAATACATGAGACAGACTAAAGAACTAGCCAGCGATGACAATTGGCAATGGCTACAGAGGGGAGAGCTAAAGAAGGAAACTGAAGGAATGATAACAGCGGCACAAGATCAGGCCCTAAGAACCAGATATGTTCAAAGTACGATAGACGGAAATAACATCTCTCCCATATGTAGGAAGTGCAATACGAAAAGTGAAACCATAAACCACATAGCAAGCGAATGCCCGGCACTTGCACAGAACCAGTACAAAAAGAGGCATGATTCAGTAGCAAAAGCCCTCCACTGGGCCTGTGCAAGAAACATCAGCTACCTTGCAGTAATAAGGTGGGTACGAGCACCAACCTGAAGGAGTGATAGAAAACGATCAGGCGAAGATCCTCTGGGACTATGGTATCAGAACAGATAGGGTGATTACGTGCAAACAGACCAGACGTGACGTTGATTGACAAAGTCAAGAAGAAAGTATCACTCATTGATGTCGCAATACCATGGGACACCAGAGTTGAAGAGAAAGAGAGGGAAAAAATTGGATAAGTATCAAGATCTGAAAATAGAAATAAGAAGGATATGGGATATGCCAGTGGAAATCGTAACCATAATCAATAGGAGCACTAGGCACGAATGCCCAAGATCCCTGAAAAGGAATCTAGAAACTAGAGGCTGAAGTAGCTCCAGGACTCATGCAGAAGAGTGTGATCCTAGAAACGGCACACATAGTAAGAAGAGTGATGGACTCTAAGGAAGGCAGGATTGCAACCCGGAACCCCACACTATAAATACCACCCAGTCGAATTGGAGGACTGTGATAGAGTGGAAAAAATAAAAAAAAAAAAAAAAAAAAAATAAAAAAAAAAAAAAAAAAAAACTAATAATAATAATAATATAATGGTGAAGAAATTCACAGTGAATTAAATGTAAATAGGTATTAGAAATAAAAATATATACACACACACGAAAGCCTTCAAGAACGTACACTCAATATTCCTCTCTGAGAAGGAGAATCCAGCAGGTTCTCGAAAGCCCCTCGTTTGTACTACATATATCCTTATTATATGTTTACATTTACAGTCCACCACTGTGGATTTCTCCAACATTTTAGTGGCTCGTGCTATTATGGGATTTTTATGAAATAATAATAATAATTACATAGTGGTTCTTACAGCTGTCTCTATCAACTACCATCAACCATACCTGCGGAGAACCATCCAAATTCGGATGGCTGTGGATGATCGGCGTGGATGAGCGTCACGTTGGTGGATTTGTTGTAGACAGTGGAGAGCGAAGCATTGCACGCCAAGGTGATGGCGCCCCCAATGAAAGACTCGTTCTCTAACTCCAGTTCCAGAGTCTGTAAAGGGAGGATGAAAATGCAACGTAAGTGCTGGGAATTCTATTCTAACAGTATATATCGGATATCATACAGGAAGAAGAAATATGCATTATAACTATATTACTGTGAGAGATCCTTTTATAACAATATGCCGGACATCAGTGAAAAGGGTTTTGATTTTAAACAATATGCCGGACATTAATGAAAAGGGTTGGGTTATCTGCAAGTATTAAGCAAGAAACGATTTATAGGTTCAAAACTGACCAAGAATATAAAATATTTCACTTATATTTTTATTTATCTATTCATTTGTTAATTTATCTGTTTTCTTTTCCCCCTTTCTGTATTTCCCATTACCTTCTGTTATTTCTTCCTCATGAACACCATATTCTTAGAAAGCTTGAATTTCAAGTTAATGGACCTTGCGGGCTTGTTGCTTAAGAATAGGGTTCATCTTCATCTTCGTCTTCATAATAATAATAATAATAATAATAATAATAATAATAATAATAATAATAATAATAATAATAATAATAAAATAATAATAATAATTCGTTGTCGTGTGACATTTCCCTTTCCAGTTCTTCTCTTTCTGTTGGGGAGAGCCAGTTCTTTTTCTTTATGTTCCTTACTTGGTCTGGCAGCCTCTGCTCTGTTTGGGGGGTGTTATTCCTCTCATTCCAGATGTTGACCAACCTATATCCTCTCTCCGTCGGGTTGCTTCTGATGTAGCATCTCCATATTTCCTTATTTTCTTCTCTTGTCCATTTCTTCCTTTGGTTTGCTTAGGTAGCTCCAATCTCAGGCTGTTGGTTACTGTCGTTGTGGTGGTCAGTTGCTGGATGACGACCTCCAAAAACCTGACCGTCTTCCCCTTCAATTGGGTTGAATACCTGGCTGCCGGACGAAGCTCCACTGTTGCCAGAGGTTCCATTTATGTCGTTGTCGTTTATTCCTTCATTTCTTAACATCATTGCTGAGTTTTGCTATTTAACCCATAGCTGACCCTACCCCATCAGGGATAGACTGAGGAAATTATGGTAAAGATCCTTTCCCAAGGAATCAACGCCGAGGAGAGCGGTCACCCATCCAACGACTGACCAGCCCCAATGTTGCTTAACCAGTCCATTGACGACCTAAAGCACTCTGCCACGGCGCCACAGTGAAGACGAGTGGCTAAAGAGTACATTGGAAGAAGGACTAATAAAAGTAGACGAAGACCCAGAAATATACAGAGACAGGAGAATGACAGACAGAACAGAAGACTGGCACAACAAACCACTGCACGGACAATACATGAGACAGACTAAAGAACTAGCCAGCGATGACACATGGCAATGGCTACAGAGGGGAGAGCTAAAGAAGGAAACTGAAGGAATGATAACAGCGGCACAAGATCAGGCCCTAAGAACCAGATATGTTCAAAGAACGATAGACGGAAATAACATCTCTCCCATATGTAGGAAGTGCAATACGAAAAATGAAACAATAAACCACATAGCATGCGAATGTCCGGCACTTGCACAGAACCAGTACAAAAAGAGGCATGATTCAGTGGCAAAACCCTCCACTGGAGCCTGTGCAAGAAACATCAGCTACCTTGCAGTAATAAGTGGTACGAGCACCAACCTGAGGGAGTGATAGAAAACGATCAGGCAAAGATCCTCTGGGACTATGGTTTAGAACGGATAGGGTGATACGTGCAAATAGACCAGACGTGACGTTGAATGACAAAGTCAAGAAGAAAGTATAACTCATTGATGTCGCAATACCATGGGACACCAGAGTTGAAGTGAAAGAGAGGGAAAAAATGGATAAGTATCAAGATCTGAAAATAGAAATAAGAAGGATATGGGATATGCCAGTGGAAATCGTACCCATAATCATAGGAGCACTAGGCACGATCCCAAGATCCTTGAAAAAGAATCTAGAAAAACTAGACGCTGAAGTAGCTCCAGCACTCATGCAGAACAGTGTGATCCTAGAAACGGAGCACATAGTAAGGAAAGTGGATGGACCCCTAAGGAGGCAGGTTCAACCCCCCGAACCCCACACATATAATACCACCCAGTCGAATTGGAGGACTGTGATAGAGCAAAAAAAAAAAAAATAAATAAAAATAAAAAAAAAATAATAATAATAATAATAATAATAATAATAATAATATAATAATATAATAATAATCATCATCATACATCATCAATCATCATCATCATCATCATCGTGACAAAATCGTTGACGTCAATAAACCAGAATGAGAGAGAAAACATAATATCGACAAAGGGTAAAAACTGAACCATTTAATTCTAGGAAATGTAGTTACATTTCACCAGGAGAAAAAAAAATTAAATTCCGACGTGCAATGTTAAACGATAGAAAGATCGGCCGTTAATTGTCACAGCCTGTGTGATGAATCCCACAGTACTGAGGAGATTGTAGAAATACAACGAAATAATAATTGTGTCAACTATTATGTCTGGTGGATTATCAAATGTACTAAAGTATGTGTTAATTAATCAACTGAAAACACTTCACGCCTGCTGACAACTTCAGCAAGGTTGAAAACAATTGACAAATGGTATTTTGTGGAAAAACATCTAGATGATCACTATATTGGTGATCCTGATTTTCCTTCGTTAATGGGAATAACCGTGAAAATGTCAAAATTAGTTGACATTTAACCACATATACGATCTTTGTTATTCTTCCTCCTAACAAGGGCACTCTATACTGAAACCTATGGAACTTTATTTGCAATGGTAGAGCATTTCATGAAGTGGAACTGATTGATAGCTGTTAGTATTTACGAGAGAAAACATAAAATAAGTGATTTGAAATTAATGTTAATGAGGCCAAACGCTCTGACAGACAGAATTTACGAGCAACAATTTGCTATTGCAAAGTGAAAGTACGTACTACACGATTAAAAAAAAGCCAAGACCATACATTTCACGAGTATTTGAAATGCCATTTCCTTCTTTCACTTTACTGACAATTAGGATTGTTTAAAAAGCGCTCGACCGACCGCAGCGGCTCGAACAAAACATATATTTTATTAGACACGTTAACTACTGTTCGAAATTATTTCGGCAATTATTAGTTGGCTTTGATATTGGCGTTACATATTACGGGAAATTATTCAGCTTCATAGTGTTGCGGTTCTGTTGGACCGAATGAAAAATTAAGCAATAACGCATTGCAGAGAAATATAATATTTGATGGCTGTAAAGCCAATCAAAAGGGAATTTGATATTGAATAACAATGAATGCGTTGCCTGGCATTCCGGTACACAGGTTCTTTTTATATACATATATATTTTGCAAATATATAAATATACGATTTACATATCATATATATGAATATATTATATATATATATATACTATATTATATACATATATATATATTTATATATATATATATATATATGTGTGTGTGTGTATGTATATATTCATATACATGTGCGTCTGTGTACGTCCTTTGACAGCCACAAAAACCTCTCAACGGAACTGCTTCAATTCCTTACACTTTGGATACTGCATTCATCACTTCAAACTTGAATTCGTATGGGAGAAAAATGAAGAAACCGTCTTCTTCCTCGGCGGGATTCCAACCCACATCCATTACTACTACAGTGAATTGACACGTATTGCGAAAGCTTCTAAGTGCTAATCTCACTCTTACTAACGTGATCGGGTTGGAACCCACCCATTTAAGGAGAGTGTAAATTTTTCCCAATCTGAAATATCCGGAGTGTGAGGAAAATAAGAAGCTGTCGCTAATAAAAATAAATATAAATCTTGAAACAATGACCAGTATATGCTGTATGAGTGTGTATTTGTATTAATTCAAGGACTGAAACGGAACAAACTTGCATATGCGAGTTTTTAAGGTCCACAAGTGGAACAGATATGATTGAACGAGAAGGTTTTTGAGTTAAGAAGAACCTGAATCTGAACTTGGTTGGTTTTGGAGAATATGAAAGGGTCTTGTGCTTAGCTGGTTATATCAGAGATGAAAGCATCGACGAGTACGTGTGTGCAAATCTGAAAGTTTCTATTAGCACTGAAATCCAGGTTCATGAGGAGACAGCAATCCCCAGAATGTAATAATCATCACATACAATTTTATACTTCAAAGTGGCATACATTTTATCGCTACATAACGTATAAATGTGAAGAAGAATACTTCGAACAGCAGAAATATGACCCCTGTCTTTATAAGAACTCCGGTGTGTTCCCTACGCATATAAAAGTGCTCGTGTCACGCATGAGCTATGAGATGCCGTGATACCAACAAACAAGCAAGGCGTAATCTTTTTTTTCTTTAAATTGTGAAAACCTCCATCTGCTTTAACGTTTCGGGAGAAGGAAATACTGGTCCGGTTAGACACAGCAGTAAATTTCTAGGTTTACTTTACCCATACCCGTATTATCTGCCAATTTCGTAATGAAGTCGCGAACCTGTGCTTAAAAATCAGCCTACTTGAAACACATCTCACAGCATCACTCGTTGCAAATTTCCTTCCAAGAGTTAGTGATGTGTAAGTTTATGATGGAACTAAGCCGAAAATAACTATAATATCAGACTGGAATTTACTGCGAATAAAATATGGCCCTAGCGCCATAAAATGGCCCGATAATAATTCCAACAATAAAGAGTTCTGTGGATAACATGCATACTTATTTAAACAATATCCAGCATTTTAGGCGAGGCTAGTGTGTGGTCAAGTACAGCGCAATCTGCTTAAAGCAATTACCACCAACCTTTTTATTTTTGTATACATTGTTGAAGGGGTTAAAAAAACACTGACAGCTACGATGTTTTAAATTGTATCGCACCATTTCACATTTGAGCATCGACCAAGAGAGAGAGAGAGCTGTCAGTATACATATATACACGGTAAAAATAAAAAAAAAAATCAGATAAAACAAGAACATTTCATCAAACAAATCCTCAGCGGACGTTTTGTAAATGAAAACCCGACCACCGCAAACCCATGCAGAAACAAAGTGTCTGAAATACGGCTTTATTGTAATATGTGCAAATGATTTTCCAAAATGTATACCCCCCATGTTTACTATGGATTCGAATTAAAGGGGAAAACAATTTACGTAAAGTGCTCAATATATATTAATGTGCCTTTGTGAACGTAACTATTTATACGCTCAGAAATAAACATTACACTCAACATAAATATGAGTAGTAAGTACGAGCGAATTTATTTCTGCACGTATCGATACTTAGTCACATACATGCACTGTTAGGAGAATATAATCACTATTTACGTATACACACATACATACATATATACATGCATACATACATACATACATACATACATAAACTTGTAGGCTTTTATTTTTTTTATTTTTTTATTTTTTTTTTTTTGGGGGGGGGGGCAAAATCCAGAGTGAATCCGTAAATCTCTATGAAAGAATTAATATGCAAGTACAATCAAATGCATCTGAAATCCCAAAAATAAACCTGCATTATCAGAAATATACGTATACAAACACATATGTTTAATGGATCTAAACAGAGAAAGCTTAACAAACAAAGGATCCACAGATAAAAGCCTCATAAGAAATCAGCGATGCACACGGTTTCTCAAACGAGGACTTCATCCGGTTTCTAAATCATTGAAGAAGTTATGAAGTTTAGTGAAGGAAACGGCACAGGAACAACTGATTATAATCCTGAGAAAAAGCGTTTCTTTGAGTAAAACTCTTCAACTGCGTGAAGTTTGCGTTTTATTTTCTTTCTAATAACAAGATCAGAATTATACGCAGAGATATTCATGATGACTTCTATTTCCTTAGTATTTTTAGTATTGCAATCTTATATCTTCCATCCTCGCATGCATCTGAACAAACTACTCAAATTCTCTCTCTCTCTCTCTCTCTCTCTCTCTCTCTCTCTCTCTCTGTATATATATATATATTATATATATATATATATATATATATATATATATATATATATATATATATATATATATATATATATATATATATATATATATTATATATATATATATATATATCGAGCTACAATGTCCTTTAATATCTAATTCTCTCTACCTCGGAATTAATATATTTTCATATATGCTTAACCGTAGGGGATTTTTTTCTCGATAATAGACTTGCCTGGATCGGGACGCGAACCCAGGATCCTTTCGAATCCAGGAACGTCAGTGTAGCTTTTACCTACTGCACTACCGCTCATATATATATATACATATATATATATATAGATATATATATATATATATATATATATATATATATATATATTTTTATATTTATGTATACTCTCTCTCTCTCTCTCTCTCGGCTCCTCTCTCTCTCTCTCTCTCTCTCTATATATCTATATATATTTTTATATATATATATATATTAAAATAGTAGATATTATATACCGGTATCTATGAGGACATACTAACTTCACTGCACTCCAGTCGTCTGTGATTCCTAAATAAAGCGAATTATGAGAATGGACATATTTTTATAATATATATTAACTCTTCCCAAACCTGAATTATTACCACCCGTACCCTAGTGCATCCTTTCCAATAGGATAGTTTCGAATAAATGCCGTTATGGCAAAGCTGGACAATACAAAAATCGCAACAATCATAATAAAAGACTGGAGATTTCTTTCCTTCCGGGCTGTCACTCAGCTTAGTTTTGTGATATATGACAGAATTCAATTTTGATTGCTCGGCAGTACCATTTATCAAACGAAGACCAAGCAATATGTCAAAATGATATTTACGAGATTTCAGGACAGAGTCTTTGAGAGCTCAACATTTATGACCCCCACAAAAGTTTTAGGCAAAAGTTGCCGGACACCCAGGGAAAAGGTTTTGTCTACAGCTGGCCTATTTTTCAACATTTGAAAACAGACCCAAGCTCTCTTCCAGGCACCTTAGAATTTTAGAGATTTCCGAACTGACATGCATCAGAAAGCAATGTTATAGATCAAAAAGTGATCAAAGGCAATAAGATGGCAGAAAACTCAAGAAAATCACTGAAGCATAGCAAGGAGACTGGTTAGATTTGATCTGGTTTTAGGAAATTTAGGCCATCTAGCAGTGATGCAGTGACAAGGAAGAGTTGGAGCGGGGTCGAAGATCAAGCTGTAATGGCTAGAGTAGTTGGCCAGTAAGAATGAAGAACGGATGAGGGAAGAGGGACGGGAGGAAAAGCAAAGGGCTCAATAGTGGATACATGCTTCAAAAACTGAAGTAAACTGACATTTTCCTGACACACACAGGGAAGCAACAAGATGAACGCCAGTATATAAAAAAAATAATAAACCAAGCATACCAAGACGAAACATCAAGAAAAAACTACATTACAATAAATTACTATAATAAAAATAATAATAATAATAATAATAATAATAATAATAATAATAATAATAATAATAATAATAATAATAATAATAATAATAAATACTTACAAATACCTGAGCCATCCTAGCTCTCTCGTCCCTCTGTTTTGCGTACGTCGTCAGGGCGTGAGGAGGTAGGTGCTCGTTGTTGATCAACCAGGTGACATGAACGGGCGGCTCCGAGTGCCCCAGAAGGCACTGCACTTTTATGATGTCCCCCGGCCTCACCCTGGATCCGTGAACCAGGCCTCGGATTTCAGGTCCCCACAGAGGTATGTCTAGAATGGAAATTTCAGTAATCACTGGAAGTATAATAAGACAAAAGCACGATATTTTTTCAACGTACACCAAATTATTAATCAAAAAAGTTAAACTTTCAAAGTGATTGTTCTTTGACGTCTCTTGAAGAGAAAATTGTTTTCAAAATACGCATGAAAAATGGGCATGAAAATATAAAAGATTAACTTTCAAAGACCTGCTTATGACACTTACAGTTCCAAAGTGATTGTTCTTTGACGTTTCTTGAAAAGAACACCGTATTCAAAATACGCATGAAAATATAATATATAGACATTACTGACCAATGGGTAGTCATGCAATAGTCACGGGAAATTCCCCAAATTGCCTCCATACCCAATACAGCAAATGGCTTCCTAAAAATATTGAATAAACTATATTGCATAAAAATCTGTGAGCCTATTCAGTGACATGATAGTAATAATAGCCAGCGGTTAGTTCTACGCGGTTTGGAATACTCGCAAACTTCAAATAGAATGTATATTAACACAAAACTGGAAAACAGATTTTTTTTCTGAATATTTTCGATACATCGCTTCATAACATAATTCCCTAAGAGCAAAGAATTTCCAAAGGACTTTTCCTTGAAGTAAGTCAAATTGCAAAGCCAACAGTTTTGCAGTGTTTTTCTTTTAGAGTGACAGTCGTTCCATGCAATGATTTCCCTGCCAAATCCTGAATTCAATTGCATTAGACCGTTGACCTTCTACTCTCAAAAAGAAAGAGCAGCAACTGAAGTTTCCACATTCACAATGAGCAATGAACAGCAGACATGCATCTATCTACCATACAACACTATGTAACAGACTATAGAAAAACGCAACATACCAACAACTGTCATATTTCTGGTAGAATCGTCCGTTTCGAAAAGTGGTTTTTCTCCAACTACTTCACACCGAAATGTTCCTGAGGTCTCCTTTGTCACTCCTATAAGGACAACCGTTGATTGGTTGCTGTTATTTCTCTGGAAAACAAATCAAATTAAAAAGTATGAATGACATTTGATTTGCAAGAATTAATAAAGTACATTTTAGTCGCGCTATATTGTTGCAACAATCTCTCTCTCTCTCTCTCTCTCTCTCTCTCTCTCTCTCTGAAATATGGTTACTGTCACCTTTCGCCAATGTTACACAATGGTATTTTCTTATCCAGAGACGGCGTAAATCTTCCAAGCTACATTGCCTGACAGAGAGAAGTATGAGCTTTGCTTTTGAAAGGTTCATCTGCCGTAACCTCTTTGTGTAATAATTTCCGCAGCTTTTCTCTTCACGCTTTGGGACCTTTTATGTTTTATGGTTAAGGCGGTCGGGTGAGTATCGCCTCCCAGACATGCCTAACGTATAGAGAGAGAGAGAGAGAGAAGAGAGAGAGAGAGAAGAAGAGAGAGAGAGATAGAGAGAGAGAGAGAGAGAGAGAGAGCTTTCTGTATAGATTATGAGCATTTAGACTGTATGTTTTTAATCGCTCTTTGAAATTGGCATGCTATTGTTATTGCTTTGTATCTTGGGAGGCTCTCAAAATATATTTCTTGTACCAAACCAAGCATTGTCTAAAAGTCAAAGTTGCAATGTATGCAAATATACAACTAGGAAGGATTCGATTCCATAATCAGACAAATCTAGGTGCAAATCGAGAAATAAAAAAAGCACTCAAAACTAAAATAATGTTCTGTAACAATAGCATATATTGGGAGAAGCTTAAGGTACCCAAGATACATTTAAATACTTTTAAATAACCGTGGTGAAGCTTATAGAGGATTATCTTTATAAGTTTTGAAGCCTCGTTTGACTGCAAAGTATTACACATTCATCTTCTATAAGTTTTTAAGCCTCATACAACTGCAAAGTATTACACATTGATCTTCTATAAGTATTTAAGACTCATACGACTGCAAAGTATTACACAATGAACTTCTATAAGTTTTTAAGCCTCATACGACTGCTAAGTATTACACATTGATCTTCTATAAGTTTTTAAGCCTCATACGACTGCAAAGTATTAACACCATTGATTACTTTATAGAAAGTTTTAAGCCTCATTAAACGACTGCAAAGTATTACACATTGATCTTCTATAACGTTTTTTTAAGCCTCATACGAACTGCAAAGTAGTTACACCATTGTTTCTTCTATATAAGTTTTTTAAAGCCTTCATACGACCTGCCAAAGTATTACAGCATTGGATCTTCTATAAGTTTTTCAATTAAAGCCTCATAACGACTGCAAATAAAGTAGTTACACATTAGGGGGGGGGGTTCTTCTATAAGTTTTAAAAGCCTCATACGAACTGCAAAGTACTTACACATTGAATCCTTATATAAGTTTTAAAGCCTCCAATACGACTGCAAAGGTATTACACATTGTTCGCTTTATAAGTTTTTAAAGGCCTCATACGACTACAAAGTGATTACCACATTGATCTTCTACAAGTTTTTAAGCCTCATACGACTGCTAAAGTATTACACATTGAATCTTTCTATAAGTTTTTAAAGCCTCATACGACTGCAAAGTAATACACATTGATCGCTCTATAATTTTTTAAGCCTCCATACGACTGCAAAAGTATTACACATTGGATTATCTTTATAAGTTTTTTAAGCCTCCCATTACGAACTGCCAAAGGTATTACAAATTGATCTTCTATTAAGTTTTTTAAAGCCTTATACGACTGCAAAGTATTACACAGTTGATCTTCATAAGTTTTTTAAGGCAAGCCTCCAGACGACTGCAAAGTATTACACATTGTTTCTTTCTATAAGTTTTAAAGCCTCAATTACCGACTGCAAAGTATTACGACCATTGATGCTTCTATAAGTTTTAAAGCCTCAATACGACTGACAAAGTAATACAACAATTGATATTCTAATAATTTTTTTAAGCCTCATACGACTGCAAAGTATTACACATTGATATTCTATAAGTTAAGCCTCACGACTGCAAAGTATTACAAAGATCTTCATAAGTTTTAAAGCCTTATACGACTGCAAAGTATTACCACACATGAATCTTCTATCCAGTAAGGAAGCATACGACTGCAAAGTATTACAAATTGATCTTCTATAAGGTTTTAAAGCCTTCATAACGACTGCAAAGTACACATTGTTCTTCTAATTTTTAAGTAAGCTCATACGCACTGCAAAGTATTACACATTGTTCTTCTATAAGTTTTTTTAAGCCTCATACGACTGCAAAGGTATGTTTTAAACCACATTGATTCTTCTATAAGTTTTAAGCCTATACGACTGCAAAGTATTACACCATTGTTCTTCTATAAGTTTTTAAGCCTCATACGACTGCAAAGTATTACACATTGATCTTCTATAAGTTTTAAAGCCTCATACGACTGCAAAGTATTACACATTGTTCTTCTATAAGTTTTTAAGCCTCATACGACTGCAAAGTATTGACACATGACTCTTACATTGTAAGTTTTAAACCTCATACGACTGCAAAGTATTACACATTGATCTTCTATAAGTTTTTAAGCCTCATACGACTGCAAAGTATTACACATTGATCTTCTATAAGTTTTAAAGCCTCATACGACTGCAAAGTATTACACATTGTTCTTCTATAAGTTTTAAAGCCTCATACGACTACAAAGTATTACACATTGATCTTCTATAAGTTTTTAAGCCTCATACGACTCCAAAGTATTACGCATTGATCTTCTATAAGTTTTTAAGCCTCATATGACTGCAAAGTATTACACATTGATCTTCTTTAAGTTTTTAAGCCCCATATAACTGCAAAATATGACACAATGATCTATAAGTTTTTAAGCCTCACATGACTGCAAAGTATTACACATTCATCTCCTATGGATAAAAATGAATACTGAAATTTTAAAATTTTAGCTTCTCCTTATGAAAAATAAGCAACACCATATACGTAGTGCAAACAGACATTAAGCCTATGTGCACAAAATGCAAGTACTATTTATATCTTTGCAAATCGCGAGAAACAAGAAATCTCTAAGTATGGGCCTACGAATCTTTTTTCCGTTGCCACATACAAGTTCGTCCATTGTGGTCTAAAGAAAATAACATTGTTCTACGGTAGTTATTAAAAGTGAAAAGACATTTGTCACACTACAGATCGAAAACACTGGATGACAAAGAACACGGAACACATTCTTATTATACATTTAATGATATACAAAATTTTCTGTCAAACCTCATGAACAAATTTCATTTCAAATTCTCAATTACAATCGATTTTACAACTACTTAATTCTCTTTTGTAAATTTAAAAAATGACCGGTGATAAGCCAACTGCTAGCAGCAAATGGTTTTAGTCAATTGGTCCGGCTAGTGGCCAGCACCTATTTCACAGGCTTAGGGTCATAACCTCCATCAGATGGTTAATAAACTCTTGGCGGGAGTATATCCAGAGTCGGCATAAAGATCATAATCAATCTTTTTTCTGATCCATATTTCGTGACCCAAAGGGCATAAAAAAAAAATAATCCACAGCCTTTGAAATAGAGCCTAAATTTTCTAAATAGAAAGGTTGACGGTCACTGAAACATAACACTGAACATACTCACATCTACGCTAAGGTATGGCAAGTCAAATACTTTGACTTGAGGCTTCTTTTTGGGCATGTACTGGTAAAACTGCTCGAGTCCTCGGTACCATTTGACCGAGTAGAGGGGATCGAGTCGGTCCGCCCTGTGCTCGTAGTTGCATACCATCCTGACCCGGGAACCTGAGACGACAACAGGAGGGACCCACATTTCGGTTACTCGGATGCTCCAACAACCTGAAAAGACAATTCAAAGAAAAGAAAACATCGCTTAGATACGATAAACCTGAAAGTATTGATATTACATAAAAATTACATGATATAATTAGGATTCACTTGACACGACGGCCCTCACTGTTGGTCGTTCATTGGAGACAGCATGAAACTACAGAACCTTCACATTATGGTACCCAGTGGATTGAGAGCTACATAAGACTTTCACATATTTGTATCCTAAATATGAAAAGCTTGAACAATTTATATATATATTATATATATATATTAGTATATCATATATATATAGATATATTATATACGTATATATAGATATATGTATATATATATATATATATATATATATATATATATATATAATGTTAAGATTTTTCCATCCTCTATTCTACTTATAGATCGACAGCAGCGAATTTTAGCACAGCAAACAATAATCTTTTTGTAACTTAATATATTCCTTTTCTTGAACAATATACTGCGGCAACTAACGTATTCTGTCCCTCCGTAGTTAATCAGTATTTGACAACAATATAATCACACTAGGCTTGGCCATTTGTTGAGAAATTTATAATATATTAACTGCCATCATCCTGATCAACAAAGTGAAGAAAAAAAATTATGAAGAGGCAGGAATTCATAACAATGGTGCACAGATAAATGTAATCCATTTTTCAAAACAAAAATCCAAATTAAAAATCCCGTTAGCTTCAACTGGCGCCTAAAAGTTTCAGCGTTGGCAGCGAAGCGGCTGAAATGAATCACATGTATCCTGCGCCTCTGTCTAATCACCGAATAGGACTCCCAGCGATAATTAGTTCAAGAGACCATGGGTAACGACCAATAAAAGCTGCCTCTGGCTATCAACGAGGAAATGCAACCTAGGGTCGAAACTCAAAACATAAACCTATGCGATATTCACCTGAACTGTACTTCTTTCAAGATTATGGATGTCACAAAAAATTATTAACGACAGACTGAATTACTTTCCAGAGATAAATGCTTAAGACACTTTAAATGTGTTAGTGGCTTTAGTTAACATATGAAAGTTCACCCAGAAAAAATAATCTTCATAATCTGCAGTAATGCAACGAATGTATTAAATTTATTTTCATGGTGTCCTTACCTAATCGATTTTGTTTTTTTATTTTTATGTTTAGCAAAAACCGAGTGAAATTGTATAAAATTTTCAATCATATGAATTTCCTACTTGAAGCCGAAAAGGAATGGGAAATAAATTACTTATTTATAAAAAATGTGTGGTTGCGTTCTTGTCTGGAATCTTTTCTGAGGTACCATATTCTTTCACCTACGCCTGTAGAACAATGACCCAAGTTTAAAAACGAGAATGATCTCATATATATTCGAAGGACATCTATCTCACCTTTCGAAAGAAATCCAAGGAACAGAAGTAACCGAAATGCCACCACCACCTTTCCCAAATCAGGGTTCATCGTGGCGATATGAGAAAACGTTGTCTTGAGAGATCTGAAATGAAAAGAAAACGATGCTCTTAACATTAAGTACTATTCAAGGGTATGAGGAAACAGTTTCCTTCAACAGTTATTGTCAAATTAAAAGACACAATACATTCTATTGAATTTCGTTTTTTCCCCAGGTGTACATGAGTGTAGGAACCGTAAAGAAATTATCCTTAACTCGCTATAGGTGGTTTCTTATGTTTTCCTCCTTTATCTCTTAAGCCTTCTGGGAACTTGAAAATGAGTAGGCACCACTCCTTCTTGAAGTGAACATTAATGGCACAGACACAGAAACATAAATGACTGATATCAATATGCAATAACCCATACAAAAATAATTAATAATTCATTTTAGGTAACAAAGAACGTATCTATCAGTTTATACTTGGAAGTTATACAAAATAAAGTTGGCACTTTAGGTTTTATTTTTTTACTTTATCTACAACTGTCGACTTTATATTTATCCGGAACACGCTTAATGATAAAAGATTGCAATGCTTACAGCATATATAATAAATATATATATATCTATATATTTGTTTGGAAAAAATACAAAGGTTATACTCATTCATTTAAAATTACGAACATGATGTAAAGACCATCCGTATGTTGAATCATTCTAAGTAGCAACGAGGTATTTAACATTCATAGTTCGAATAATTCTTTAGAAATTAAAATGTAAAGTTCTGCACCAGATGAATAAAAAAATTAATGAAAATAATGCGTGCTTCATTTTAATCCTTTTTGACGCACATAAAACTTTTCGAGGTTATTTCTTCTCTATTACTGAAATCTGTGCAGTCCCACACATACCTACGCTCTCAACGACACACACACAACACACACACACACACACACACACTTTATCCCTTGAGAAACAACTAGAGAAAGAAGCTCATCTCCATTCTCTGACCACACGATGATAGATGGTGAAAGTTGAAACCTCAGTGGGGCTGGATCTGCTAAGTTGCATATGGACTGGCTTACAACATATCAGACTAACAAATGATTGTCACAGAATCCCTTGACTACCTCCTCTGGAATTTCTTGAAACCTTTGTCCTTTTCTGCATCGTAAATGACAGGAGAAATTTTATGAATGAAAGAAACTTGTGCAATTCATCATCGTTGAGGAAAATCATCTGTAAGACGTTGCAAAAGTCTTACGGTACTCCTATAATCAAACGATAAAATAGCTAAAATTTTCATTTCTTTTATTGCAATAGCATACTAAGAACAGAACTTGAGTTACATAATAAATCTTACTGATGTCAATCACTATACACAGAACTGGACTGAGAACAACAGGGAAAAAAAAACCGGATCTTTATTATCATGAGATCAGGACTTACTTGTCGTGATTGGTGTCATATAAAATATTTTCCAAACATTCTTTACTACCGAAAGTTCCGAAAACAATAAAACGTTGCACGAGGGATCCATACTCCCTGTACTTCACCAAGTGAATACTGGTTTTTCTAATAAACCAATTTGTTTTCATTGGCTTTTTTTTTAAAGGTAAGGGCTGAAGGTCACTTGAGCAATGCTCATGCTGGCAATACAAATTTAGACGATAGTCATTAATGAACCACACATCCAAAGCGCTACCAGAGTTTTCCGCTATCATATTTGTTTGTGTGTGTGTGTGTGTGTGTGTGATTGTACTAATCTGTATTAACATTATTGTAAATAAAGCATAGTTTAAGGCTATTTTTCCAAAAATATTCTATAAAAGGAATTAGAAAAACTCATTAGTGATAAAACTACAAAATGAAAGGTGTTCACCAATTTGATGTTTAGTATTTACTGTTAAATTTATCCATTTCCATGCGTGCCGGCCACCACCAACAATCAAGCAAGTTAAAGTATGGAAGAATGAAGAGGCTTTCCATGCCACAGTTCTATTTCATTAAAACTGTCTGTTCATTTGCTTCAATCAAGAACATTCACATAATCGTCCCATAATTGGATTTCCTGACCACTTCATCCCTTGGAGGTCTTCTCTAACTTCCTGAGAGAGCATTAACGTCAAAATGTAATTCATATTAGCCCGTACTTCCATCTGACCGCTTGCATAATGCGCTGGTGCCATAAATTACGATCAAATTTTAATGCAAGCTCAATGACTTGCTTTAAGGTTGGATGGCCGTCAACAAACCCAACCTTCTTTCGGAAAAATACAGAATAATTTCGAATTATCTGTAAAACATTCTGAAAGTATGACTCACAGAACGATTGTCTGCTTTGATCGATGCACTGACTTTCCTGTGAATCATCTCAGGTAAAAAAAAAAAACATTTCCTTGCTAAACGTTCTGAAAACTTACACAACACACCTGAGCTAGCTCGCAGCTTCCAATTTGATATGAGTCTGTGCAATCACAAAAAAGAAAGAAATATCACATTGTAAGAAATGTCAATGTATGTCAAGCAATTAGTTTAAAAATAATTCGATATTCTTTAGTCTTTAACAATTTTTCACCCCTCAGGAATAATGACCATGAAAAAAATTTTTTGACTTCATCATAAGTTTGGCGTCACGTGTAGGCAGGCAGTTTTATATCTCATGAGCTGATAAGGCCCATTCTATTTAAAAAGAAAATATACATGAAAACAGAATTTGTATCATCCCATTATGTATTAATCAGGCAACAGAAGGTTGCCTGATTAATACATAATGCATCCCCATTGGTGCACAAGCTACTTTCGAGAGAAGCACCATATATTTTCATCACAATTTCGGTACAGAATTTTTTTTTCTATCATGTAATGCTGTTCTTTGTAACTTCTGTATGAATTAAATTTCCCGAGATTTATACAGCTGATTTCCGTAAAGGTAAAAAATTTGAATTCCCAACTTATAAAAGTTAAGTGTATTCGATTTACACAAACGGCATAAATTATGTGTCTGGAACTGTACTCAAAGTGAATTATCCAGCCTCCTGATAATTTTGTCCCACATGAAGAAAGACAGCAGCGATGTTATCGAGTCCTGAACCTGAATCTTTGGGTATTAAACTGGATGCATCTCCCAATTTCGCTCTTTAATTCCGCGACAGCGAAGCAAGTTTTAATATGATGTGTTGACGCAGGCAAAAACGAGTAAGAAACTATTCATAACTTCCGTCCCAATCTTTGATTCTTTGTAGACTCTTACATGAGAGAGAGAGAGAGAGAGAGAGAGAGAGAGAGAGAGAGAGAGAGAGAGAGAGAGAGAGAGAGAGAGAGAGAGAGAGAGAGAGGAGGGGGGAAAATTGGAGGGATGGTGGGTATTGGATGCCGGAGGTCGGACATTGCGTCAAATTGGATGAGGGTTAAAGTTCACTGGCGAGGTTTATAGTCTGGACCCCGATCTCTTCCAATGATACTTCGCCACCCGGCTGAGTATATCAATGAAGGATTTAACCGATATATAGATACATACACAGCGCAGTTACTCTTCTTGATTAAAACATGAAACGTCATCTCTCACTTTCCTTGTCAATCAGTTAATTCCAAACTAAAATGAAGTAGCGCTCCCGAACTGTCAAAACCTTGAACAATAAAACAGTTCACCATTCCTATTGTGAAGTAGGTTATAAATGCATTTTTTTCTTTATAGCGAAGAAGATAAGCAACTTCGCAGAGGATTTCAGAGGGAAACTGAAGATTTATCTCTTTGTTAGTACAACGCCATACTTCGCCACTTGGAATCTGAAGCATTTCCTAAAGGATTATTCTTCACTTTTATGTCCTGACGTCAAATTCAATCACAATTGTCGTCACTTCTCATTCTCTCTGAAGGGCACAGAGAGAGAGAGAGAGAGAGAGAGAGAGAGAGAGAGAGAGAGAGAGAGAGAGAGAGACGACAAGCTATTTGAACAAATGAAGTCCTTTACTTGCCTCCCCGAAGGAATATCGGAGTTTATTTGATCTTCTTTCAGACCATCAACTGCGTAATGGAAGAAACACACTGATCATTTTGGGTTATTAAGTGTTCATACACTTTGATGAATGAAGGGTAGTAATAACCCTAACTAAAATTTCTCTACCTTTCTCACTCTGTGTCATTTAATAATAACCCAGACTAAAATTTCTCTACCTTTCTCACTCTATGTCATTTATTTCCTTTCTGTCAGTAATAAACTGTAAATCAGGTAAAGCTTTAATGAAAGAAATCGAAAGTTAACAAATGACTGCACTATTCATCGGCAAAAAAAAACAAAAAATAACTAAAACTCTTCATAAACATAACCGATGTTTTTAAAGTAACCGCATTTCGCCTTATTTTGCGATGAAGTAAATTCTTTATGTATATGTATATGTACTGTGTACATGTATATAATGTATACACATAGATACATAGACACACACACACACACAATATATATATTTATATTTATATATAAATATATACTATATATATATAAATATTAAAATATATATTATATATATATATACTATAATTATATATATATCATATAATATATATAAATATATATATATATATATATTATAATTTATATATTCAAGCTGAGTGATTAAAGGACGGGAAAAACTCAAATCGCAAATTCGTACGTTTCCTTTTGTCATACTTGTCATATTCGACTTTGTTTAGCGTTCGTTGCAACGCGTCTCTGAACTGGAAGTAATGGGCTCATCGCACACAGCCGCAGTCTTTTATTTCATTCACTCCACATTTTAATGAATATTATGAATTTTAATACAAAAGCATGAGTGGAAGGCAAAATCTCATTCAATTACGCATTCAATTAAGGCAAAATTAATTGAAGCCTAAGGAATTTTTCAAAATAAAAATTAAATGTAATACAAACTTCTGTGAAATTTGATTTGGAGGTAAACACAATTATTAGAGCATAGGGATATGAAATGGGGGAAATTAAATCGAATGTGATTCCTGGTTACCCAGTGAGTCGGTGAATACTGATATTCGAATTTTATAAAATATTCGAATTTTATAAAATATTAGAAATGAACAGAGATTGATACATTTTCCCATAAACCGTTGCGACTTACAAAACAAAACTGTGGATAAAAAGCAGGATACACAGTTTGTTAAGTTTGATCTGGATACAGATTAACATCAGCAGAAAGTATCTGATTCGAACAAGAATCATATTATGTCAGTTTTAAGCATGCCACTGGTTTTTTTTTAATGTCACATGAGTGCCATATTCAAACATACTGAAATATCCAGCTCCATTATATCTGTTTTGCCACATCATCTACCGTAATTTTTCTCTCCTCCCACATTCATCAAGAACTGTAAATTTTCTTTAAGGAATGTGGGCCGATAAATCCATTCGTATGTGACGACATTTAATTTCATATGCACTCTTAAATAAGGAAAAATTCTCTAACAGGTTCAATCTTCTGTCATATTCTGTATGACAATATGTCTGTACGATAATATGTCATACAAAAGGAAAAGAAATTATCTTTTATTTAAAAGCTAGTCAATTTTACAATGAATAATTACAGCTCCATTACTTAAAAGCTTTTAGAGCACAAAGAAGGAAATAAGAGAAAATATGGATGTCCTTGTAGGCTGTACCGAGAAGAGAAGTAATTAAGAGGCGATGAGCTGGTATTAAATTCTTTTGGTGCCTTTGGGCCTAAATAATAATAATTGTTTGGTCGATGGAAAAAAATTGGATTTGAAGGTTTAAATAACATTATTTTCTTTTCTTCAACATCAAAATTTTATGGACACCTTTATTCATATTTGTTCTAACTCGCATTTTAAGATAACATTTACAGATGTATTTACAGGATAGACATTTAAAATACTACAATAGTATTGAGTTTATTTCTCGTCATGATACGGATAATGATAATACTGTATAGATAAATATAAGGAATGTGAACCTTTCTCAGAATTTAGTTTTATCTATATATAGTGCTGAGCGTTCCCAGAAATGTAAATATAGTATAGTTGACTACAATAAAATTCATCGACCTAACCATGTTAATTTGGAGGGGTGAAACACCACCAGTTGACCGTTTTTGCAGAACTCTGTGCCATTATAAATAACAAGATCCCTAAACGACAAGTCATTTTACAAACACACCATTAAAAACCGAAAATACGTAAATAAAAATATCTGAAACCTAAGAAGACTTACAACAATTAGGGCAACCTTTATACTTCACCGAGACCAGAGTCATCTACTCTTAACATCATCTCAGAGGTTCAAGATTCCTTATATTATACTGAAAAGAATACTAGAAGAAAATAGATGCTATTTTAAACTTAACGCTTGTACTATTTTCCTAAGGAAAAGGCTGTATGGTTAAAATCTATTTACACTGAAATTCCGAGGAAAAAGTGCGCGAGGTTTCACAATTGCAGATGGTAGAATATCCCTATTTCAACCACATTATTTGTAACAAAATTTATTTCAAATTACAACGAAACAATAATTTTCCTAATAAACAAAAATCTTGCGTATAAGATTCCAAGCTACTCCCATATTTGCCAGTTGCCAACGTGAATATTGTTGTATATCACCTTTTCGCGAGATTGGCAGTTATCAATTTTGTCTGACAACTAAATGAAAATGTGTGCATGTGTCTATTCGGTATGAAATATGTCTGTCTCTTCGTTTACACACAATTATATATATATGTATACACATATATATATATATAATATTTTTTAGGGCATATATATACATACATACACACACACACACACACATATATATATATATATTATATATATATATATATACATATAATATATATATATAAATGCAAACGTTCGTGTGTGCATGCAAAACCAAAACCCTCAGTGATCGTAATACCAGTATTTTCATCTATAAGCAAACCATTTATGATTCGGGTCATAAATACTCGAAGACAAACATGAACCAATAAGTGCTTGTTGGTCACTAAAATAATCCTTTGTTGACTAAAATGAGAAATTGCTGCTCTCTATTCGAACAGGACAGCCATACTTTACATGCTAAATCCAAGACGTGTATTAACCATACAGTACAAGTATTGAAAACAGTAAAGTATACGAGAATGCAAATTCATACAACGTAGAATCTTCAGAAAATAAAAGCTTCATTTAATGTCACAATTACGTAAATGATGGCAGGTTTATCTCTTCATTCTTTCGTTTCTTCACCTTATCTCTGGGCTACAGTTGGGTACTTGGATACCCATCCTATGATCCCTTATACTCGTAAGAAATCTAGGATTTAGTTATTTTAACTTTATTATCACTTCTGGAAAACGTTTTGCTGGTATTTAGAGATTAACGGCTTCATTTTTTCGTATTCTATGTAGAAGTTTTAAGATGCTACGAAAAGTAAACTAGACTTGGCACTATCACTGCTATCGGTACTAATTAAAGTTTATTCTAACTCCCGTAAATGTATCTATAAAAAAGAACACCAAGGAAGGATTTCTATTTAATATAAATTTTCCTTTGAATAATACAAAATATAAATAAAACTGTTTCATACAAGGCAGGTTTTTTTTTCTTTTACAGTTAATCCTTCCAAGACACACACACTAATTCACAGTGTCAATGTAAACATACCTAAACATTCCCTAAGACTTGAATGTTGTAAGCTCAGTGATAACGCACGATGTATCAAATTATTCT
Organism: Macrobrachium nipponense; assembly: GCF_015104395.2. Classification (NCBI taxonomy): domain Eukaryota; kingdom Metazoa; phylum Arthropoda; class Malacostraca; order Decapoda; family Palaemonidae; genus Macrobrachium; species Macrobrachium nipponense. The sequence continues at coordinate 23,655,569 of NC_061087.1, read as the reverse complement.
TTCAACAGTTATCACTGACAATCACATGTGAATGTCTGTGTTAAACAACGTAATAAGACTATTAGGAGCATCATTTTTGTCAAGAACGCATCATAGTAGGAGTTTTTTTTCTAAGCGGATTCATAATATCCCTATCAATTGCCATCACTTCCTCACATTACTAATTCTATCGAGGACCATTTTATAGAGTAATCAATGTAATAATTGACTCAAACATTCACATTTTAACCATAATCGTTCCAAATTCGAATTTTCGTCGCGCTCTCAATCAAATTATATTTCTGGAAACATCTCTCACGAAATACATTTGGAATTTCCACATGTGAAATCTGATATAATTGAGCTGCAAACTTAGGAGATAAAAACATTATAGTATACTCATATACCAAATGTCAAGGACAAATCAAAATATATGAATGATCATGCACTCACCTTTCATGCAGGATTATGCGTAAATTTGTTTATATGTGTGTCTACATCAACATGAAAATTGTGTGACTGCATTGTGAAGTATAGTTTACCCTGCTTAAATTTTTTTTTTTATTGAACTTTAAGCCAAATGTAAAATCTCTCTCCCTGTCGCTCATAAAAATACATAAGAACTTCCCCAGAAAGAAACGCCAACCATCTCTGGCGTATACTTAGGCCCTTGGGAAGAGCAGGGGAACGGCAGAGAGGATCTCTGGGGAGGATTTCGTTAATTAATCTCCTGGCATGCGCGGGTCAATTACCATACTTTCGCACTTACGTTTGAGCGGTTTTATGGGTTAACTTCAAGCAACTACTTCAATGGGCTTTCATTAACAACTTCACGACAGGGACGAAACAATAGAACTCGACTCGGCACCTTTTACGACCCCGACGATGCTGCGGAGAAATTCATATACGGCTGAGGTCCGTCCACTCGCAGCGACAAAAACGGCTTCTTTTTCGATGAAGCTTTTTGACTTGCTATACTGCTCTTATTTTCGCCAACTGTCAAACTTTGCCGGCTTTTTCGTACGTCGCCTGAATAACTTAAGCAGTAATCCATGTTTGCAAAGTAAGATACACAGCATATCTGACCTTCCCAGGCGCCTATTGCAGATGCGAAGGCAGTTCGTACGCTCTTCAAAAACATAAAAAAAAAAGAATCAAAAGAATTTATCTATTGATTCTATCTATTACGTAACTTGCTAATTTGTCAAAGTTTGAATAGACTTTTTTTTTCTGCAAGAGCGCTTATACCGAGGGCAGATTCTGTACTAAATTATGAATAAATGTGTGGCATTAATATATCATTTACCAAATTTTACACAGCTCTCTCTCTCTCTCTCTCTCTCTCTCTCTCTCTCTCTCTCTCTCTCTCTCTCTCTCTCTCTCTCTCCTGCTGGACACAAGATACAAAACTCCACAGCAGAAATAAGCGGAGCAGATTATGAGACACATGAACGTTCACCAAAAATAATTAATTCTTTACTAGATACCACAAGTGCAAAACAAGAAATACCAACAGTTTGATGATTTATCTGATGCAACATTACTCGTCTCACATTTGACAGCAGACAAATAGGAATAAGAATTTACAAGAAAAATTGAAGGATCAAATGGAACATTTCACTGGAAAAATGAAGTGCAGCGTTCTCTCCCCCTATTACAAACAGCATTCATATACATTTACTCCTACACAATAAGACATAGGAGAAAGAGTTGTCTAGAGAAACGCACCAAAGCAAATAAAAACGAAGACGAAACTAGCAGATGTTCTGTCCAGCCTAACAGCTCTACTGCCAGGGGGGCGAGAATGGGCCATGTTATCACTGGTATGAGTTTTGGAGTCACAGAAACGTTATCTATCGTCCCATCTTTGGCATTTGTGAGGGAACCGATGGTTTTCTGGTAGGCATATTGGACAGTGCACCATCATATCAGTGAAGACTAAAGCTTCCTTTGTTTTTCCCTTTTAACTTTGGTAACTTTCGATATTGTAGTTGGTGAATTGATCCACTTTTTAGGGCTGATTTAATTCCATTCTATGATTCTAACAGATAAAAACCACACTCACGGACTAATTTCATATCCACTGATGTAAAACTGCAAACCATCTTTCTGGGAAGAAAGATGACTGGAAGAAAGTATAAGATAAGTTGTTATGTTACTTCAAAGCGCCGAAGCCACTGAACGGTTCCAAGAAAACTTGGCATGAGATGTGTTTAGGAAGTTGGGACTGAGCAACAAATAATATATATCATGTTTATTACTGTCTGTTCAGGAGTGTCCCTGAGGTTCTATTGTAAATAGTTTAATCAACACTAAGATCCATACTTGAACGGGGAATGGCCCTATTTGACTGACAGTGTTCTATAGCGATCACATGATACAGCCTCCATATTATTATAATTATTTTATTATTGCTTAGGACTACCCTATTAACCGAGCACAATTGTTATCTTTAGTCGCTCTACCTTTATATATATATTAAATTTTTTCCAACTGTATTGTTTCTCAGACCACCAGTGTCTATCATCGTTTATTATCATAAGTTCTGTTAAAAAGTTACTATTGCCGAAGACAGGAATGGGCTAAAAAAAACAATCAATAAAAACCCTCCAACAAGCACAGACTTTTTTCTATCTTCAATTTTGAGATTTAAAAAACCTCGTATACCACTTCCACGTTTATGTAAACAATCATACAATTGTTAGATTTACATAGAGCAATAACTAAGCAAGACTAGGACGATAAAACAACAAGATTGCTTGCAGCTGTTTCTTCACATTCTCTAATGGCTATGTATGCACGGCAAAAATCTACTTTGCATGACACGAAATACAATAAAACGAAGGGAATGGCACTGAATTGCCACCTGCTATTTAGTTGAAGCATGAATATTCATCGCTTAGACGAAACGACATAAGGGCAAAAATCTTTAGAACATGCAAATGGAATGAATGCGGACGTTTATACACCATGAACAACATGCAACTTACAGACCCCATTCTCAAGATGATTAGTTGCAAATTTACGAGAGGGCAAAAAAAAAAAACTGTTGATATTTGGTAATGCCATTTAACTAAAACAAAAATAGTAATAAGGGTATATGTAGGCGTATGGATATTCGGTACATAATGGCGCGTAAAATAACCTTGCATCTAAACTTAGAAAAGCATTAGTATTTTAACTTCACGAATCAACTTGTCTAATGGTACATACATCTTAGTCTAGTCCAACTAATAAATGAAAAATTCTGAAATAAGGTCATCTTTAATATTGTGTTAAAAATGTGAGAACAGACAAAATAAAAAGTATATCATGAAATGCAAAAGCCGTCACTAAGGCAAGATACAGAAACTCTTCAAACACATTAAGGTGCAAGGAATCATTCCAGTCTTAGATGACTCTAGACAACTGTAATGAGTATTTAAGAAAAATGTAATCTAAGTTTAAGAGCGTTCATATTCTCTTTCATTCATTCTAAAGGATACTGAGGAATCTAGTCTTCAATAGCCAGTGTGTGAATGCACGCAATTCAGTGTCGACTTTTCAGTGGCAATTTTCCAGGTTTTTGCAGTGTATGCTTATTAATACCGCATTAGATTTTTAAGCTTCGACATTCTGATTCAAATGTCGCTCCTGAAGATATGATAATATTCATATGTTTGTACACTCAGATATTTTGTTTAAAAGACTGGTGTCTGTTGATATATGTATATATATATATATATATATATATATATATATATATATATATATATATATAGATATATATATATATAGATGGATGGATAGATATGAAGTAACTCTTACTTCAGAGGTTACAACATGAACAAATTCAATCACATCACCTTATAGCATAGTTTTATTGCCTTGTGATTTGTGTTCTTTCAGAAGTAAGCTATCCAGATCCGGCTTATGTTCATTAAAGCAAGCACTTTGTGAGTTGCGAAATCAAAACAATTCTCTGGCTAACAATCGACTCGACCAACTTCCATCCCGCGCACTCAGGTTGGATGATATGTTAAGAACACCATAAAAGTTTATTGTACAGTTAGACAACGCCAAGTATTTTCTGTAGACAAGATGCGTTTTGCGATAACGAGAACCATCTCTGAAAGGGCTCTATTAGCAAATTATGCATGCTAAATCTGAGATGAAACATGATTTCACCTTAGTTACAAATCTTTACCTAAGAAGAAAAATAAGAACAAAAAGATAATGAACAACAACAACAAAAAGATATCTTTGGATAGATCGACACTGAAGAAGCACACGTACAATCTCCCTTCAAGGTTATCATTGCATGATGGTAGTCATTAGCGATGCTTCACACTGAAACAACCTGAACTGTGTAGGAGGTACTGCGGTGAAAATTTAAGCAAGAGAAACACACTGACGGACAAATTGAGGGAAAAATATAGTAGTTCCCCCTAGTAACTCCACACCTGTAAATCATTATTGCCTGCCTCATCTGTCAGTGCTTATAGTATGTATATACTGTGTTACCGCTAACGTTCATTTATTTGTTCGTGTCTCACCATAAATAAACTTACTTATAAAATGTTCATTTGCTCAGAATGATAAAAAATAATGGATAATTCATGAATCACCCAACTGCCAACCATTTACCACCGTGTGTTAATTAATGTGCTATACGTAAGAAATCCTGACAAACGGACGTTCAATAAATCAAATATTGATATAATTGAAAGGATCTCTTTGTTAAAAGCAATTATTTTCCTGGCAGAAAAGGCACAAGTGAATCTATGCAAATCGTATGCGGCGGAACTAAACATCTGGTATGAAAGTATATCAGAAGGCGTACATTTTATAGCCTATCTGAACACCTACAAACTTACGCATCCTTATTCTTTACTATACTCATTTCCATATAAAAATAACTGTATCAATCGTTCAGTGCCATAATGGACGAATTATTTCGCTAAATGCTGCAGCTTCATACAAATCGTTGCACCCGAATTACGCAATAAAAATCGTAGATATATTAGTTTTTTGACATGATATTTGGAGAGAGAGAGAGAGAGAGAGAGAGAGAGAGAGAGAGAGAGAGAGAGAAATTCTTGCATTCACGTAAAAACAGAGCAAACTTTAAAAAAAAAAAAAAAAAAAAGATACTGAAAGTGAAGCGAGGGCATATCTCCAAGCCTTTACTTGAAACCGAAAGAACGACGGAGAGAGAGAGAGAGAGAGAGAGAGAGAGAGAGAGAGAGAGAGAGAGACCTTTTGTTATTTACTGCCGAGTGTACATACCATCGGCGACGTCTTGAAGGCGAACTTTGGTCGAGCCCTGAGCTGACCTTTGTTGGTAGTGGGTAATATTGACCCCGTTCGAGGGTTTATGGTGTGGGCTGAATTTGTTCAATGGTCCAGAAGTGACGGGAATTATCGAAGCCTTCCCTTTATTTTCAGGGCTCCCGATTTTTAACATTGCTTACCCCCGAATGATTTAGCCTGGGACTTTTATGGGTTTTACGAGAGAGCGGGTTTTAATTTCGAGAGTCCTTTACCTCTTCCTCCCCCCCAACCCCCACCCCCCTACTCTCTTAAACCTGAAGTTGTGCGTTGATTTCTTTGTGCTTCTAAATGACTTATGTCTCAATGGGTATTATATATACGAGGGGGCCTTGCTCTGCTGATTTCGCAGTTCGTGTGTGTTGAATTCGTACTGTAAATACAGAGGTGATCGACGGATCGATGTAGAAGCATATAGTAGCGGTGGAATATTTTTGTTAAGCGTTGGTCCAGTAAGCAGAGTCCCTTTAGGGTGATGGTGCTTTCCTAAACAATTTCACCTGTAAATATTGAAGGGAAGCGCAGGACAAAGTATTGAACCGAAAAAATCAACAGCGCCGTGATTAAAGAAAAACTGACGAAAAGGTGCTAACGATTAGTCGTTTTTTTACCAAGGTTAATTTACGTTCAATATCTTATTTGCACTTCATATTACTTAAGAAGCGTAGTTTTCTAAAGACATCCCAATTTTAGCATGCAAAAAAAAAAAATAAATAAAAAACAACATGGCACCTTTCTCCCAAATCCGTGGTAAGTTTCTTTTTAGTCAAAATCATGACAAATACAAGCCTTAAGGAGGCAGACTGATTTTATTAATAAGAGTAGACGTCGTCACATCCCACCAATAATAATTAATCGCCCACTTGAAAATACATTTAAAACGTTTTCTTCCTTAAACACAAACTTTAACACCACTAAAATCAAAATCGAACATAATGCGGTTGGATGCAAAGGTTATGGAGACACAAAACTGTCGGCATTGAATATTCAATAACTTAGTCTCTTCGGCAATGATGGTTCCAAAGGAAGTGAGCGGAATCAATCCGCATGCGGCGCTCACTCTAATGTCTCGGAATGATAGACAAGTGGAGAAAGTTCGAGGCGAATCTGACGGTAAATTCGAAACTTCGCGCGATAAAGATAATGTAGGGGAAACTGTTCTCGAACTGGCCGATTTAATCGGCATCAAAAACAACAGTTGCCTCAGCTAATCTAATGCCATAAAGGAGTAGAGACAAGAATAAAGAATGACTAACATATCAGTTCAATTGAGTGCATGAAAAATTTAGTATGACATAGTAACATGAAAAAAAAACACGTAAACAGATACGAATACATACACATATAATTGCATTTATATATATGGGACTTATAACCTAAAGAAATAGTAATCGGGTATATATAGTTTGAGCCTCAGTTTACTGGCAGAAACTGAATATTTGTAAATACATCTTTGTTGGTAAGTCTTACCGCTGCAAAATGCTGTATTCTCCTAATTTCTACCAGCTTAACCACTGATGGTTTCCTTGTCAATTCTATAAGAAATCTATTTGCCGCTGCGATTTTAATAGCAAAATAAAAATGTAAAAGAAATTCTATCGCAAGTATACAATATTTTACATAAAAGTTAGAGTTATGATGTAAAATCATTTCCTATTTGGAATCTATAAAAAAAATACAAATATTATTCTTTGCCTGTAATGACACCCCTTTACTTCATAGGGTAAGAGTGGCAAACTTAAGTGCTGATAAGAGCTAAACAAACATACAAAAGCTATCAAATGTAAGATTGTCCACCTAACGTCAATAATAATAATAATAATAATAATAATAATAATAATAATAATAATAATAATAATAATAATAAGATGATGATGATGATGATCATGATGATGATGATGATGATGATGATGATGATAATGTCCTTTGTAGTACTAGCAGCTTAAGTAACAACCATGAAAACTTAATACGGGGGCCCGTGCCAAAAGGTATGCCAAGTTCTTGGTCATGCTATACGGAGAATTTATTTCCACGCTATTTCTTGTCATTTACTAATGAATATTCAATACCCATGGGAACATTCAGGCATTTAAAAAAAAATAGTATAAATGGCGTGACAAACACTTCACCAATTTTTCTGTAACCATCCAATAATAAAGTTAGTTTATGAAACAATAATTGCATCGTGGCTGCCAACTTTGTCAAGTGAAGAACAGAAAACTGATGTGACCAAACTGGAGAACTGACGTTCCTGTACAGAGTAAATCGATTAATACGCTCTTCCAGAACGACCTCATGAGCCTCGACGACAACTGGGGATTAGGTAAACAAAGAGAGCCTTGGGTTTCAACCCTCACTCATTGCCTGAGGCGATAACAGCTTATCACCCCCATCCTGGACCGTCCATGAGCAGCAATTCAAAATGAGGAAGGATAAATGAATGGAAACGATGTGGTGTCCGAATCTGCACATACTAGAGAAAAGTGTTATTCCTAATATTCTCTGAAAAGTTATCACACTGAATACAAGTGATATACGTACATGAAACCAATATTTAACATACTTAGAACTTTACATGAAACCAATATTTCACAGTCTTAGAACTTATGCATATGCTCATATATATATATATATATATATATATATATAATATATATATATATATATATATATATACATACATATATATATATATATATATATATATATATATATATATATATATATATATATATATATATATATATGCATGCTTGTGGGTGTTTAAGCTACCATAAAATAGAATTGTAGATTTTTAAAGAATATCATTTAGTCATTCAATTGCATCAAACTGGTGTCAATTTTAAGGGTCGTCTGACAACTCTACCACGATCGAGGGAAAACATCTCTTTCCTGGCCCTAAAAACATTCTAAAGTGTGGGCAGAGTAATGTCTCGAAAAAAAGGGTGTAAATAGAATAAGTATATCAAAACTTTAAGAAGCAAACTCTACCTTTCAAAAGTTCTACAATGAGAGAGAGAGAGAGAGAGAGAAATGTCCTTTAAATTATCTCTCATTTTGCATACGCCATTAAGCCGAGGCAAAATATGACCCCTTGCAGCCATTATGCATGAATTATTCTTCCCTAGAGGATATATTAGGGTTGCAACACTGCAACTTGCACAAATTTATGAAACTCGCTCTTCTAAGCAGAGGTTATAGTAAATTAATTTATGTGGCATCAGGCTCTGGCACCTGCAAGTATATGTATGTGTGTTTGAATGAATGTAAGTATATTTGTATGTTGCAGAAATGAAGACGACAAAGCATCTTTAATGATAGAATACCCGAGATATAGAAACTAAATAAAGAACTGTACCTAAGGAGGGAAAAATAAATTCAATTTTAATTACACATGATGTTACAGAAATGACGGAGAGAGAGAGAGAGAGAGAGAGAGAGAGAGAGAGAGAGAGAGAGAGAGAGAGAGAGAGAGAGAGAGAGAAGCTGGACTTCTTAGATGTGACTACATCAATCTCAGTCCCGGAAGAGTTTGAGAGACGTTTGAAAGACTGGATCGGAGGGAACTAGAAAAGTAAACATAGACAATGGAATAGCTTTGCTATATTTAATAGAAATGTGCGATGACATCCATACCTACAAACTTAAAACGAAATTGAAGTTAACGATGAAGTACTGCCAGAAACAAGAAAGAAAAGTAGGCTAATCTTAAAACTTTTCTTAGGAATACCTGACACCCAACGACAAATCAAAATAGAATATTTCAGATTTTAGCAAGACTCCACACAAGCAGACTCTTATTCCTGACACTTTCTTGGGACGTTCTTTCCTTTAATTCTCCCCCCGACATAAAAGGGGAAATCAAATTGGGAAAAAGCAAAGAGAGATACACTTCAATAAATCATTCGATTTGTCACCTGAACAGGTGAGCAAATCTTCAGGTGCGGACGGAGAGATTCTGCAACAACACTTCCAAAGGTTGGCAATAAACATTCCAGTTTGGGAAGCCTTTTAAAACCGATTTCCACGATGACGAAGTCCAAACACTGGTCTTGATAGTACAATGAATTTATGTTTGTGGACATATATAGTGATATATATATATATATATATATATATATATATATATATATATATGTGTGTGTGTGTGTGTGTGGGTGTGTATACATATATATATATATATATATATATATATATATATATATATATATATATATATATGCATAGGTGTCCCGAAACTGTTTTGTGTATATATATATATATATATATATATATATATATATATATATGTATATATATATAATATATATACACAAAACAGTTTCGGGACACCTATGCATATATTAAACTACTTAGAACTACCGGATACGCAGAAGTACCTGAGGAAAAATAAAAAGCACCGTATTAAGCCTGACTGGTGTTATGTTTAGTGTTTTTAAGGCATCTTCAAGAAAGCTGATATAGTGGTGGATATTTACACTATGCATGCAAGGGTGGAGTATCAAAGTAGCAAAAATATCCAAACCTGACAAGAAAAACATTCTGTTTTCAATGCATGTGTTATCTACCCTTGATCCTAACTAAGTCCAGGTAATCTAACCTTTCTTTTAAAATCTATGCATTTCACATATTTCTTTTGAAATACATTGATTAAATTCATACATTCTTAAGCTAATATTCCATTTTTCACTTGGTTCTGATTATATTCTTGCAGTCATTTATTAGTATAAACTGTTTTTTACCACTTTCCATATTGATGGCGTGCTCTTCTATGCATACTTTCTATTCTCTTTTCCCGTGATATCCCAATTTGACCTTGAGAATAGCTGTCAACATCACTTACATGTGATTCGACATGTGTCCGAGATTTCTTAATAACTGCTTTGGTTATTGTATAATTGTTCTTGAATGCTATATTAGCAGTAAAGTTCAAATATAGATGTAAAATATCTTAAAAAGTTGTTGGTATATGGAAGTTCGAGCAGTTGTATTATCATAAAAAAAAAAGGTCTTTTCTACCGTTGTAAATGCATCGTCTAACACTTACCAAAACATTTTAATTTTTGCCTGTATTTTCAACATCTGCATGTTTGTTTGTATTGCCACCATTGTACAGACAACGTAAATTTCCACCAATATGTATCAGTGCTCTTGACGCTGTATTAGAAAATAAAAAAAACAGTCAGGACTTATAACGTGTTCCATTTTCCCTGTGGTACAAGATAAATATATCAATATGAAAGATGTGCTTTCTTGTAAAACACATTGTGAATGTGAATGTATATTCAAATTTATGAACTTGAGCTGGAATGTATCTATAACAATCTCATTTAAAATCACTGCCTTGGGAGATAAGAGCTAAAATCATCCATTTTTGGTATACAAAAAAAAAAAAAAAAAAAAAAAAAATCAAAATCACGCTGAAGTCAGCTCTACCTGATGCAACTATTTTTTTTCGGATCATTCACTTTCTACTGACATAGCTGCATGTTTTCTCTCAAACTTTTAATTACATTTAACAACTGAATGGCTCCATTCATGAACACAAACATATTCGCAAACATCAGTCTGTATGTAAGTCTGTCTGTCTGCAAGTAAGAATTGAAATATTGTGCTTACGATTCTCAAATACTTATCATGAAGGTCAGAAGCAAGATTTGAGTATAATTCACTCTGGTGTCAAAATCGTTTTATATCATTATACCCACTCATTTCACTGGGGGAAACTAATTTCGTTATGCTTCAAAAATATCACCTTCTTCACCAAAAAGTACGGATAAAGACCTCTTGTTTATTTATTTTCAGAAGAATTAGGAAACTTAAACTCAGGAGTCCTTGTTAAGCAAGGCTTAAGCGGCGCAAACATTTCTCACGAAGGTAAATATCCACATCGATAAAAGCAACACATGCTGCGTAAAAATGCGCTCCGAGGAATCTCTAATTGCAGTCATTGCAAGTATAATTATGAAGTAATGGGTACTTCGGATAAAAAGTAATGTAATTATTCGAGAAATGTTAGGAAAGTAAGGCAGTAAAACCAACTAAAACGTCACAAATTGCTCATTTGTAATTTAAAGTGTCATTACGCCGTTATGTACGATCAGTTACTAATCACAGCACAATTCCAACGTCCAATTCAATGGCTTTTAACCTTCATACATTGCTTACCTAACATTGTAATTCCACATATAACAAGTATACCTTATTCTGGCGTTCACTTCGATCTTCTTGAAAGATATTCTCCCGCGAATTTCGAACACAATACGAGCTCACATTCTCTCTAATTTCAGGCAGGTGTTTGAAGATCCTTAGTTCCATACATGATACTATAGCTTTCCCATTCGTCTGTCAATATTTCAAATACCCCTTCTTTTTCCGTATTCGTCTCAAAATACATTTATTTTATACGAGTTCAGGGCTTCTCTTCTAGTTTCTCTATGAAAATAACCCACATAAATATACACCGATTTTAATCAACCCCTCGTTGCCACATTTCCTTTCTTGTCCAGGTTTCTTACTTCAACAACCTGTCTTAGCCATAAATAAACTTCAATGATAAGAAATATCAAAATGATGCCGTCCGTTAACATCATATTCTGTAACAATGACGGTAACAAAATCTCGTAATGACTACTGCGATCATGAATATCATTAAAAGCTAAACCTTATATCTCTTTTGACTTTCTTTAAGAGTAAAATCCCAAATACCTAAAGAAATATAATTTCTATTCCCCAGTCCAAAAAATATTCTTAAGTGTGGCTCTGGATTTCAAATACACCAATACCCTTCGCGTTGCTATGACTTACATCACAAAATGAAAGCACTGTCCAGAGTGCTCAACATTATTTTTTTTATTCTCTTCACTAAATGCACTTAGCAGTTTCAGCAGTAACCAGCAGCTATTAAAACTTCCATTCGCGTAAACCTCTGTTTTCCCATGAAATTGCTCATGCGTCATCTGATCTTTCTTTCCCACACACTTGCACCTGCATTCCCTTAGTTATCTTACAACAGATTTGCACATAAATCATCTGATTTCTCTTCGCTATAATCTTATATATATATATATATATATATATATATATATATATATATATATATATATATATGTATATATATATATATATATATATATATATATATATATATATATATATATATATATATATATATATGTGTGTGTGTATATATATATATATATATATATATATATATATATATAGTAAACACACACACACACTCATATATATATATATATATATATATATATATATATATATATATATATATATATATATTCTAAACACAGGATAATGTAAGCAATTCCCACTGCTACTTCCACTATATTTTGACGAGTACTAAAGACTTTAAGAGAAGTCTATATCAGTGTTTCAGCCCTTATGGTCAAGATTCCGTACATAAGAGATAAAGCTATCTGTGTATTCATATAATAATTGAATTTCTTCATGCGTCTTGTCTTTCGACCCTGTCTCTTTGTCCTTTGTTTCTGACTCACACATACATACACACACTCACACACAGTCTTCCTTTTTCCGAAAAAAACACACAGCGAAGGTATTGTATCCACCATGAAAATAAGGTGCCCTGGACTTACTCTTACAGCTGACTCTTGGAGACTAGATTAAAGCATTTTTCCTTTTCTTAACATAAATTATTATGAACTTTCAAGAGACGTATCCTTGCCAAAGCAACATTTAGAATTAAGACCTATTTTTGAAGAAAAAAAATACACAAAAAATAAAGGTTACTGTAATTTTACACAAGAGTAAGATGAGTAACTTTCCTCTTCTAGAAACTAACTCTATACAAGCATAAATCGAACAAAGAATGAAAAATAATTTTAAAGGTTGCTTTTGGAGAAGTAGGACGCTTTTAGAGGACTAATTCCCAGTAACAAAGGCGGTATTGTTCTTGTTCACCCCCATAAAAGATATAATAATAGTATAATCAATAAAATAAGTGGTGCCTTAAGGCTACCTTTAGCTGTGATGATGATGTCACAGTTGGGCAATGGGTATGAAATCATTCTTGAGTAGATTTTATGTGGCATCCCAACGAATCAGTGGAAGGGACGACATGGATGGAAGTTAAGTCAATGGCAGGCCTAGTCAGCTCGCTGTACTGTACAGTATGGGATTCCAACTAGTATGGCAAATGCAATTCTCATGACTCCACACCTCTCATCCCTGCACTGTTTCCACATCTGTCGAACAGGTGTGGCATTTCTAGAGGGATTACAAATGATCTTAAGAATAATACCCGTCGCTTAAACAAGAGCGAGTGTTCCGAAACCAAATGGGAATAAGATTGGCGTGGATAAAAGTGGAGATAGAAATACGCCGAGGGAAAAATTATAAATAAAAATGGGCAAAACAGGATTTTTGTCATTACCTCCTGTTGTTTCTTTCTAATGAACACCATGTTCTTTGGAAGCTTGAATTTCAAGTCAGAGGCCTCTGTGGGCTTCTTCCATATGAATAGGGTTCATCTGAATAATAATAATAATAATAATAATAATAATAATAATAATAATAATAATAATAATAATAATAATAATAATAATAATAATAAGCAATAAACTAATTAAGCCCTCTGTAACTATTCTGTATTCATCACCTACTTTTATTTAGTTTGTACAGCATAACACAATGTTATTTAA
>NC_061087.1:23614099-23636599 GCF_015104395.2 Macrobrachium nipponense | reverse complement strand
TTCTCAGCATCTCGATGGCATTTTAATATAGCCTGCTAATTGTGCCAAACTTTGCAAGTAACGTGTAGTATGATATTAAATCTTGAAGCATTCTGAATTTCAAGAGTACTGAATTGTAATACACACACACACACACACACATTATATATATAGTATATATATATATATATATATATCTATTGGATATATATCATATATAAATCGTATATATATATATATTCTATCATTTAAATATGTAAATATATATATATATTATATAATATATATATATGATATATATATATACATATATATTAATTATATATATATATATTATATATATCTATATATATATATATATATATAGAGTTGCAATCACTAAATGCGCAATACGTAAAGGCAGATGCACCTCAGGTAAAATTGAAACACTGAGTATAAATACTGACCGGTTTAGGATTTAGTGTTCAAAGACATTTCCCAGAGGACTAATACATAGTAGTGGTAGAAACTACAAATAAGTAGATTTCGATTTTAATCTGTTGACCTCCCGACCTTTTTGTATTCCCTTATGACTTGCACCCACCATTTATATAGGCCCTTGCTTCTGTATATCTTTCTATGCTGTGACCATGTCTTGGTAATAAGACACAACTCCAGTGTTTCAATTTTCCTTCTTGGCTGCAACTTTGTTCATATATATATATATATATATATATATATATATATATATATATAATATATATATATATATATATATATATATATATATATCCCAGCAAACCTTTGGATTACATATCTAAAGTCAAAAGTGTGAAAAAAGTGAATGCAAGCACAGACCAGAATCTTTCAGCAACCGGTAAAATAATCACCCAAACTTACGAAAAACAAATATAGAACGGTAAATTAACCAACAACTTCTTAAAAAAGATGCAAGCATGAAAACACATTCATTCCTAAACAGCAACAAGCAGGTTACTGGTTAATTTGTATCTAATAATACTTAATCAATGAATAAAATCATTTTTCCACGAATACCTTTTCTGTTTCCTGACGTCATGGCCAATGAAAATACAATAAAGGAAGAAAAAAAAACGTTGACTATTACTGCAGCGCCTGATGCTCACTTGCCTTTTCTGATGCTCGACTGTAATCAAACAATAATCTGCAACCACTTGCAGTAACTGTTATTGCAACGTTGCATTCATTGTATTCAGTGCTCATTACCACCGAAGGCACTTGAAAGAGAATCGGAGAGAGAGAGAGAGAGAGAGAGAGAGAGAGAGAGAGAGAATATTGAAAAACAGTCGTCCAATGCAAATTGGGACGGCCTAAAATACCACCAGGGAGGAAGAGCGGCGAAAGACGGCGGCGGCGGCGGCAGCATCAGCACCGACCCAAAGAGCCATTTTGCTAATCCCTAACAACAATACTCCGCTAAATTAGCCAAACGGAAAAGCCTTTATCTATTTTCTTTTATAGTTTTATGTCTGAGGAGGACTACCGCTGCAATTACGCGGAAATATATTCAGTCCGGAGCGTAGCAGCGTCTGAGCCCTAAGAATTCCACCCCTGCGTCAGGAGTGAATAAAGGCCGCGTGTCCGTATAAATTTCCCGTCGGTAGTGAAGTGGCTTCTCAATTTGCCCTAACAATGAGTGTTATTTTTCCCTCTTCAGAACTTCGGGTGCAAGTAGTGAATGCACCACAGGGTTGCCATTGTGTAGAGCAATAACAATTATCTCCTGTCGTTGCACGGAGGAGCCAGCAGCTCCGGCAGGCAGGAAGGGAAGCCCTGCAGCAACGCAGTCTCGTTTGCAAGACGCTCTTGCAAGCTGCTGATGTTCGTTCCGGGAGTCGGTTAATAGAGCGCGATGAAGATACAGTGCTGGGGGAGGGGTGTGAGTGCAGAGGGAAGGAAGAAACGCAGTGCCAGAGGCTGTAATGCCTCAGGAACCGAAATACAGAAGAAGCGTCTGCGCACCTCTCTGAGGGTTATCTCTGTGTACATGAAGAGGGAGAATATAAAAAAGTCTGGGAGGCATTACATCGTTCCAGTTCTGTCGGTGCGCATTCAGCCATAGCGTAATTACTAGTTTTTCATGGAGATGAGCTACATTCATCTCTTTGCTTTATGTGTATGAGAGAGAGAGAGAGAGAGAGAGAGAGAGAGAGAGAGAGAGAGAGAGAGAGAGAGCTAAAACTCACGGTATTCTAATATGCTATCTGGCTTTCCCTGGACAAAAAAAAAAAAAAAAAGCTCTGGATATTTTCAAAATCAGGTGATTGTTAAATCTATCTGTGCCGTAGTTACAAAAATGCAATATCATTTTCTGCACAATGTCCCTCTCACTTTCAGTAGAGAAAGTCAGATAAGGTAGGAATCTCACTAAAACAGACTTGAACCTTTTATGTTTCCTGTAACAACATTCTTTTCTTTCCGTCAAATGACATTTTCCTCAAATATATTCTTATAGAAAACAATCATAACTTGAAATTTTTCTTGATAACGGATTATATTTAAAGTCGTTACCTATATTACACTTAAATTATATGATTAACCACTCGAGAATTTTCCGTCGTGTAGATTTTTTCTTTCTTTTTGACTAGAGATTAGAGACAAACGCATTCTTTCCAGCATCTTTTTATTTGCTTGATTTCCGCATCCTGAATTTAATGATATGGCAGTTAACGAAATACGATATTGCTTCAACTGCTTCATTCCAACCAAAGCCATAAGAGCTTTTACAAAATACTCACAAAATCCTTTTGCTCTTATGAATAAGTTTTTTCATGATTTTGTTCAAGAGATTGCACTCTCAATTTAATCACATGTCCTATTAATTCATGAATATGGTTCCGTGAACTCCTAGCATGGAGATACATTTATTTATCTCACGGTCCTCTTGCAGACAAATATGGTCCACTTATCATCCCTTAAGCAGGATGATAACTAACAATTTATTATGCATGTATTAAAAAATAGTCGTTCTCTATGATACCAACCGTATTAGCAAAGAAAAAAGGCAATTACCAATAAATTTATACCATTTTACACTGCTTCGTGAATTTAATCATTTCTACAATAAGAGAGACCAAAATTTAGAATAATGCAACACTGCGCCATCATTCCAAAAACTTTTTACTGCCATTGCCACCTCTGCCAAGAGGGTTACTTGTTTTGCCCGGGTTTTACTTGCTATTTATCCACCGCGCTTTCTCAACGGGTAATGAATGTGAAAGAATAGTTAAATTCCATGTGAATCTGGATAATTTTGAAAGATTTTTCGTCATAATTCTGTCCTACAAGTGGCGATTCAAATTATAAGATATATGTATGTATATTATATATATTATATATACTAATAATATTATATATATATATTATATATATATTTAGTATACATACATACAAGTAAATACGTACATACATACCTACACATACACACACACACACACACATATATATATTATATATAATATATATATATAGGTATATATATATATATATATATATATAGAATATATATATATTAATATATAAATATAATATATATATATAATTTATATATATATATATATATATTATATATATATATATATATATATATTTATATGGCAAATAAATCCTGAATCCCAAAACACTAGTCAGTGAAGAAAGTTAGAAAGTACTTTGCTCATCGAGTGCTTTCTAAATTTGACATTCCTTTAGGGTGAATTCCCATCATATGTGGAACTTTTCCCGCTCTTTAAATGGGGGAATGACTTTATTATTGTTGTGCCATCATGCCCGCAAAAAAAAAAAAAAATACAGCTGGTCTTACCGAACCCAATTAAACTATTTTTCTTAATACTTGAAATGAGTTTGGAGAACTTACGTTACCGCTGTACAAGGATATCTGTTCTCTTAATCACTAACGCAGTTCCATAAAAAGTAAGCACCCTTCTTTTTGTATTCGCTTATTTATCTTTTCTCTTGCAGGTATTGAAAGTTACGTTTTCTTTCTTATTAGAACAATAATGGCGTCGACCTTCTTTTGTTGTGGTAAGACCAGCTAATGGTGTCAATTTTATCCTTGTCAGTAAATTATGACACTTTCTTAAAATGTTATGAAGAAGTACTAAATATATCGAATAAAATTAGTATTACCACGAGAAACAGAATTTCTATCAAAATCAATAAAAAAATATTTAAATTGTTAACTTGAAAGTTAAACGTTCTTAACTCTCAATAAGCTTGAATTCTCTAACATTTTCACTTCTCAATGCTAACTTCTCTAACATTTCTGCAAAATATGTTTGGAAGCTTCATTTGTATCTCATACAGCTATAGTTTCCACATTCTTACTTCACTTCCCCAAAATTAGAAAATAGTAAGATAAAACACTGAATATCTTAACAGCCTCCATGCAAACTTCTCTATCTATTGGGGGCTTCAGTTTTAGTAATACTAAAAAAATCTTATTTTTTTACTTCAGCAATTTATAAACCTCAATGGAACAGTGTAGGTGAAAAAAAATTCAGGTTTCATTTCACTGCTCTCATCCACTAATACGCCAAATATATAAATTTTCTAGAAAAACGTCTACCGAAGTTGTGATGTTTTCACTTAAAAACTTCACCCAAAATGCAAACACTAATTTTTTAAAGCTAACGGCATGTTGATACTTAAGAAAGCTACTGCAATCAAGGAAACTGAAAGAGCAGGAAAGAGCGCATAGATATGAGCGTTTCATATCCCAATCAAGAACGGATGCCTAGGTAGCCGCTCCTTTCCTCTTGGAATACAACTATACACTAATGTGACGATCCTCGGGGCCAAAAAAGTTCAAGTCTGACAGCTTATGACCGTAATTTAAAAATGACCTGGAATAAATTGCGTCATGAGGCCATTGAGAATGAAGCCAGTATGGATCAAGAAAAATGAGCAGAAAGGGAAAATGATGGTCTTTTGTTTAAAATCACACCATAATGTGGAGCCAAGTAAAACTGGTTTCAGGCTGCCGAGTATGATGAATCACTACAATAAAGTAGCGAGAATGTAGCGTCCATTTGCACTCACCCCCGATAGTAAACCACCCAGTTTGTCGTCTGTCCCCAACTACAATGGCCTGTCAGGAATGATTTAGAAGGATATTTGAGTATGGCTACATCCATTATTTTGGATTTATGTTAATCAAGCAATATAGGTCATGAATTGTCTGCGCGTAAATCACATGAAGCCACCAAAGCTCTTTCATTTTTCTCTATGCAAATGCTGCTGGTCATCAAAAGCGCTCATGGAAGTATTTTGGGGGGGAAATTATGCCCTAAAGCTGAATTTGTGATCAAACAGCATTTTTGCACAAATTTCCCAACTGAGAAACAAA
Source organism: Macrobrachium nipponense (assembly GCF_015104395.2). Classification (NCBI taxonomy): domain Eukaryota; kingdom Metazoa; phylum Arthropoda; class Malacostraca; order Decapoda; family Palaemonidae; genus Macrobrachium; species Macrobrachium nipponense. The sequence goes on along the minus strand of NC_061087.1, from coordinate 23,631,255 downwards.
AGTCACAATATTCTAATACCAGAATGACACTCTAATGCTGTCATTTTAAATACAGATAAACAACTTCACATACATTAAATATACAAGAACCGATTCCCGAATGACGTCAATCGAAGGTGGCCAGAATTGTCGTCAAGTAACAATATCGTAGTAAGCGCCATTAAATAACATTAAATTACTTTAGAACTTTGTGGCATTTGGGACGTTAATAATTCCATAAACTCTCGCCTATCATTCTCACATTAAAATGTTAACACAGAGTTACCTCATGCTTAGGCTTTTAAAGAATATAGAAATATTTGCACTGCCATCTTTTATTATCATATAGGGATAGCAGCTTCTATCACAACATGCCAAGCCTTCTTTTGCAATGAAATGTAATTATAAACAATTTATGAAAATGTATTCATGATACAAAGCTGGTACAATAACTGCATTGCGAATTTACATTCATTTGCTGCATTAATTTAATGCAATCAGCAACAATAATGGATTTTGTCATCTTGAATGAATCAAATTAATGTCATACATTCAAACTGATAGGATAAAGTAAATTATGCATTCTTATACTGTTATGGTAATTATCGACATGCGGAGAGAGAGAGAGAGAGAGAGAGAGAGAGAGAGAGGAGAGAGAGAGAGAGAGAGAGGCATATAAAAAGATCATCTACTTTGTAGCTTACGCTTTTAATGTCAATCTGCACAGAAAGAGCACAAATAAAAATGTGGCCGGAGACCATTAACAATTATACAAGAGATATCACACATGATATAAAAGATATAATCTTCCGAGCATTTTTGGATTTATGAGGTCAGGTTTGTACGACAGATCCGTTTGTCACCGAAACCAAGAAATGGCAAATGTCTGTTTACTAATCAGTAAACAACTTCTTTTTCATGATGCAAAAACGCACCGAATTATACGATAATTTGGATTAAACAAATGGTAAGAATGATTAACTAACGGTTGTTGGTAAATTCTGAATGTAAACAGAGCCCCATTCTCATATATATATATACAATAATTTGTAATGTGTAGACATCCAATAACTAACACCTGTAAGTCTGAAGATGTAAATATGATCTATGGCATACAATTTCCAAGAATTCATAAAGGCAGCAATTCATTTCTCTCAATTTTAAGCCATATGCCAAAAATACAACATTGCAAAAAATCCCTAAATTGAAAAAAAAAATTATATATATAATATATATATAGATATATATATATATATAAAGTTTATATAATATTATATAATATATATAATATATATATATAAATATAAATACATATATACATTATATATATTTATAATTATATATATATATATATACATATATAATATATATATATAAGATATAAGAACCAGGAAGAAAATCCTAGACCTGTTTTATCAATATATTATGGAAAGATGATACCCTTTGAAACGCACTGACATCAGAAAAACTTTGACGGCAAAATTGCCGGAAACAGGATAGAAAACATTTAAGAATAAGTGGAACATCTGACGTAACCAGAGTAACCTGGAGGATGGGTAATAACAATATACATAAAACTCTAGGTTATAGTCGAGTGATTGTCACAGTTCAGTAAACATTGGCAAACACCTTCAAAGATACCTGCTAGACTTCCGTATTTACTGAGCTGTAAGGAGTAAGGCCAAAATATGACAGTATCTAAATCAGAACATAAGATGCTGTTTTATCATTTGACAAATAAAGATGTCATTGATGCATGGAACCATTACAACAAAGCTTAAAAGAACTTTAAAAAGATCAAATCCTAAAAATCATATAAAATGCATAATCAACGCTCACGTCGGATTAGATACTATAATTTTTGCAGTTACTCGCGTCCTTGTCATAAAAATCAAAGGTCTTACTGAACAGGCAATACTTGCTAGAACGTGAGCCAATTCTAAATCTTACTCATTCTAAAATGTTAATGATGGAAAAATTATCCTACATAGTACTTTAAACGAGTGTGTTATTAGTTTAGTGAATAACTTAGGCACCATTACTTCCCAAATAAAACGGCAGAGAAATTTAAAAGTACTCGATAGACAGTCACCAAACCCTTTGGCAACTTCTTGGTACTATGTTTCCTCATATGTATAAATTTATTTATCACCTTTTCCTATAACTTGTCTGTCTCTGGATGATGATCATCCTTTGGACGAAACCAGTGGTAACATCTAGGAGACCATATTATATTTCACTGTGAACACAACGTTTATTTTTAACTTTACTTAGGTAAAGACATTAAATTATAAAGAATGCACAAGTTTCAGCCATAATCAAAGGCTTGAACGCCTAAAAGAGAACCAGCTGTCATTTATTACGCACACTGATTCAGCTAATATAGCAAACTCCAACTATACTTCTAAGTGAGTCAGCTCAACAAATATCCATAACAATGATCTTACCTAGTCACAGAGGAAACAGTTTTCATTCTTGTCAACTAAATGCTATTATTATCGTTAAATAAAAAGAAACCTTAAGTTATTAATGAAGAGGCAGTATTTGCTAGAACGTAAACAACTTCAGTTCTATAGTACACTTTCTTGCCTCGAAAAAGAAAGCCTCGGTGGAAAAACATACCTTACTTTCGCTCATTGCAGAGCTGCCTCAGAAATACGGCTTCAAAAGCCGTTCACGCTGCATATTTTAATAGTACAAGATAAATCAAGACTGAGGATGTCGCTCCAATGGATACTTGTTTCACATTTTTTCTTCTTCTATCTCTTTACAACAGTTTAAATACTTTCCAATTAAAATAAAATAAAAAAAGAGACTACTGGTTTTTGCGTAGAATACCAGGTCCCATTTACGATATACATGAAGGTGTTTGGAGAAGAAGGCACAACAAAGAAATGATAGATTTAACCAGACAATGCTAATAACTGGATATGTAAGATCGTAGAGGATACGTTGGGCTGGACATGTGGTTAGAATGGAATAGTGCAGAATGCCTAGAGTGGAAATGGAAGGATCAGTAGAAGGGATGAGTAGAAGGGACTGGTGGGGAAGAGATGGAAAGATAATGTGTTCTGAGATCTAAGAGAACTGGGAGTGGATGATTCTGAGAATAACTGGAGAGATGCAACACTCAACTCGAGAACGTGGAGAGGTCTGGTGCAAGCGGCCACGGACCACCAAGAGACCCAATAGCCACCAGAGTGAGTGAGTGACAGTCTTTTTGCGCAATCGTACTTTTTTTTTCTGTGACTTTGTTCACATCATTTCAATAAGTTTGAGAGGCTGAATGTGGTCATTTTTATAAAAGATCAGTCCTACATGAGCATAAAAAAAGTAACAGCAAGTTCATCAATTTAACTTTTCGACATGAAACTTACATAGTTATAGGTTCCTCATAAAACGAATACAGTTACCTAGCTGATAATCCTATAAAAATAACAGTTTTCGGGCTATGACAAAAACATTAATTTGGCTACTGGATGAAATGTTTTGCGACAAACAACTTAATCCACACGTCTCCTTCGCTGTTGTAGCACTCTACTCATACCCTTTTGAACATTGAACTACTATACCCTTTTTACCTTTCCCGTAAACAAATATTATTTCAGTTGTTCCTGATGACAAGTATTCCTGTCTCGTATTTTGAAAGAGGGTTTTTACTGCAATCGTAAAGCCATGAACAATATAATTATTTATATGCTGTTACATGCATAACCATATTTTTAGATATCTGGATATTAAAAAAAGAGACTTAGCACACTTACTGCCGGAAATAAACTACCATCCAACATATGCTTTCTTACCAATTGCAAATGTTATATGAATTATATATATATATATATATATATACATGCATGCATACATACAACATACTATACTACCAAATACGATTAACAATACATACATACATACAACATACATACCATACATAATACATACATCCATACATGCATATATATATATATATATATATATATATATATATATATATATATATATATATATATATATATATATATATAAATATATTCATTAAGCTATAAGCGTCGTTTAATATCGAATTCGCGCTACTTCGGGAATATATATCCCTGAAGGGGAATAATCAGCGAAGGGTACTGGTGATATATATATATATATATATATATATATATATATATATATATATATATATATATATATATATATAATCCATCCTGCACGCCTCATTCTTACACATACCAGGATCAAATAAGGTTAGCAAGTTGTGAAAATCATGAGCTAACTAGTAGCATTCTACGCACTAATTAGGACTTCTTCAACATCGTATAATGCTTCGCAATAATAAGGGACAATGGTGCTAAGAATTTCAGGGAAGTTTCATCATATATTCTCAGTTCATTAATGAAGTTCTCTCGCTGAAGTTTCACTTGACGGAATAGCGCACCATACGATCACTCCTTTTTTTCAGAGTTAACAGCTATTTCACCCTTTTCTTCCTTTGACTTTTGGGATTATCTATTTAGTCTAGAGAATAAATTACGGCAGCCCTTACGTGAATATTTGCTGTGAATAAAGTGTCTAAAGAATAATGAGCTGAATATGGAATTTAGGCCAAAGGCCAAGCACTGGGACCTATGAGGTCATTCAGCGATGAAACGGAAATTGACAGAAAAAGGCTTGCAGGTTGTAACGGGGTGCAAACCTCGCAATTGCACGATGAATCAGTTGTTAGGAGAGGGGTGAAGGGCCGCTGCAAAGAACCTTAAGGAATGCCTACAGTGCACCGCATAAGGTGCACTGACGGCACTACAACCCCCCTACGGGGTTAACGAATAATGATCCCGTGTAATAAGGCTAGACTGTCATGATTATCAGCAAGACTTCCATTTTACGGTATTGAAAGCCAACAGCACCAACATGCATATATAGTTTCTACCACTACATGTCTCATAAAACTCCTTCTATACATATAAAAAAAAACTGAGGACTGTAATATGCATTTTACTTACATGACAAGAACATATGAAATGGGTACAGTGAAAACCCCTAAAGTAAATAACACGATGAATAATATGAGATTTGGATGAGGAAAATCAAAAATCAAAAGGAGAAACTTGGAAACTATTTTCTTTTTCAACATGGAAGCAGAACAACTGCTTGTGCTTGGAGGGAAAGGTGATGAATCACTGGTCTAACTCTTCGTCACTGGTCCTAGTTTGGGAGTCTTGGGCATTGACCAATCGGTACATGAACATTGCACCCTCAACGACAAAAAATTAAATCACGAGAATTCAACACAATTCACTTTGGAAACTCAATTCATATATAAAAAAAATGCCTCTACTCATTGATTTGTACACGATAAACAATTTAACGTACCATGTGATGTTTAGAGTCCCAATGTCAAGCTTGAAATGTGGGGGGCGGGGGGTGGGGCGTGGTGGGGACGAATGAGACGAAGTCTATTAAACTGAAAAGTTCATTAAAGGACAGAGCCAGCCATTGTCCATCACAGTGTTGTCCCAGCCAGTGAACCACGACGGGAAATGCTATGAAATTCCTCTCTAAGAGTCATTAAATAGACAAGAGCCGTCGTAACCTCAGCCGAAATGACTCCAGTCGAGATAAATTTGTTTCGTAACAAAACAGTATTCACAAAATGATTGGGTACTGACACGCAAGTAAAGAAAGTCGAGATGCTAGAGCACTGGTCATTTAATTGGCATACCGTACAGATGAAAAAATTTAAATCTTCACCAAGACCATCAAATTATACTGTGAAACATGTATGGAAAATGTTCAACATAGGCAAATGTGACAAACAAAATCCCCTACTACTGGGAGGTCTTATTCACTGTTTATTTGCCATATGATTTAGTATATCAATTCACTGTATCCTAAAAGAATCCCTTCAAGTTTTTCTAATTCCTTAGGAATGTCCATTTGGCGTTCCTAAGCCTTCCTAAGTCTTTCTTATTACCATCATTCGTGTCTATTATTCCCGAGTTGCAGTGATGAGAGACGTATCTTCTTGAATGCAGTGCATCAAGAAGTAATAACATTAAGGATTTTCAAAATAACAACGTAATATGAAAGGTAAATAACCGACCAAAGAAAAGACAGAGGAGATTCAGTGACCAGGAAACATGATCATGTATAAGAAATGGTGGCGATTAATGTCGTTCGCGAAGTCTTCAAGCATAATAAGCTTTTGGTTTTCATGAAGCTTTTTGGAGGTTAAAGCTGCTAACTCCATGTCCTTCTCCATCCTGAAGGCGAGCCCACTATAGACAACTAATTACACAGTGCATGATTGCAACATATTTCATATTTTTCAGGAAATTGGTTCGTTTCATCCTAAAGGTTAGTGAAATATATTACTTAAACCGGTTAGCTTTCTAATTCTTATTGCTATACAAAGCACCACAACATGTACTAATTCCATAAACAACTTATACAAGTTAGAAAGATATATAATAATACTCTATAAGATAATAAAGTCAAAGCATAATTATGGTTTGGCGTATTTGTGTAGAAAATCACTTTGAAAACAAATAGTTACATATAGCTTCAAACAAAAACGGACATCTGTGACTAACTAAATATTTGTTCGCAAGATCCCTACTTGATGGACACGTAATCCAAGCTACTGGGTTTCATAAATACTTCTTCCTCATTTAAAAACAATTGTGTATATACCTCAAAATGTTTTCCCCCTGTTCTGTACGTTTTGCTGTGGGAGTCCTCGGAACAATAGTTTCCTGGGTGAATAATTTCCCTGTAGGTTAAGTCAACTCTCATCAGAGTTGATGGCATTGCAACTCCGCATGCTACCAGCTTCTTTAGAGGACTCAACTGGATACGGATCTTTAAGTAAATTTAAGTCATATTTCAAATAGTTTTGTTTCTAAGAATAAAAGTGAAATGTCTAAGGGCAGGCGGCGCCAAAATATATATTTCACGCCAAGGAATAAAAACTATAATGTCATATTACCATATTACCATTTCCTGATAACACAAATGATGGTGAGCTGGGGAAAGAACTGGGAATAACTAACAGCCGGTGATGCCTAAAACAGACTATACATTACTGTTCATTCTCAGTATCTTCATTTCAATGGTCAAGATAAAAGAACTTGATAATAACTAGGAAATATAGTCTTTCCAGTAACATACATGTATTTCAATTTGCCATTTTTTATCTATATATCTTCAGAAGGTGTTTTCCATCTTACCAAAACTTGAACTTATCTGAATTAAAGAAATGTGATTATAACAAATGTTTTTTTCTCTTTTTTCTTTTTTGTCTTTTCACGCTTTTCATAGTGGAACAAGCGCATCTTTTTATTTTGAATTTTTTTCTGTCAATTCAAGTGGGTTACACCGTCCCTCTGAGAGAATTTTCTAGCGTTAAAATATTATTGGCAGGTTTTTCACCCAAATATTTTTGTAAACTAATTCCATTACAATAAATCATTAGGATGTCGGTACATTAAACTACTCAAAAACCTGTGTCCCTGTCTCGCAACACTCACAGTATGAAAAAGAAAAAAATCTTTGAAACACATGCAAAATAAATATGGTAACTATTTTATTCATTATTGTTATCTTTGTGGAAAAACTTGATCTGAATAATAAACAAAGCATATACTTATTTTGTCATACTTGTACCCATATATCCATATATGTGTATTGATGCATTGGAAATAAATAAATATATATATATATATATATATATATATATATATATATATATATATACAAAATTCAATAGCAAACGAGGTACGAAGCAAAATATCTCTAAATCTGAAAAGGACTCCCTAAAAGAATGAGGCTCTGTTGGCTGGCAAGCAACGCTGAAGAGGTATTTCTAAGAGCTGCCTCATCCAATAGAGCAACAGGTAGGCCAGATGTACCTGAGCGTAGCCAAGTAATAACACCTTTTCTACCCGAGCCAACGATATCACCTGTTACGCCTTCAAATCCCAGCCTCGACATTCAGACGAGCGGTTTCGCTCTCTCCCGGAAGATTATGTCCGCGAGCGTAGGTGTATGCAAGCAGGCAGACTTTATCGAGGCGGTCTAACGATCTCACGATAAAATACCTGCTTTGGTTTCACTGCGGGACATGCATTCTAATTTGCAGCAACGCTCGCAGATCACTACAGTAGTGTAGCCAGGCGAATTCAAGACTCCTGAGAATGGACGCCTTCAGTTTTTCTCCTGCTTTAAAAGTTAAAAGAAATCTTTCTGGTTTGTTTATGACCACCTGCTCGTTTATAAACAAGATGTAAAAGGTTTGTTTCCTTTTACAGAGATGGGAAACAATTCAGGACACATGGAACAGAGATATAATGGAATTTACTGCAAGTATACGTTCGGAATTAAATGCACTTCTTGCTTCCAATACTATCAGGTCTCGGCCTTCATCCGTCAGAATTTTTCCACATAACACACTCACACATACGCACACACATATGTAATTCCGTGCCGGTCCTAAGACTGGATAAATGGGGAAGGTTAGGGAAGGGCTAACAACCCTTTTCTGCATTGTTACAGAAACCATACAAGAAGCAAATAGGTCTGGACCACTTGTTGATGACCTAGGAACGAATAGGATTATAATATATATATATATATATATATATATATATATATATATATATATATATATATATTCCAAAAGTGCTGAAAACGTCTCGAAGCAATTTCTTCTTTTACTGTCATGGAAACCTGAAGGCCAGGTCCCATCAAATTTGGCAAATAGTGGAGCGCATTCGGCATCAAGAAAATACTTAAGACACATAGCAAAAAAAATATTTATCAAACAAACATTTGAAAACATTCATACCCTTTAGGTCTAAACAGCGAAGACCCACCTGATGTGAAACACTTGACCTCCAACAAACTACAACGACAAAAAACGAAAAAGGAAAAAAATCACGTTTACTCATTTTCATAGATCTGGTCTTCAATGCACTACTATAAAAATGGCTTGTATATAAACTGAGGTTTATAAAATGGATTAAAAGCTTCTCTACCAGTGTGTATTACATTGATAAAATATTTATACTATATGTATGCTACTAGCTTCGAGCGGTACGTAACGTCCCGAGAGTCGGGACTTGCCCGACAAGTCCCTATTTCCTCTTTAACTATTCCCTTGTTCGTACGGTATGGATACACTATACTTGAACTGTGCATAGAAATTTAATTGTATTACTCTTTAACCACTTACATCATAATTTTCCTTATTATAATAACTCATCTATCTACTGAAAACATTTGTAAAATGTACAGATTTTCATTTTAAAATTTTGCCTTTTCAATGGTCCTGATATCTCTGATTCCGGCTTTATTTCATAAAATATGGTATGATGTTAGTCAGAAAAGAAATCTCTCGCACATCTGCTGGTAAAAGATCAATTTCAGACAAAGTACCATAAATTGAAGAGTTTTGAAACGTTTTATATTTACATTATTATTAGCAGTAATGATCCTTTCTTTCCCCCTAGCTCTCTTGGGATTATAATAATGAATGTTTTATCACGATATTTCCCGAACTTTTCAACTGAATTTGTCAAAAATAATAGGATTAGAGATTAAAGCTTCATATCACTCAATTTGAGAGTAAGAATAAGTACTTTTAACTTCACTGGAAGTGGTGAAAGGGTGTCGTCATGAAATATGAACTAAAAATCAATATTCACAGTGATACTTTTAGATGGATGAAAATAGAATATATCGTATGCAAACAAGTGACAATTAGGAATTAACACAATCCAAAACACAATGTAATCCTTTCTTATGACGCATAAAAATGATCTTACAGTATTGGAGAATTTTCATTTGTACACGCAGAAATGCAAATACCTCCACATCAGGCTTTCATCTGTAGACTGATTTTTGAGGATGTTGATCCAATTTTTGAAAACATTCCAATCGAAAAAAATTGGTGCATTAAAAATATTCCAATAGTACCAGCAAAAGCCTGTTCACAAATACGGTATCAGTTATCTTATTCAATTCCTGATAATGAAACATTTTGCAGTAATAATCAAAGGTAAGAGTATGCGTATACGATTTTATTATGCTAATGGACCAAATAAGGTATGGCAGTCTTAATCCTGCTCGTCTCAAAAAAAATCCACAGAAAACTGAATACTCAGCAAAATGAAAAAGTTCCAGAGTCAAAATAAAAACATCATTCATGAAAAAATATGAAAAATACTGGCTCTTCAAGTGACTAAACACACACAAAAAGACAGTACTTATGGTAATAACACTATGTGAGAAAGGAAAGGTTGACAAGTCGAAGAGACAATAAAACGATGTACTTAAAGTATCTGAAGGCAAATGTGGCAGAAAAACTTCTTTCATCTTTGTCAAAATCTACATTATCAAAAAAATACTTTTTCATTGAATAGTGGACAACCTCAGCACACAAGCAGGGAAGTTGCTAGACTAAGAATATGTAACAAATTTACCACTTCTGTTAAATGCTCCTTTTAAGACAAGTCTGTATTCCATCCAGGTCTGAACAATAGAGCTCTTATCTTTTCGTAAAATAATATGAATGGGAAGTATAAAATAAGATAATCTCCTACTGGTTTCGGTGCATAAATAAGAAACCTCTTCAAAGGAATATATGAGCATTTCAAGAAGAGAGGCAGATGAATAATTTGTTCACGTACGCTTCCGTCGGTTTTGTAAGAGAGCAAAACTACCTATCAAAGAACGAAAGAAGAATTAAATGTTCAAATTTCTAGAAATATCATTAGAAACGGGACACGACGGACTACAGCTTTAAATTCTGAAGATGGCTCTTTTAACAAGCGTCCTTGGAACTACTCAAGGATAAACATTTCTTAGAAATGTTGTGTTTTCATTTCAAAAAGGATCCGAGTTTAAGAATCTCCATTGTGACCTTAATACTCAGGTTATCATAGACTATGGTCGCCAGATCTTATACAGTGAAATTGCTTTCAGTAATATGAAAAAGGACATTGAATTTAGAAAGTCGGAGGGTAAAATCTCGTGAATACTTAGTGCAATATATTTCATTTACCACTTATTATCATCTATGAACACAATGCACGAATGGAAACTCTAAAGCTCGGTGAATTTCTCAATATCCAAATGATTATTCCACATATTCAGAACATGGAGGGCGATAAGATAAGCAGAGTTTTCTTACTTCCCTTTTTAGTTTTGAGGTGGTTGTGCCTGGCCGTCGACACTTTTCTGTCCTCATTCAGATCTCAAAAACTACTGAGACTAAGAGGGCTACAAATTGGTATGGAGATCATTCACCCTCCTGTCATCAAACATATCAAATTGCAGGCCCCTAGCATCAGTAGTTTTGATCATATTTGAGATTAAAGTTAGACATAATCGTCCTTCTGGCATCTATATAGGACACCACCGCGCCTTGGTTAAAGTTTCATGGACCACGACTCATCCAGCATGATACCGAAACCAGCGAAAGATAGATTGCCTTGATAATGCGCTGTAGCGGCTGCACAGAAAACTCGATTGCACCGTAGAAACTTCGGCGCATTTTTTACTTGTTTTATGTTCCGGCCTCTGGCACTGGAAACCAAATGTATATCACTAACAAAAACCTACGAAGTTCAGATTCTGAAAACGTAGATTAAATGACTGAATTTGACGACAACGATGAGGTAACAGTAAAAGGCCAAACTCATCTCGTAATCGTTGGTTTCAAAAGGGTAAAGGTAGACGGCTGCCATTTGGCAGGAGTTGGGCGGATTCCAGATAAGAATTATGAGTGTGTCACTTTTCACTAATGGTAATAATTATATTTCTTCTTCTTTAATAGCAGTAAACGGTAAAGAAGAGGTTTCATAAACCCACAGTAGACGTGAATGAGGGAACATGGACATTAATAATAAACCTTTCATTCAATCCTATCAGGCAGAAAGTAGATATGGCATTTTTTTTGCTACTGATAAATTTAGCACCATGAATTACGATACCTATACAAGACAATGAAAAAAAATAGAAGTGACAAGTCGGGAAGTATCATAATGAACGGCCTAAAAATACAAAGTACATTAAAAATCCCTATCAGAAAAAAAAATAAATAAAAACCCATAAATATATTTAAAGAGAAGGGAACACTCAAAAAAAATTTTTTTTTAAATGCGAAAACTTAGTCTCAGCAAAGGAAAGTATAACCTACTACGTTAAAAACAAGAAAGGATCCCAGTATGTGGTCCCTTATAATATGTAAAAAAAATAAAAAGTAATAAAGAAAAGGAAGACGCATTGCATGTTGAAAAACTAATAAAATTTCGTGTTTCTTGCCTGTGCAAATTGCAGTAATTTGAGGGCAGCCGTTGAAAAGGCTGAATCAGAGAAACGTTAGACACACAGAAAAAACTTTAACATACAAACAACAGTATACACCTGACACACTTATAAACCATTAAATAAACTTCTTTCTAATAAACACCATTTTCTTTGGATGCTTGAATTTCAGGGCAATGGTCCGTAAAGTGCGAGCTTGTTCCATATGGTTAAGGTTCATCTTCTTCTAAATAATAATAATAATAATAATAATAATAATAATAATAATAATAATAATAATAATAATAATAATAATGTTTTAAAGTCGAGTGACAGGATTATGGCAAACGTATCATGTTTAAGATCTATAGGTAACAGAAATACCACGGATCTTGCTGGAAAACTGTTTGCCCTTGGGAACTGCGATAATACTTTATGGTATGAGTTTTCTACTGTGTAAGCCATGACAAACAAAATCGATGACTACCAAATATAGAATTTTAGAATGATAAGTTGCTGAATTTTCCTCATCATGCGTGTCGCCAACCTGAATCTTCAGGGTCTAATCACCTCTAAAATAATATTATGCACTTTTCGAACACAACGCCTATTTGTGGGAATGTCTTCCATCACTTTATATGCGCTGTAATGACTATGCTGTTTAAAATACACTTCTCGGTTACAAAAGCTGCATAAATTTGGTACGATACATAATGCAATACATTTTACGGTAAAATTTATAGTTTTGATGCTCAACTCATTTTTACATCTCAAGGACACTGAGCAAACTGCCAGGAAACGCAAGTGATAATTAACGAAACAATAAAAATAATGCTGATACAAAAGAGCGCCGTCGAAAAACCTTAGTAAGATAAACAGACTAAACAGCGCAGAGCCTTTAACTTCGAGTTCAAAGCGGCCTTAAACAAGCTTTAAAATGTTAATGGCTTGGAGAGTCAATCCATTTTCCAAAATGAAACAGGAGCCATTAATGTTTAGAACGCATGGAAAAAGAAACTGAAAAAGCCACTCAAGTTCCCTGTTGTATAAGAGCCCTTCACCAGTGAAACTGGACGGATCACCCTCCAGGTTCCCCAAGCACAAATTCATCCATTCGCCTCACCCCTAAATACCACCCTCCTCCCCCCCCCCCCTCCTCCTTCCCCCCCTCCTCCTCCTCCTCGCTCCTCCTCCTCTCTCCTTACGCCCCCCCCCTCCTCCTCTTTTCCCTTCAAAAGGGAACGGGATAAAGGAAGAGGGAATGAAAAAGGCATAGCAGCGTCATTCTGTGTGGAATTCCCATGTGGAGGCAAAATCCTTTTTCCTCTTGAAGGCTATTCAATCAATTTCAACAAGAAATGCACTGATGAAATTATTAGAATAATTGCTTAATGATGCAGACAGAATATTCCATTTTACTGTTAAATGCTTCAGCCTCTCTCTTCCTCTCTAGCTATCTCTCTTTCTCTCACTCTCACTCTTTCTATCACTCGCTTCTCTATCTCGGCAGTTAATAAATTCATTCCGGTTTCAGATGCAAATTTGACGTTCGGAAATTCTTACACATAATCTGAAACCACGCCGCTTTAATCACTGCACGAGTGAGCGAAGATCGCCTCGTGAACGATCTTATCTTCCGTGAGATCAGGATGAATTGCATATTGGCATGAACATTCCGCTCTGCAATCCATGCTCTCTCTCTCTCTCTCTCTCTCTCTCTCTCTCTCTCTCTCTCTCTCTCTCTCTCTCTCTCTCTCTCTCCATGGATGTCTGACCTGTTGTGATGCTCACAAATTTTGGAAGCCTTTGCTACTGCAGCCAGAATTCCTACAAACCGTTTGGCTCTCCGAGTGTTCTATTGATAAAGCTGTTGATAAAGAGTCAGCATTTCTATCAGGTTTTTTTACATTTTAAGTAAATATAATCTCTGCTTTTAATCCATTATGTTGGTCGTTGAGACAGCAATGAATATTCAGCAATAAACTAAGCTACGCTACAAGCCAAAGAGTGCCGACCAATCGACAAGAGATCTGGAGGTCTCGTCTGTACTGAACCAGTTAGTAAGTTTGCGACATTATGGATTTAATGGACAACTTAACATTGGCTGCTGAGGGATACGTTTTACAGGTCAGAAGATAAGATTATATTGTCATATCTTTACCTCCGATGCCAGTAAGTCATAGGAGTGCGCTAATTACATGCTTACAATTTATTTTGCAATGTTACATCATGTTGCATTTCATTAGTAGAGTTTGCATGGCGCAGACAAATTGGCGTTATGAGCTGAGTCCAATTGCATTCTATACATTGTATGTAAAATGCCATACCAAACCATGAATACATACGAAAGTCTTTTAAGTGAAACAAAGGGAATATTAACGACAAGCTATACTTTGCAAACTTAACGCTGGCAAAGGTTGACGCACTCGGATAAGCTAAGTCTTTTTACTTAGCTGAAAACATCCTTCCCAGTAAATTCAGACGAATCCTCTTTTGAGGTTAAACAGATCAAAGAATTCTCATGAGCCCTGCGAAAGAGTATAAAAAAAATACAGGATCAGCTATTTTTTATTTATTTATTTTTCTTTAAAGCCTTGCAGGCAGCCAAGTTGGAAAAGAGAACGAGCGAAATCCTGTTCCTTATTCAGTTTAACTAAGGTTTTAGACTACGAATGCTGATGGCGAGCGGTGGTGTTCTCCCATTAACCAGCCATATCTACGACGTCGACTGAAAATCTCGTAGATTATCAATTCTTAAAAATAGCTATTTTTATAACCATTACGCTTATTATTAGTATTGCTAATTATTACTGTTATTAATACCGACAATATTTGATCACAATTATTGATATTGTTTTTACAAGCGTGTCACCACTTTCAACGACATTATATATATATATGTATATAAATATATATAATATATATATATTATATATATATATATATATATATATATATATATATATATACACACATAATATAATATAATATATATATATATATATATATATATATATATATCCAGAGCACAAATCCACTGCATCGGTCATTTTCAACGGAGCGTTCGCTAGCAGGAAGTCGATATTCAACTATTTTTATTATTATTATTATTATTATTATTATTATTATTATTAATTATTATTATTATTATTATTATTACCGACAAATTAGTCATAAACTCAATTAGCATTTTGACGTGTGAATGTGTGACGAACTCCCTCCCCCTCAACAGACGATGAGTGATCAAACAATTATTCGTGACAAATAGCAATTCATCACAAGAAAAGGGAGGTGACATAGGAAAGAATTTTATTGTTTCTGTGCCTCATTCGCAAGGGAAAAAAAATAAAAATAAAAAATAAAAAATAAATAAATAAATAAATAATCGGATGATAACATTATGCGTTTTCCCCCAGGGACGCTTTGCAAAGGTACTACATAATGAATATCCTTTATCTAAATAAAAACACACTTTACACTACTCTTACTAATACTTAACTTTATAAACTGTTCCCTACCATGGTTAGCTAGAGAACTGCCTTCAATCTTCTTTCAATCATATTTCACCCATCTTACCTCAGCTAAAAACGAACAAAAAAATCATATAATCTACGAACATGTCAGGACCAAGCCATTTTCTCATACTCGTATCATTTCCGGGTATTCGGGGAACAGCTGAAGCGAAACGCAACAGGATGCTTATTGAAAATCTGCATAATGCAACGAACACACGGCGGACTACAGGTACATCAGACAGTTCGAATCAATAAGGCATGCTACATTGGCTTAACGCATTATTAACTATGCGGCAGAGACGCACAAGTAAGAAATGAAACTCTCACCATTATTGATGGCTGACAAAACTAACGGGCACCTTCCGGTTATTGATGGCTAACAGAACTTAATATCTCACGCGGTGGATGGATAATAACTATGGGGCAATGGGATCTGAATCAATATCACCCAAGGTGACGGGGAAGATGTATAGGGACGTCAAGGGTAGCGATTCGTTGTCGTAGGTCAGTCATTTTGGTCGTTGTATGTACATCTGTTTGCTCAGTATATTTTCTATATTTTCGCGTCTCTTCCTTTTACACAGAACACTAGTAATCTGTGCCGGAAACTGTACTTTAATTGGCACAAGGTAGTGAAGCAGCAAGGAATTCCAATAGCTGGTATCTAACAGATGTCAAAGAGTAAAACATACATCACTCTGAATGTCTGATAGTCATCTGTGAATGAGAATATGATAAACACGGATACAGAAATTGTGATGACCAAAATCATCCTTAATGCCCAACGGTGTTCCGTAAATTAAAGTATGATGAAAAATGATGAAACTATATAAACAAAACACATTCAAAATGTCAGGGACTATTAATTACACGGTTTTATTTATTTTCGTTTATAAATAACGGATACAATTAATTCGCAGATATTCCAGTGTCTTTATAGCATTGACTGGGAGGGCTGAATGATGTATATCCCGCGCTAACTTCAATTACACACACAAATGAAAGACAAAAAAATATAACTAGCACGCTCAAAATAACCTACAAGATTTTAACTTTCTAACAAATGCACATAATATATCAAATATTCAATAAATAATTGTTGTGGGGGGTTGATAAGTACATGGTATGCATAAACATTCTTCATATTTTCAATTCTATTCTAGTTCTAACCTCTTCACATTTCTAAAATAATCCACAGCATTTCATCTTTTAACCACTAAGTATTGGAATTAGTTGCGATTGACTACACCTAAATGCTTCACTACATTGTGCCTAATTAAAATACATGACAATTTAAAACGCAGGTGACTAATGTTCTGAGTAAAAGGAAGAGGTGAGAGAACATAGAAAAATACCTGAACAAGCATATAC
>NC_061087.1:23564099-23606599 GCF_015104395.2 Macrobrachium nipponense | reverse complement strand
CATTACGAAACTGATGCCGAAAATTAACTAATGAGAGGACAGGCAGACTGTGAAGTTGCCAAACATGGTGTAACCTGAACACATCACAGTGAAATTTGCGAGAGGATCCATGCAGCTCCCAACCCGAGCCATTTCCCCTAATCGCAACTACTCAGGGTTCCATAGCCCACATCACTATAGATGGGTAAGTCCATTTACTCGCTTTAACCAAGCTATCTGCAAAAACCAAGGGTAAATGGAGCTACGGGTAATATATCACTTTGCACTTCTTTTCGTATGAGCGGTTCCATTATGTGATGGGGAAAAAGATAGGCCGGAAAAGATAAAATATAAAAACGAAAAATGAGGTACCTCTGAGATAAATTTCGGACTAATGCCGTACAACCGTGAATGAAATATCAGAACAAATATAATGAATCACTTATATATTACCTTTCCGACGCGGATAATACGATGATGAAATATAAAGGGTATAAAAAAACATCGCTTCCAACCCACCCAGCCTTCAAACGCCAGCCAGGAATGATAAGTGGAATTAGCTTGATTTTCAGATCGGAACCTTGGCTCTTCCTTGCCACTGTTTGCGGAGCAGAGATTTGTATTTCACGATTCATTTACCTTTCTCATATACATTTCTCTCGCGGAATATCGTAAATCTAGAAGCAGATGAAGCAATAGCGACGGTTGCTAGAGATCACCGGCTCATTCATTTCGGGGGGCGGAGGGCGCTTTTGGAATATAAACGCATAGATCAGTTATGCAAATCGAACGATGCTATTTATTTCCGAGCCGGGTGTCAACAACCAACCCTATACGTCGTAATCGGCGAACAAACAGTGAATGACAGAAGTTGTAAACTGTATTTCTTATTGAATCGTATCACCTCCCGAAACCACCACAAACGAATGAAATATTTCGATCCGACTCTGGGATTATATAAGAAACACCTGCTAGATACAATAACAGAACTGGTATCAAGAATGATGACACTGCCATTTAAAAAAACTGTTTCCTATAATATGTGAAACATAACACACACACGTACACACTCATAAAACACTTTTCAGATCGGAGGGCGCTACAATGACAAGGCCAAATTCTGAATCAATTGTTTCGAAGTTTCAATACTGCATCCCATTTGGATATTTACCATCCACTCTCAATTACGGATATTGCCAGTGGCTGCATTATTTACCTTTTTCCACCCTATGGGGGGGGGGGGGGGGGGGGGGGATGGATGGTGCACGGCGAGACCTTTTCCAGCCTATATGGCAAAACAGAGGGTTTAAAGCGTTCGGCCAAAACGATCAACCACTCATTTTGGGATCTGTGGAATGAGTGCCGGTAACTTTATGACGAATATGAATACTTTTGCGAGCTTAGCAATCTGCAGTCAATACGATTATTACTGACAGTAAAACAGCTCACACAGTTCTTTATAAATACCCCATATGTTCCCACAGATACCTAAAGCCATCAAGTTATACAGGGCAACCAGGTTAATATCCAAGATGGACTAAGTATTGAAAAAAAAAAAAAAAAAAAAAAAAAAAGGAGAGCTGATTGTGAAACTGAAAGAAATGAAGAGAATATTACCATGAATTGACTGATCTGTGGACCGCTTTCTGCCTCATAGATCTATAGGCACCATTGCCTCATTCAAAAGGGTCGGAACTACAATAAAAAACAATTTAAATTTGCAGAAATCAAATCCTGATAAGTAACGCAAAGGTTCCTCAACTACGAATCATCGCCCAAGACAACCAACTCGCGCACATGATGATATCCTCCGTCTGTGTACGAAACTAATGTCATTTCCATCTATATATCTTTCTCCCTCACTTTCTAACTCTCAGCTTAATTAGAGCTGCAAACTTTTCTGCCCCGAAACGAGCTTGTAAACATCTCAACTTCAGGAGGAAAAAATGATTAATTAGCCATGTAGAACAATGACCTAGAAAGTCGGCGTTTCGGTTATATCTGAATTTTGCCTCCGGCTGTCAGTGTAAATCGAATGGCGTTTGGGATTGTCTCTAAATAATATGGACTGCGTAGCGGAAGCTATGGCGAGGAAATGGAAAATCACGTATTCAAAGTCATATCTTTGTACAAACGTTTGAACTCGTGTGTATTTCAATCTCTGCAAAATGTATAGTTATGCTTGTGATCGGTTATAAAGATGTAAATACCACACCTCTGAGAATATGATGCGAGAGTATACGGACTTTTAGAATGTGAGGCAAAAGTACAATTGCATTTGTACACATACAAGTACGAAGGCGAACTTAACTAAGCTAAATCAAATTTTAAAATTAATCACTAAAAGGTTTTCTCTTAAGATTCTAATTCCAAATACGGCACATAAAAATATAAATTAGTTATATGTAGTAAAAATTTACAGGGTCCTATTTGCGACAGAAATAACCATCGCAATCTAAAGGTATTCCACTTTCTTGCCTCTTACACGTCATACTACAGATAAGTTACTGAGCAATTTGACATTTCTAGTATTGAATGATTCACACAAGTGTACCAAATACTCATAACTACTGCAGTCATTTTGAAAATTGCGCTGCTCTTGAGTTTCTGAGAGAGCGTTTCTCCATCACTCACGAAAATTAAAAAGCCAAACAACCTTATCCACTTCCAATAATAAAAGGTATTTCAAGACGTGAACGTCATTCATCAGCATGTCATCGCCCGTTGTAACTTCCATGGATAATTATTTTAAGGATTCTCCAGCCAAACTTGGAAGACGACTTGCAAAGGGAACACTCGCACACGAGCTACAGCTTATTTTCTGTTTTCCAAAAATATTTCCTCTGAATACGGTCGAGCGACGCCATGAGCCACAAGCTCCACATCATGCCTCTAAGCACCGGGAAATGAATCCCTCTATAACCCTGCCCCCCCCACTCCCCTCTCCCCACCAATATCCCCGGCCCCCTTCCCATCCCAGGAACCCACATCTTTTTGCCTCCCCTCCTCCCACATTGGACCCCAGCGCAAGTCCACTGGGAGGTGCTGAACTCATTACGACATACTGTTTTCATCTCTAAGCGAGTCTCTCTCTCTCTCTCTCTCTCTCTCTCTCTCTCTCTCATCTCTCTCTCTCTCTCATTACTAAAGATGTAAAGCAACGACTTCCAAGTTTACGACAAAGAAGTAGAAGCAGCAATTATTATTATTATTATTATTATTATTTTACATTATAATGATCAACCGGTTTTCTGACAACTGGGGAGTCGCCAACAAAGAGTCATCGATCACCTGCAAAAGAGGTCGAAGAATCGGATGGCTAAAATGACAAAAGCTTTACAAAATGCTCAGATAAGCTAAAAAAAAAAAAAAAAACAGTTTTAACAAACCTGGACTAAACCCACATATTGAACAAGAAGACAAGAACAGGGTGACTTGGAAGATAACAGATTCGTCTCGTTTACAAAACAGTTCACACTGTCTAGGATATTCAATAGCATCAGAATTATAGTAAATCTAGGCAATCGACATACAACTTTCGTCTAGCCTGAACTATCAGGACACAGGAAGTATTCCATAGATTTGCATCGATGAATACAAAGCCGACATCTACTGATCCTGGAAGGAGCATACGAGAATTGAGATGTAGTGATCCTCTCAGCCTCACATTCGGAGGGCTTTTCCGATTACTCTTTTTCTAAGAGTGACTCCAACTCCTCATTTAGCAGATCGCGTCCCATGAGTGACATGAATGTGGGTGTTGAATCAATGTGCCTGCTGGGAAATGTGAGTGTAAATGAATTTGTCTGACTGCGTGAGAATGGACTTGTCACTTTGATATTTCACATTCCACGCCATGGGACTTTTCCCTTACAACGAGAACATTTTGTAAATAGTTCTGCAAAGCTGAAGAGTTGGGCAGAATTTTAATTAGCAGCCTTCTCCTAATCTCGGGTTTCACTAAAGGCGATTTTCATTTTATTTTTAAAAAAAGCTTCAACTATTCTCCCCATACTTTCAAGCATTTTAACATTGTAAATCACATTACATATAAATAAGAAGTAAACCTCAGCAACGTCGAGACTTGTCAAGGCCTGGATGGGTATCCGCCAAAAAAAGCCAGACCGCGTTGGCATAAGTCTTCTTGAATCCATGAGGCTAGCGAAGGTCGTAACCACATCCCAAATAGAGTTGCTTGAAACACACATTATATATACGTGTATATATGTGTGTGTGTATATATATATATAATATATATTATATATATATATATATCTATATGATAAACAGACACACACACACACAAACCACCACGACACAATATATATATATAACTCTATATATATAATATATATATTAACTATATATATATATGTATATATTTATAATTATGTTATATTTATATATATCTATATATATATATATATTATATTATATATATATATAGAGAGAGAGACACAGAGAGAGAGAGAGAGAGAGAGAGAGTTATAGATATGAGAGACACACACACATACACACACACACACATATATATATATATATATATATATATATATATATATATATATATATATATATATATATATATATATATATATATGCAGCCCTTATATGCATTCATAAATATGATTTTCTTACAAAAACTATATAATTTCCTTACAAAAACCGAGTCACTGAGCTTCAAATTTCTAAATTCGTACAGATATTTGCATAAAAAAACATAAAGTCTGAAGAACAGAATTTTACCGATCTTTAAACAACACAACATCATTGAACTAACATAATTCTTTCAAATTCAATTTAGCTCAAAACTAAGTAATGCATTCAAACTGCCATTAAGGCTCATACTATATTTCACAGTGATAAATGAAAAGCAGTGAGGTAAACCCATTATTCGCAAGCGTTACTTTTCCCAGTATACATATCCCTAACTATCTATTAATGAGTCTGTGATGTAACAGATCGTTCTTAAAGTAGAAAACCCTTTAAAAGAAACTCACTGGGAGCTAGTAGTAGTAAAGGTACTAGTAGCAGCAGTGGTAGTAATAGTAGTAATATGAGTGCGGAAAAGCTTATATCAGATTATGCCCTCATAACCTTTTGGCGGGCGACAAAATTACATTTCCCTGATTGCAATCGACCAAATATTTCAACTCCATTATTTCAATGAAGTTTTTCGATGAATAGCTTCTACAAAAAAATTAAAATTAAAATGAGCATTAACGAGGAAAGTCCTTTTTCTTTCGCTGTCGTAATGGATTACTAAGTATATGGATTAGATTTAGACGGCAGGCAACTGAAATAAAGAACTGTCACCTCATTTCTTCCATAATATTCTCCTGAATAATGACATTAAGTCATTTGACGAAACACTGCTGGACAGATAATTCAATTTGCCGCTTCGAATGCCAAATATAAAACTGCCAATATGCGTTTAAGATTTAAGATATCGTAACTCATACCTCGTATTACTTGCCAAAACTAACACCTAGAGGCCTTTATATATAACACCGTTGTATTGCAAAATTGTTTCCCTCCTGTTCCAATTGATGCTTCTATGATCATCGTCCAAAACTCCTCTCTCAAGTCTTATCTTCGTCATTTTCCCAACTGATAAGCAATTTCATTACCAAATTTTTATCAGGATCAAAAACTTAAAATGCTCCATGACAATATATCAGATTAGAAAACTGCATCGTAAAGCACAGCTCACAAGAATTCTACTCAAAGGATGAAATAAATGTAAAAAATAATTATATCAGTATTGGTATAAAATATAAATGCTAATAAAACCCTCTCAATTTTACGGGACAAAAAAAATTAATCATTAACTTAAATACCATGGAGAAAAAACATTAAATATATCATTTGTGGTTGGCTATTGATAAATCGTTTATGAATTTACAGAATATAAATTAAATTGAAATAACAAAGTCAATACAAGGAATATCTTTCTTCGCAGCTACAAACAACAATAAAGAGTAATTTCCTCAAAGACATAATAAGACGGAAAGGGATGACGACAGAGGAAAACATGTTTCAATAATATGATAATAACACAGGATGATTTGATACACGGGTGAGGGAAAAAAAAAGGCTAAGCCATGAACTCGCAAACTTTCTCCGATAACGGCGAATCTAGGAGAAAAAAAAAGATATTTGGCAGGAAACTGCTCTTTCGATAAGGAAATCGTGTTTAGGTTCGAGCTGATAAGCAACGGGAACACGAAATCTGTAGATTTCTGTTAGAATTTCGGCGAGCAACAGACTCGTGAATTGAACGCCTCAGAATGTATGGCTTGCTTATGAACTCAGTGGAAAACTGATTATTATGTACCATTTGCAGGATGCTTACTAACCCCAAGAGCCAGCCACAAAAACCACTGATAAAAAATAGAGATGCAGCAAAAAAAAAAAAAAAATTAGTGATGAAACTATCACAAACAAATCGACTTCCGTTATCGAAAAGGAAAACCTTGGCTCGTATTTTGATGCAAACAACGATTTGCGTCCAGTCTACAGTTATAAGGACAGACGTGGGATATACAATATACAATATACAATAAATATATATATATATATATATATATATATATATATATATATATATATAAAATTAAATCACGAAAATGTGGAAATTGATGATATATAAACAAAGGCAAAATCCGCGAAGTAGAAAAGAATGGACTCTAAGTCTAAGTCGTAAAAGGTCTAGCACCACTCCATTGTTTCACTATCGTGGATTTTGCCTATATATATATATATATATATGTCAGCAGTTTTCTTTAACACATATATAGGATTCAAAGTGAAAACAAGGGCAATGACCACTGTCCTAATTACCCATGTTTTGAACTGCTGAATGCTTCATGACGCTCTGTCACATTACAAAAAACTTTTACGGTAAGAGTAAACATGAGCACAAAATAAGTTTATATATATGTGTGTATATTACAAAATTAGAGGAAGCTTTTTGAACGCTACAAGTTCTCAGATGAAGCACAAAATTTTAGTATATTTTTCACTGCCCATATTTCAATTACTTATTATAAACTTTAAACATCTGGAGACAAAATAAAAAAAAAATCGTAAAAAGAAGAAAACATGAGACCCCCTTAACATCCTCATGGAATAAGTACCAACACCAAAGAAATGTCCAAAAGAGGGACGTCGAGAACCACGACTCTGATGATATGAACGAGCTTTCTTCTTTCTTTAAATCTTCAGCTGAAAAATCTTAAGAAAAGAGTCAACAGGTCACAAACCCTACAGGGTTCCAAAGGGAAATCAGCCTCCACAGATGGTAGTCCTAGTTGGACGAGTGGGTTACGTGCTCGCCTACCGATAGTAGCGAGTTCGATTCCCTGCTCTGCCAACATGGAAGCAGAAGAATTAATTTCTGGTGACTAGAAATTCATTTCTCGATATAATGCGGTTCGGATTCCATAATAAGCTGTAGTTCCCTTTACTAGGTAAACAGCTGGTTCCTAGCCACGTAAAAAATATCTATTACTTCGGGCCAGTCCTAGGAGAGCTGTTAATCAGCTCAGTGGTCTGGTAAAACTAAGATATACTTAACCTACAAGAAATGGTTATGAATAAATATTTATGAAGGCATAGAAATCAAAACCATTACACTAGATTTCAGGAGACATAAGTAAGAAGCAGGAAATTCACAATTAAAAAAAATAAGTATAACGGCAATTTAACAAAAATATCTTTAAATGTTTTTTTAACAACTTTTGGCTAGAACAAAAAGAAAACTAGAAGGCTTACAGTGCGTCGAGCTTCATATCACAGAAATTAATGATCACCGATAGCAGAACTTGTATACAAATTAAATGGTTCGCGAGGACATTAGCATGTATTTGTTTCAGAGCTTTAAGTCTATGTAAGCTAATGCTTAAGAAAGTCAAATCGAGTCGGACTAATAATATCATGTTTGTTATAAAAAACGTTAGATAATTGAACTAAATTAATTTTATAACTTACAAATACGAAAGGATATCGCCATTCAAAACAATACTTTCCAACCAAATAATCTTAGGTTAATTTACTGGCCTTGCAGTGATATGATTCATATTCCAAGCACCGAGACTCTCCCATGAACATAAACTTAAACGTGCGAGTAACAGCTTAATATCCTTAGTCTACCTACGCGCTACCACGCCTAATGTAGTAAATATAAATTCAACAGCTGGGATGAGATTGAAAACACCAGTTGCTATGGCAACCAAATTTAAACAGCTCTACGTAAATTGTTTTGCCCTTCCACAACAGACAAACAAACAAACAAAAATCATCAATGCGACATGCCTAACGTTATTAATGTGTAATGTTATACTTGCACATGCATTTTTGCCGCACTTTTTCCCGCCACTTTTAATGCATCATGTTTAATTTCTTACACGTTCTTGGAAATTTGTTTTCACAGTTATAAGGGAGAATATATAGAGGAAATATAAAATTAACTCGGCATGTCTACATGCTTTTCTTTATCACACAAAAACAGTCAAGTGTTTTTCTTTATCAATGAATATATATACTATATATATATAGTATATTATATATATATATATATTATATATTATATATATATTATTATATATAATATATATATATAGATAATATAATATATAATAATTATATATATAATAATATTATATACACACATATGCATTCACTGATAAAAAAAGTTGCTATGTTTTAAATAAGTGAATATGTATATATATATATATACATATATATATATATATATATCAATATATTATATCGAGGGAAAAATATTTAAGCATGCCTTCAACCTACGGCGATCTAATGAGTTAATCAATGAATTTTCTACATGGTAGTTTTACCGACCATGGTTGGTCTAAATCTTCCCGAAATCCATATATATATGAATATATACATACATACATACATATATATATATATATATATATATATATAAATATATATAATCTATATATATATATAGATAGAGAGAGTAGAGAGAGAGCGAGAGAGAGACTGAGAGAGGAGAGAGAGACGAAGAAGAGAGAGAGAGAAGAGAGAGCTTGTGCACATGTCAAAAGTACGGTAAATAATTTGCCTGCGCTTACTCACGAACGAGCACCTACAAACACACATACACAAACACGCGCGCACACACCACACACACACACATACACACACACACACACACATATATATATATATTTATATATATATATATATATATATATATATATATATATATAGATATATATAGATAGAGATATAAATAGTATTCAATACACGTGTACACAACATATTATATACAATTATGTATAATTTAAATATATATATATATATATATATATATATATATATATATATATATATATATATATATACTGAGCAATCTTTCATCCCGAATTCCTCTGCTAAAATCTGGGCCCTCCAATCTCACGGGAATCACGGTAATGAAAAATCACCGTTCGTCGAAGGGGCTCTGACATTCATCAATACCATATGGAATCCGAAGTTTTATAACGCAGCCATCAAGGGTGATTGAAGGTTACCAGTCAAAAAACGTATTCTTGTTGAAGTCACGTTATGTCGTTGCGTTGGGATGAAACTTCCCTAACTATAGAAGGATACACTGATTATAAGCTGTTAACGTGCGCAGAAAGTAATGATGATCGCCAATGCTAATACATTATTTAGAATAAAGGAAAAACAAAAGCCTTTCATCTTGCAATTACACATACAATAAAGTACTTGTCGTAACTATAGAGATACTAAGAAAAGCTGTTAACATGCTGACTGTAACAGATTACCAGTGCAAATATATACTTAGAATGAAGAAGAAAAGTTTTCAGTCTGGCATCACATATAAAATAATATAAACAAAGTACTGTCAGCGTTAGTAGTTCAATAAATGCACACCACTAACTGATTTCCATAAGAAATTCGTGTGATATCCAATACATATTGTCTTGTCTAGAAGTACATGCAGCAGAAGATGAAATTCTGCGACCATGTGTAAGGATTCTAAAATGATTATCTAAATCAATCTTTCTGTCTTTTCTCGGGGAATAACGTGTTGGATAGACAGTATTTGTTTACTCTGAAAGATTTTGAAGTGACCGAAAAACTACTTTTCTATTAAGAATATATTTTCACCCGGTTAGATATATCATGAAGCAGTGAAAAAACCGTGCGTGGGCAAATACATGTATCCATTAGCTCGTAAAAACAGCATCCCGGAAGCATGTGCACAGTGGGGGTAGGGGGTATAAACTTGTCTTTGCAAATGCAAGTGTGTATATTCTCTCACGTGTACTGACTGCTGGTTGTGATACGTAAAAGCTTCACCAGGTCTCCCGCTTAAACATCCATAATAACTGTTTTGAATGTCAGGCGTGCAAACAGTTTGTCTCAAAAACAATGTTCTTAGGTAACTGTTTTTTGCTGTCACTTTATTACGCGTGAAAGTCATTTTCAAAAGGAAGAGAAAATCTACATTATTCCTAAAATGAAATTCTTCTTATCAAAACACAAGGCTGTTCTTTTTCCAAATAATTTTCAACATTCGTAGTCCACTTTCAAAACAGATGACATCGAGAGAGGCAATATTCAAATATGATGCTTGTGAAGAAAAACAAATGTATATAATAAAACAAATGAATCCGATAATGATTACCATTTTTTAAAAAGATATTTAGATTTAGCGTTCACTATACACATCAATACAGCCCTTCTCCCTTTACTGAGGGTATTATTACAATATAAAACTTTGCTTTTAAATGGTGAAATATTGCTGTTACGTAAATCTAACATTTCATTCAAATTATAAAAGCTTTATTTTCGTGATAATGTCTGAGAGAGAGAGAGAGAGAGAGAGAGAGAGAGAGAGAGAGAGAGAGAGAGAGAGAGAGAGACGCTAAAAGGGATACCATTACATGTGTTTGCATCACTTTTAACTATATAGTAAAATGGTAAAACATGTCACGGCTCATGCACACTCTTCTCAGTTGGAGAGAGAGAGAGAGAGAGAGAGAGAGAGAGAGAGAGAGAGAGAGAGAGAGAGAGAGAGAGTTGAAATGAAATATTCTCGCCATGGCATCTGCAAGGTGTGACCGTTTGCAACTGAACATTACTGATCCATGTTTCTCATGTAAACACTTCGAAGAAACAGAATAATTTAATATGACAAAGCTGGTCATGAGGCTTACGGTGCAAGGGCGATGTTAACAGCTTATAAACAGAAGAGCAACCCTCGTTAAAAAAAGGGTAAATCTTATTATAATCCCTAGACAGAATAATGCATTATACAATGAGCGTTCTAGAATATTCAGATTTGCATATGTCTGTCGAGTTTGTGTATGAATGCCCTATACACACTCTGAACAGGAAGCTAGAATTACATGAACGTGCTGTAGCAGAGACGAAAACCTAGTGTGTGTATGTAAATATTATATATATATATATATATATATATATATATATATATATATATAATATATATATATATATATATATATATATATAAGCGTCTGCGTCAAAGGTCAAACCTATTTGGCAGGCTTACGTCTTCACAGACTGAAATCTAATTTAAAATCTAGAGTACCACCACTACAGTGGTAACATTTACGGATGGAAACATCTCATTCAGTCACATACTTTTTTCACTTTTGTTTAATTATGCAACGCAAGATGAGTCGAGCATTTTAAATGCCGTGTATAACTTGAAACACTCTGTTTTCATATTGGGATGCAAGATACTGAATGGAACAGCTGAATCGATAAGAATTGCCGGCGAATACTTACAATTCACTCCCCACTTGCAAACTTGAACTAAACCTTTATTACTTTATCAACATCATAAATCATAGTTATACAGAAGTGTTCGCGTGTTCGGGCGATAAGATAAAGAAATTTAAAAAGTAAATAATACAGCTTATATGAATTTTCGTGATAAACCGAAAACTGAAATTCACTATTTTTCCTCGGCGATGTGAATCATTTCAGTTTAAATTAAATTTCTTTGACTAAGGTCCCGAAGTATGGAAATATGTTAACGCACTACTGATGGTCTGGTTAGAAGAACGAAATATATAATTTAAAAACACGCACGAAAGGAAATTAAAATCCGTTAACACAAGAAAAAAAAATCTTTTTAACTCTACAAAAATCATTCAAAAAACCGGTTCAAATGAATTTTAAATAAACATGATTAAAGAATTATTTTATCTGAATTCAAGTTTTTTTGGGGAGTTTTACACTCTTTTTGATGACTGATTTTTATTTCAAAAATACTTTAAAATAATATTTCAATTTTTTTACTCTGCATCCTTACAAAATTCACAGGAAAATGAAATACTCTTCTTTTCGATGTCAATAATGTCTCTAAGAATTTTATTTCAATTATCATAATTCACAACTATCTTTATTATTTCAGTTTTCCAATAGATATAAGCTTTCCTCATCAAATCCTCCCACTGGTCGTGTGATATAAATGCATATCTAACTTGGCTAAGGAACTATGTCCATTTTTTTTACATGAAACCCTTCAGTAAACTTGAACGGAAAACTACAACAAGGAGTCAAAATGGCCAAGGACTGCAAATCTGAAACAACGTCTACAAACAAATTAAAAAAGAGAATATAACGTAAAGATAGTCTGAAAAACAGTGAACACGGCTGGCAGGGCGATTAGTGACCATGTTAATGCAAGTGAGAACAAAATCAGTTACCAATTCATTAATGCTTTCCAATTAAACCTACGTCCTGGTACTTGGAATAACAAATTTTATAACACGCGGTTACCTCCGCATGACAGCATCCGGGAATGTTATTCCTTCATGTTCTATAATTATTCTAAGGTGATTTTACATTGCTTGGAACGGCACCTTCATTATGCGCCTTCCAAAGTAATGATTATTGTATGTGTAATAAGATACCTCGTTGCCGAAGTTCTTTTCAATTTACTTCAAATCTAAAAAAATCTTTGCCTGATGTTATGACGATGTGTTCAGAAATCAGAGGCATTGACGTCCCCCTCCCCCTTCTTTTTTTTCTCAAAGCGATGATATGTAAATTTAAGGTTATAACGTCTGTTTAAAGATAAATTAGAAATTTTTCCAATCATACTTTGACTCTCTCTCTCATCTCTCTCTCTCTCTACTTCTCTCTCTTCTCCTCTGGTTCTCGTCTCTCTCTCTCTCTCTCTCTCTCTCAAAATTTGACTAACTCTCTCTCTCTCTCTCTCTCTCTCTCTCTCTCTCTCTCTCTCTCTCTCTCAAATTTGACTTAACTCTCTCTCTCTTTCTCAACTAGATTCATAAAGCTGAGTTTTAAAAGTTATTTGGAAACGAACTCTTCGCGCATACTAGCTTCCACAATTTAAATTCGATACAAAGATCAGCTTCTTAAAGTAAATATCAACGTGGCATCAGAGTAAAAAGGAAAAGATGTATTATTGACGCTAAAGGGATGATATTATATGTATTTGCAATTTATATATATACATTATATATTATATATATATATATATATATCGTATATATATATATATATATATATATATATATATAGAAAAAAATCTATATAGAGTTCCAATGCAGATATAAAATGGTAGAGAATATGTAATGTTAACATGTCACGGCTCATGCGCACTTTTCTCAGTTAGAGAGAGAGAGAGAGAGAGAGAGAGAGAGAGAGAGAGAGAGAGAGAGAGAGAGAGAGAGAGACTAACTATAAACAGTCCAGAATGAAAAGTGTAATAAAATTATAATTCTCACCAAAGATTCAACCATGGAAAAATGCTTTGGTAACATTGTCCCTTAATCTCCAAAAATGAGATAAGTCATGAGGCTATCTATCCAAGCCCCGAGGCTGACTTGTTGCGGCTTCATTTTTATTCGGTCCACAAGACGTTAACTACAATAATATAAAAACGTAATTTCTTTGTAAGCGGCTATTGGGTCATTTAAACTCATCATTATCTTGTTGGTATCATTTTTCCATAAAGTACTTATCCACGATGGCGCCATACGTAAACTGTTTATTGGTACTTCCCTCCTCCACCATTGTGTTACCCAAAAGTTTCTGAAAAAAAGTAAAGCAAGCCCCTAATACGATTACTTTACCTTCCAAAAGAGTAAAAAACTAAATAACCGGATAATATCTGGTCAGAATGATTCTTCCAGACTCCCGGCGTGCTTGAATGATCCTCGAAAAACCATAGCTACGTCCCGCTGCTTGTCACTGACTGTTTGATGGCACTTTTGAACCATCAGATATTTCGCTGAGGTATGTTTTTTCTCTCGTTCGAATCACAATATTTTTAAGTTTGACTGCTAACTACAGCAGCAGGAGTGAAAGATATCTTTGACACAAGCGGGTGCTTTATTTTTCCTCTCCCTTCGCAAAACTTCGTGAGTCTCTCGCGAAACACCAAGGAAGAAGAGTTCAGTTTACAGATATCAAGAGAAACAGAGCTGTTTTGAGCGACGTGGCGAGAAGCTGTGTGTTGTTGCTGGGCCGAGTCACATGGCTAGGGCTCCGTGGCGGGAGCGTCTGTGCACCTTCTACCATGTCACGACCGAGACTGACTTTATCATCATTCGGCAGCCCTTCCTCCACCTCCTCCTCCTCCTCCTCCTCCTCCTCCTCCCCCTCCTCTTCCTCCGACTCTCTCTCTCTCTCTCTCTCTCTCTCTCTCTCTCTCTCTCTCTCTCTTCACACAGACACATCTTCCAACAGCAATGGAGTAGACGCTGCCGAAGGCACTGAAATCTTTCAGACACATTTTTTGTGATATGTATTTACGTTTTCAATTCACTAAAGTCCATTTCACCAGCGTTCAGTAATATTCAAATAAAAACTCAATACATTTAAAATGGATGGATACTTTTTAACTTGAATTATTTCAATTATTTCAGTGATATTATCTTGACGTTTTCCTACGAAGATATATATAAGCACAAGTAACCTGGAAAGTACAATTTCTTTTCCTTTACATCATTTTTTTATTTGTTGCAGACGAAAAATTATGGTTATATCAACATGTTTCCATGGACACAATGCAAACAATGCGTTTTATATATATACATATATATATATAATAATATATATATTTAAAATATATATTATATATATATAATATATATATATATATATATATATAGGTATATAAATATATATATATAATATATATAATATATATATATATATTAGTATTTTTAGGATATATATATTTATATAGTATATATATTATATATATATTATATATATATATTATAAACGCATTTTGTTGTGTCCATGGAAACATGTTGATATAACCATAATTTTTCGTCTGCAACAAATAAAAAAATGATGTAAAAGGAAAGAAATTGTACTTTCCAGGTTACTTGTGCTATATATCTTCGTAGGAAAAACGTCAAGATAATATCACTGAAATAATTGAAATATTCTAGTTAAAAAGTATCCATCCATTTTAAATGTATTGAGTTTTTATTTGAATATTACTGAACGCTGGTGAAATGGACTTTAGGGAATGAATTGAAAACGTAAATAAAAACATATCACAAAAAAATGTGTCTGAAAAGATTCCTCCGTATCCTCCATATGCTTTCAATAACCAAGCCTCTTTCCAAATGCATTTACTCAAAGAGAGTTTCCACTCTCATTTTAGTCCTTGAATTCCATACTTATGAAATAAAAGGCGCTTTTCTGTCTCTCTCACTTTATCTTTGCATTCAAGTCACATAGCACAGTCTCCCTGCGAGGTAGGTTAAGATTTCCAGAAACCCTAAAAAATACCTAACAAAAAATACTTAATATTTAATATTATATATATATATATATAATATATATTATATTTAATATATTGGTATTTTTAGGATTTTTAGGGATAGTCTGAATCTTAACCTACCTAGAGGGAGCTGTGCTATGTGACTTGAATGCAAAGATAAGTGAGAGATACAGAAAGCGCTTTTCATAAGTATGGAATTCAAGGACTAAAATGAGAGTGGAAACTCTCTTTGAGTAAATGCATTTGGAAAGAGGCTTGGTTATTGATAGCATATGGTGGATACGGATGAAAGGTTACATACAGGCTTATCTGCGATTGAGAAATGAAAGAAGCAATGCAGTAGTGAACCCTGTATTTCGATTCTTCCCTGACACCTCTAAAAATTTTTAAAGATATAAAATCCAAACCTGGTCAAGATTTACACCCAGTCAGTGTTTCATTTTCTTGTGCATGTTTTGCCGTTTTTCTTTCTAATGACTGCGCGTTCATGTTACTGAGTGCTGTTTTAATGTGAGTTCCCGTGAATACTTTTTTAAAAATCTATGTGCAGAAGACTAATTCATAGTTATTTTGCAAATGATATATAAATATATATCATTATCATTATTATTATCTTTATATATGTATATACTTATATATATACACGTATATATACAATATATATATTTGGTATGCATAACAAACCTCCAAGACCGGTGATATTCAAACGAGGATGCGTTCTTTAACTTTCCAGGAATGAATCTCTCCCAGTAACTGCAATATTGAGTCCATGGTTTTGTTTCATTTCCTAAAAGAATCGTAAAAGAACCCAGAGACACATGACAAAATTGATAAAACAACTTTTTTTTAATACAGAGATTAAATTTCCGTTTCGAAGATTTTGCTTGTGAAGAGCCAATAGAATCGTTCAAAACTCTACGGATATTGGTCTTCACATTATATTTACTTTTGATCTCTTAATCACTAGGACCTTTCGTCTTCTTTCATGGGAGAAACGACTTATAGAATTGACGTCAATTCCTATACTTTACGACATTATATATAAAAAATAACAACAAAAGAGTGGTGATATCAGAAACAGTGGAAACTTGGATGAACAGTGATAAAAACCAAACGCGTAAATTGAGAACTGACGACACTGAGAAAGACAATCACGTGTACACAGAACAAATAAGCAAATGACAGCATATCGAACAAACTTTCCATTAATAACCACTGCCCACCAACCTCGATTTACGCACTAATACCGATTAATTTACACGTAGAATGAACTAGAGTGTATGTAAATGCATTACTAAGTACCTAATATCATACCGTATATAGATATATACCTATAATATATAGATATATATTATATATATATATATATATATATAATACATGTTTATGTATATATTTATCCGCTACCTAGGTAAAGAGCCATTGAAACATTCATGCTTGAACTAATGAATCGTCGGTGAAATACCTACGCAGTAAAACTTACAAAGCATTAGAGACACTTCATGCATCTACTATACAGAAGGCTCATCAGCACCTAGTCTAATCCCCTTACATACACATACACACACACACACACACACACACTGCATTCTTCACCCCTTCCTTCCTCCACGCTTTATCTCGCTTCCTGGATAACAAGGCGCTTCTGCATTATTCAATAACATGTTTACAGCATCTACCCAATTCATTCTCTCTTCCTACATACTTATGCTCCTGAATTATGTACCCTTTTCACAAAGTTATTAACTTCCGTTCTTTCCAAGTCACCGGACCACCTCCAAATACTCTCGTCTTGCCTTTCACCTTTAATGTATCTACGCATTTCTTACCTATCAAATCATATTACGTCACATAAAGAATGTAAATTGCAAAACTACAGCTCCATCCTTCTTTCTATCATTTGCATTCAGCATCCAACAAACCCTTCATAAATTCCAGCTGGAGTCCCAATATTTTTGCACGCAAAACGTTACCTTTCTCACCTCATCTGCTCCGTGATTTGGTTCTCTCTGCTTTCATGCTTCCATTAACCGTTAAATTTACACAGAAGTACATTCATCGCGCAATAAAGAAGTATATATAATTAATTTTATTTCGATAGGCTAAAAGCCAAAACCCCTTGAAAAGCATACTGGGCTAATATTCATCTCCCTGATAATAACAAAAGGGGGACTATACAACGATTTAACAGCTATGAAACCGTGCCTGTGAAAGCGACTTATGGTGGTGTTATTGCACTGCCAGTGCCTTGCTGCCATCCTTGATGGAATACGTCCAGTGACAACTTCAGTTTGGACGTGAGATAAGTACCTACTAATTTGCATTCATGCATTAAAACACTCATCAATATATACATATATACATACATACATACATACAAATATATATATATATGTATATATATATATATATATATATATATGATACATATGATATATATACTATATATATATATATATGTAAAACTGAATCACGAAACTATGGAGCGTGATGAATATATAATAAAATAAAGAAAATCCACTCCATTATTTCATTTTTCTTCGTGAATTTTTTTCTTTATATACATACATACATACATACATACACACACACAGACATATATATATATATATATATATATATATATATATATATATATATATATATGTCTGTGTGTGTGTTTGTGTATGCATGTATTTATGTGTAAATACATAAATTACACATGTACGTATGCCATGACCAACACTCATTAGTTTAAAAAGGAAAGCCTATTTCCTGAAACTAAACGTTCCGTGGAACAGAAGCAGCTTTCCAAGGCAGAAAAATGTTGATTAAAAATTTTGTATTTGGCACTCGACAGCGATTTAGAATTCAATCATACACTAATTAATTGAAAGCGAACCGTAATTCAAAAGCCCAGGCAATGCACACAGAAAAAGGATATTGGATCCACCAAAAACAGCACATTCGAAAAGAATGTTAATATTTGATGAAAGACCCAAAAATTAAGTTAATAGACACGCATAACAAAATTAATTTCCTCCCAACAAAATGACCAGCTAGGAATGTTAAATGTAATCGTTCGCGCAGAGAAGAGCAGAATTGTTGGTACCTCAACGAATCCCGCCATTGCGGAGACGCAAAACGAAAGGCTTGGAGAGGAAGCGACCAAATGCAACTCGATGAAGCTAGCCGAAAAGACTCGACAGCAGAATTAAAATAAAACAGGAGAACATGTTCGCATGACTGATTGGGAGAAGGGGAAGGAGAAAGGGAGCGTCACGTCACTGCTAAAAAGAGACTTTCTATAAAAACTCGAAAACAGGAGATATATGGGTCATTTCAAACGCAATGAGAGCGTCAAGATAAATGTTGAAAAGGTCGGGGAGGTTTTGAATAAAGCGAAAACATGTGTGGGAAAAGAAGAGCTGATTTTCCTCGAAGTCAATTAAGCTTTTTGATGAGTGTTGCAAAATTCTTTGATGTACTCAAAAAAGCTTGAATGAATGTCTGAGAGAGAGAGAGAGAGAGAGAGAGAGAGAGAGAGAGAGAGAGAGAGAGAGAGAGACCGACCAGAGTCCATCTTCCCAAGGGAACCGACACTGGAGTCTCATCTATTTAAGGTGATGTTTATAAGAGGAAGTATCGCCATTGCCCCTTCCAGGGATTCTCTCCTTTTCTCCTATCATTTTTATTTTACTGTCAACTCTCTTTCTCAATACTAATTCTCCTCCATTCATCACCGCAGCTTCTTTCTTCATTATTCATCATGCTCCGATTTTTAAAAGAAGTTGCAAATAATCTCGTGTTCCTTGAGATAAACGATGCATCAGATTTCTTGTGTTCACTTTTTCTTTCGACCACCTGATGTTGGTGGTTTCTTGTTTTCAGTTTTTCTTTCGGTAATCTGATTTTATCTCTCTCTCTCTCTCTCTCTCTCTAAATTTGGTGGTTTCTTGTCAGTTTTTCTTTCGGCAATCTGATTCTCTCTCTCTCTCTCTCTAAATTTGGTGGGTCCTTCTTTTCAGCTTTTCTTTAGGTAATCTGATTCTCTCTCTCTCTCTCTCTCTCTCTCTCTCTCTCTCTCTCTCTTTCTCCCTCTCTCTAAATTTGGTGGGTCCTTCTTTTCAGCTTTTCTTTAGGTAATCTGATTCTCTCTCTCTCTCTCTCTCTCTCTCTCTCTCTCTCTCTCTCTCTCTCTCTCTCTCTCTCTCTCTCGTAATTTGGTGGTTTCTTGTTGTCAGTTTTTCTTTCTCCAATCTAATTTCATCTCCCTCTCTTTCTCTCTCTCTCTCTGAATTCGGTGGGTCCTTGTTTTCAGCTTTTCTTTGGGTAATCTGATTCTCTCTCTCTCTCTCTCTCTCTCTCTCTCTCTCTCTCTCTCTCTCTCTTCTGCCATACACGTACAGACATAACGCCTCACCGTCCTTCTCTGTTTCCCCAAAACTGCCTTCCTCCTAACCTAATGTTTTCCCCTCAGCGGAACACGGTCTCCCGTGGCTGCCACCCAAGGACCCTACCACAGGAGCAGAGACGAGGACACCCTGCCCGAGGCCCGTGTTAGGTTATGGGCAGGGGATATCCCGCTAATTTCCGAACAGGATATGGAGGAGTTGTGATCACCTCGCTGGGGTTTTCTTTTTCCTGATTTTTCCCCCGTCAAGAAATCTGATCTCTTAAGCGGCGTTTACTCACTCTCTTTCGTTAATGCATCGTAACGAATAAGGAATAACGCAATAATACATAAGATTAAGAGAAAACAGGTATGTGTTTAACGAGGGAGATTTTAAAATGGACTGGAAAATGTATAACAAGTTCTGAACAGGTTGGTTTAAACACAGTAAGAATTTAGAGCTAAAGAAATAATCAAAAGAGACGGGATACTATAAGATAATAAAACTATAACTATAGCTTATAAAATGAGATTTGGAAACGAAATACTAGGCACAAAAATCGATAAAAGTAACCTGATTCATCAAGACGACTCGGTATATTGAAAGAAATTTTACATATTTTTGTAAAAGTAGGTAATTAAAGGAAGTCGACGTATTGTATAAAATCAAGAACAATCAATTATTCTTCAATTGTAATAGCGAAAAATTTAAGAAACTACTCATCAAAGATTAGTTCTTAGTTCGAACAATTTAAGCAGACAGAATTGCAAAACGGTATGCTTTATGTACAATGGAATGCGAAATTAGCTTTGTTTTATTAATAATTTCAAGTTCAGTAAGAAATGTATTTTAATCTCACATAAAAACCCTAATTTTACTATTCCAGTTTTTCTCAAAAGTTCAAAAGTTAGTATGGTTTATATGTTTGTGTGTTTGTTTGTATTGTGTTTTTACGGAGCATGGAACCAGTGGTTATTCAGCAACGGAACCAACGGCTTTACGTGACTTCCGAACCACGTCGAGAGTGAACATCTATCACCAGAAATACACATCTCTGACGCCTCAATGGAATGACCGAGAATCGAACTCGCGGCCACCGAGGTGACAGGCCAACACCAAGCCGACCATGCCACTGAGGGCGTGTAGTATGGTTTGTAGACATGAAGGTTACTGAGACTTTTCAAAACTGACATAAGATTAACTATCAATGGACTTCCCTATTCATATTTTGCTCTGTGTGTTATATGATCATTTCTGACATAGTCTACTACATATGCTCTGTATCTTGAAGGGAAACAGACTGGATTTTCTCAACAACTAGACGTAGGACAAGTTCTTCTGGCTCTCCGACAGATGCAAAATGTGAGTTCTTAAAAGGTATTCAATTAGGGGTATTAACACAAATTCCTTACCACCGAGCAAATTAAACCAAGTTCAAGTTAGTTCAGTTCATATGCGCCTATACTCAATCAAATCAAACTTTTAAGGCAATTCAAACTACTTCGTTCGTGAATGTAACATCTTTACTAACAAGTACCTCTAGAAATCTTCCTTCTCCTCTCTCTCTCTCTCTCTCTCTCTGTCTCTCTCTCTCTCTCTCTCTCTCTCTCTCTCTCTCTCTCTCTCTTAAATATATTTATAACTATAAACTCTCGTTGAACGCAACCCATTAAGCGCAACAGAAACTACAGCAAAACGTATGGCTCCACTTTCAACATTGACATCGAGAACAATGGGAGAAGTCTCCGGCTAAGAAGTGATTGCTCAGTGAATTGCTAACATCTTTTATACCCCCTCCATGGAAAAGCCATCCTGGCGGACATCCTCGGAAGGGATCCTTTTTATGTTAGGCCTGGGTCTTTCTGGCCCGAATGATCTTAAAAGGGCAGATGCAAGTTACGTCTATTTGCATGTGACTGCATCTGCCTGGAAGTTTCGTTTGGTTTTGAGCGTTTTCGTGCAGAAATAATATTATGACATAATTATCATTATTCAGAAGATGAACCTAGTTCTTATGGATCAAGCCCACCAAAGAGACTACTGACTTGAAATTCAAACTTCCAAAGAATATGGTGTTCATTAGAAAGAAGTTCCAATTGCACAACATTGAACAGGGAGACTACTCCACAGTCCAACGGTGTGAAGAGAACCAATGATCCG
This sequence comes from Macrobrachium nipponense, assembly GCF_015104395.2. Taxonomy (NCBI): domain Eukaryota; kingdom Metazoa; phylum Arthropoda; class Malacostraca; order Decapoda; family Palaemonidae; genus Macrobrachium; species Macrobrachium nipponense. The sequence continues at coordinate 23,584,306 of NC_061087.1, read as the reverse complement.
CACTACGTAAAGCCGCCTCCAACTTAGCAAACGAATGATACGCGCCTAATTAACGCAATACAGTGAATTCTTTATGTAAAGATTACTATTCAATTTTACCACTGTTGAGTTATGATGTCAACAGCATCATTCTCGCGGGATTTTCCCCCAATATCTAATTTTCACACAAAACTCCCAAAAGTAGTAGTTACATTTTTATCTATTTATTTACTAATTTGATAATTTATCGTTTCTATTCTAATAAGTGATCCCATCTTTCTGCAATTTCCATTACCTTCGGTTACTTCTTTTAAATAAGTATCATATAGTTTGGAAGCTTGATTTTGAAGTCAATGGCCCCTTTGGTGGGCTTGTTCCTTATGAATAGGGTTCATCCTCTGAACAATAATAATTCCTTCACTGCAACGGTAAAGTTAATGATTTAAGCAAAAGTGCTGCAAAATAATATGCACTGTTACTACCTTTAGCGCCTGCGCCTTCAGATTATGTACCTACTAATAACGTTGCAGGATATCAGCATCAATATTTAGTTCTGATGCCATGATGCCATACTGCACTGTACCAGAAGTCTTTTATTTCCTTAATAATTGTCAAAGTCTTCCCGTGGGTGGTGACTGACGGATGCTCTGTGTTTACGAGAGACTGTGACATTATATTGAAGAGCTATAATTTTCAAGTAAAGCTATTCAGTACACAGTAACTTTAGTTATTTAGTTTTGTTCCATAAGATTATCACTACTTTATAATATAAATATAATGGGAAGAAAAATGACCAGATCATACAAACTTTCATTGAAATGATAGTCATGTGAAAATTGATCTCCAGTGAGTATGTCTACTCTACATTATTTATAATAAAAAATCTACTAATAACAAAATAAGAAAAACATTCAAAGAACTTTGTCAAGTACAAACTATCTACCGCTAAGACGTGCAAATATATTGGGAATTATATATATATATATATATATATATATATATATATATATATATATATATATATATATATAAAATATCTCCCTTTACTTAAATGCTAAAAGAGCAAAACAAGAAAATGGATGACATTTAATTTGATCCATTACAGACAACACTGCAACAATACGAATTTACAGCACAGACAGACACAGAGCCATAATATGAAGCAAGTAAAATCTATTAACTCCACAACTTCCTGCATAAAAATTTCCCCGCCTATTACATCAGAATCCCATTTTGCAATTATTAATTTCATTTATCGTTAATTTGTTGCATCAACGGTTTCGGTTGAATAGCCTAATAGGATACATAAAGCTCTAGTCAATGTGTTTCACCTCCATTAATCTTGTACAAAAAATATGGATAACGATGGAGAGTAAGCCGTTAAAAGGGAGGATTAAAGATAACACATAGAATAACTTTACATTAATAAAAATATAACTACGCTCCATGATAGACGTAGGGGTGACAAGTCTGATACGCGTGTAAAAAAAACCGCTCAAATATAAAAAGGAATAAATACAAACAACACAGTTACGAGGATGAGCGTAGGCACGAATATAAATAATATCATGTCTATAACGCGTACGAATGACTGAACACGCGACACTTCCAGTGACACGAGATTCCCCCTTTCTTTATTCTTAACATTTTTTCGGCGTGATGTAGATGAGTTTATTATGTAGAGGCTCTTTAAATGTGTAACAAGAGAGATCGTATCTAGCTCCCACCTGAGATTGTAAGGAACCATTAGACAAACAAAAGCTCGTCTGCTACGATGCCTCGGGGTGACGACCTCCTGCTAATGGCATTTCTCTCTCTCTCCCTCTCCCTCCCTTCCCCCCTCTTTCTCTCTCTCTCCCCTCCCTCCTTCCCTCTCTCTTTCGGAACCCTCTTACAAGAATGTTTTAGCTTTCCTTTTGTATTATTTTGCGTTGTGCCTGCAAGCCTTCAGAAAACGGGGACTTTACTAACGGTTCTTCCTCGAAAAACAGGGAGGTGGGGGACGGGACCCCTAACTTACAGTATGGGAATCCTTTTGATGTCCTTGCGTTATTGTCACTACTGTTAGAATTTGTTAGAGAATTTAGTGTTACCTTGTCAGAAATTTATATGAGAATTTAATATTACCTTATTACAAATTTGTAACAGAATTTAGTGTTACCCTTCGGCAACTAAGCACAAAAGGGTAATCAGACCTGAGATTACTCTATAGGTAAATAGAGCGTGAATGGATAAAAGAAATTACCCATATTGATTAAGGTTTAACCGAGTTAATTTTATTAAGCCAATGGCAAACAATGAGTTTGAATATTTCAGACTGAAATTACCGAAAAACTGAGAAATAGTTAATCTACAAATATGACAGAAAAGGGTAGAAAACCAGTAAGTTTTCTTTACATTAAAACCAACGGCACTGGGCACGTTGCCCCCATCATTTCATCTATCTTAAAGGATGATGTTCAAATAACAAGCTAAATTCATCCTAGAAATTAGCTTAAATATCTTTAAAACCAAATGTTCTGCATGACTAAAAGACCATCAATTGATAAGAGATACTTTTTTTTTTTTTTAGGAAGACGAGTGGACAGGGGGCACACTGGTTCACATTTTATGCAAGAAAAAATGAAACGGGCTACGAAATGATTGAAAGGGAGGCTACAATCACTAAGGCAATGAAAGTTCAGCAAGGAGTGGGGGGAATGCTAAAGAAATACATTCCTGAAGGACATTTCATTCTTGAAAGAAACGAGAGAAATTTTAATTTTCAGCCAGACCCAAACATGGCAAAATACTTTCATTACGATGAATCACTTCACATAAATGTTACGATGAATTCACCTATTTTCCATCTATAAGCGTTTTACTTTCCAGCAAATTACTTTGTGTTTGCATTAAACTCACTTTTAAATGCTTAAATAAAATAGTTGATTCAGGTAATTTTTTTTCTGCACACTTACAGTATCAGCCTAGCTGGAAAATTTAAGAGTGGCTGATTATTTTGAAGAAGGGTTGGGGACAGCGTGTTCAAAGTCGGCAGCTAATGTAATAATCTTCATTAAACTTTAATTCTCGTGAAACTTGTTGCCAGGTCGATTTTTGCTGCTGAGCCTGTGGATAGGGCTAAAGGTCAACGAGTGCCTTTTTAAAGGGAAGATATTCCAATATCCTCTTTCATGAAGTATTTTAGTCCCCGTGGATTAAAAGTTCGGCTGTTGCACGTCTCTTCTGCATCTCATGAACATCGCTAGGCAGAGTAAAAGAAGTCCCGTCAATTTTTGTACATATATAAACGTAATTTGAAGTTCTTTTCATGTACCTATACATCTTTGCAGCGTGATGTTCTAAGACTGGACTGGAAAAATTATAATTTTGTATCGTGGTGTTATAACACCGAAGAAAATTATCATTTTGTAAGGTGATGTTCTAAGACTGAAGGAAACTATCACTTTGTAACGTGATGTTCTAAAACTGGAAGAAATTATAATTTTGTATCGTGGTGTTATAAGACTGGAGGAATGTATCATTTTGTACCGTGATGTTCTATCACTGAATTAAAGTAAGATTCGAAGAAATTAAAATAATGACGACTTCTATACATTTGGAAATCTAGAGATGTTTAAATTAAATAAACGGGCCCACAATGAACAGCCACTGTTAATTTCTAGTATATGAACTATATGCAATATCCTCTTTCAGTATATGTTTCGCTTGAATTTTACGTTATAAACGCAAGACTCATAAGTTTATTTTTGTAAAAGGGATTATTACAAAGAGAGTGTAATAAGCAACACATTTCTCTACAATAAGAAACCACCAATGAAATTAATCGCCTCTCCGACATACCGCTGAAAATACAAAGAAAAAATAAATATCAGTTTATTTTCGGATAACTTGCATTGTATATTCGTTTTGCTGAAACTTACTAAACAGACACTTATTGAAAACAAATTCGTTTGGTCAAGTGACTGGATTCATCTTTGTGTTTTTGTTGCGTCTTTTATAAAGAAAAAATTAGCCAGCGTGTGTAATTTGATTCGCTACAGAGAAAAGTTATGATAAAAATTGAAAACGCTGTGAAAAGTGACTCCCAGAGAGACTAACATCATCTTCTGTTGCATTTAAAGAGGCATCTTTTGCTTACGTACTCTTATTTACGAGAGAGCATCACCAGCGACCATTTCCGCACATGTGTACGATTCTCAAGACAAGTGACGGCCCCTTTCCCCTTTAAACATCTTTTCAATATAAATACTCGAAGAACTTCAGCGAAAAGGAACGGAGGAAAACATCTTCGTCCGAATAAGTAAAACAGAACAAACACAATAATGCTACAGCCGAAACCTTTTACTAGATGACTCAATGAAACCAAGGAGTCGCGGATGGTGTATGTACCTTTACAGAAAGCGACGACGGCAATGCATATTTCATTGTCAGACAAAACATACTGGATAAATACATTTATGGAATTCGAAGTCATCTCGGTCGGAGCAAGTCAGGTGGACGCAGGGTACAAAAACTTTGACCATTTGCGAGTTGACGGAATTCTTTGTGGATCCTCCTTCGCCATTTACGTTTGCTCTCATAATGTTTTCCCCAAGAGACTTCAAACAGACAAGCTCTCTCTCTCTCTCTCTCTCTCTCTCTCTCTCTCTCTCTCTCTCTCTCTCTCTATCTGCTGTAGCTTCTATAAAAGCATCTTATGGCTTGTTTAGAAATGGTTCTCGTTTTATGTATAAAGTATTAACCGTTTAACATCTGACGTACACCCAGCTACATGAAAAAAAATACATAGCTCACCAGCTCATATGTGTTCACTCTTTTCTGAAAATTTGGACATTAAAAAATTACACAAAAAAAAAAAAAAAAGGCATGACGGTCTTGATGGAGAATAATAGGTGTCAAAAACCAATAAATGTACTTATTGAGAATAACAGAACAAACTGCCAGGCAAAATCCTCATTATATGTAAAGATGAACAATTTATCCCTTTAGAGTAAAGCACTCATTCTTATCTTGAAGACACTATAATGAGTGGTCACAGATGGGAACGCTAAGATTACGTAGTTTTCCATGACTGCATTTAGTACACAAGCGCCCTGCAAACGATGAGGACAGTGTGCATGTCACTGAGTGCAACAATAAAGCCTACTTCTATTAATCCCTCGAGAGGGATGACTAATTAGGGGTCGTTACGAGATCAAAGCCATCCCATTAATCACCCTTGAAATGATAAAAGTGGATTACCCAACGATTCGTTCTCCTCTACATATTGCTTCTCTTGTTCCTCCAGTTGCCCCTCGTGAGGAAAATAAACATAACAAAACTATTACTCTTCTTTCTCTTCATTAATACAGCGTCCTTTTTTAAAAACAATAACAACAGAGCATGTAATTAAAATTGTCATGAATTCTTTGCTGGATTTATTACGCGAATGGCTGTTCCCAGGAGCTGTCAAGGACGCATTCTCTGTCTCTCAGATTTTAGAAAAATGAAAAGAAAGGGAAATTCTGGGGCTCATTCTTGAGAGAGTGAGAGCGGAAACCCAGAAGAATATGACTGAGAAGAAATAAAGAAGGCTGCTAGCAAATTGTCATGTTTCAGACATGATAATGTATGAATTGCGTTAAGATCCTAATAAGAGCAAACTTAAGATAATGTAAGATGAGAGAGAGAGAGAGAGAGAGAGAGAGAGAGAGAGAGAGAGAGAGAGAGAGAGAGAAGATTCACAATCTCTAATGCAGGCCTATCATGGAAGTTAAACATTCAAAGTTCATCTTTAAATATCAAGAATGGCTGAAAACTAGAGAGGAGAGGGGGAGAGAGAGAGAATAAGAGAAGGAGAAAGGAAGAGAAAGACCAAATAAATAACGTAATAAAAATAATGTATGAAGATTGAAACGCGAACGAGAATTTGGAAGAGAGAGAGAGAGAGAGAGAGAGAGAGAGAGAGAGAGAGAGAGAGAGAGAGATTCGTTGTGGAGATCTTAAAAAAGTCCTTTGTACAAGATAATTAAACTTCCAAATTTAACGATTGAGGCGTCCCATCCTAATGAGACTTTTTTTCCCTTGAATTAAAACAACCCGAGTCATTTCCCTTCTTAAGGCCTCAGGAGTCCGTTCTTCGATTCAATTCTTTTCATTTAGGGAACAACGACAATTTCTCACTGAAAGGGGGCCTTTCATCAGCTCTAAACTTTGGACGCCCCTTAAGACAAGAGAGAGAGTGACGAGAGAGAGTAGATGAGAGGAGAGAGAGAGAGAGAGAGGTTCTTATGTTAAACATATAAGATTTGGATACGGATATGCAAAGTAGTACTCTAAATGGCGAGCGTGATATATTTTTTGCAAAATCTAATCAATTACATTTTCTCTTTGGTTTTTACCAGTGAAAATACACAAAATATGCATGGCGTTATCAGTAACTAAACATCGCCCCATTACGGCAGGGAACAGCGGCTACCTCTCGAAAAATACGGCTGAACAAGGGAAATACAGCAGGGGAAGGGGAAGGGGGGGAAACGGTGGAACATCAAATATCGACTCAGGATGGAATCTCGAGCGAGTGATATTGGAGGGGGGAAGTGCAGGTACGGCCGCCGAGTCTGCACTCCGACTGTCCACTGCCTCGGAAAAGCCGTTGCGTACATTATAATGGTGCCCTTGTTCCTTGGGCATGGAAGAGGCCGCCCGTCCTCGAGCGTTTCATATGAGCCGCCGAGAGGCTCCTGTGTACCGTTTGATCAGGGGAGCGTAAACACTCGCTTTTGACATTCTTCAGTTTTGATTCGCCCTTTTTGCGACGATACACATCATATTGCCCGGCCGTGCCCTTCAGTCAAAAATGGCAATCTTATCTCTTCCGGGTGAGTTATGGGAGCCCTCACGTCTGGTTATTACTCTAATAACCCTGAATAAAAATTTATGGAGAACAGAGAGGTCATTTTTCGAATTCACGCACCGTTTTGACATCAAAGATGTGGTTGGACCTGATATGCATATCCCTGGGATGTCGGCCATATATTTATGACGGCGGGCTCGCCTTGCTGCTGGGACAACAGAAGAGAAATTTAGATCATATTGTTTCTAATAGATGTCGGAATATCAACTTTTCCTCACTCGTGCATTCTCAGCTACTGCTACCATGAAGCATGTCTTCACAGATAAAAAAAATCGCAAGAAACCACAAGTACTGCATTAATCACTTATACACTTTAATACTTGTCTTTAGTTTTCCATGATGCATAGGTTATATACTGGGGAAATGATAACCATCATTTTAAGCAACTAGTAACAAAATACGGAGAGGGAAATGTAACTCATGAATAATTCCCATTTTTATAATTTAGTTAAAATACACATCGCATGGCATGGGTTCTCTCAAGAATCACTTAAATGATTCCTTCACGACTAAGCCTTTCTGACTCTATACAGCTGTCAGTGTTATTTACACGATGCAACATACGCCCCAACTTCGTAACTCGCTTACTCCACTTTTCTTGGGAAAAAAACTTTCCTAGGCTTTGCCACGAAAGATTTACAAACGCTGACTTCTCTGGCACTTTCTAATTATCCGACAGATGTCTGTTAACTCAGAATCATATCGATAGACACGAAGAGTGAATGGCCTGAAGGAAGTTTCCCGATGGGAATTAGGAATTCATATTATTCACAAAGATGTGAATGTACGTTGTGAAATATAGTAGCTGCATCAACGTTTTGTTGGAAATAACTAATTTTCTAGACAAACGCCAAGAATTAGTGTGTGTCTTTCTGGTCTGACTACTCGCGATATGATTTAGGTAAATCAAAGGAATGACCGAGGTTTGCAGCCTTTACATAATCTGAGTATACTCTCCCAAAAGTTAGATATTTTAATAGATCAGTTTTTTCAGATACACAGGAGCCGTTGTAATACTTACTATATGACCCCTGTATTTACTTCTATACGTCAATGTTGTCATGCTGCTTACGGAAAATATTTTAATTTGAATATAACATAATTCCTTAGCATATACGTACACTTTAGCACGCATTCACTCTAACTTTATTACCAAAGCACTTCTTTACACAAAAAGAGTTTCACAGGTAGACTCATTTTTCTCAAAGGAAAATGTGTGTGTGTGTGTGTGTGTGTGTGTGTGTGTGTGTGGTGGTGTGTGGGTGTGTGTGGTGTGTGTGGTGTGTTGTGTGTGGTGTAGTAATCGGCCCATAAATGCGCGCATTCATCTCACGAACGATGCTGATGGACGACTGATGAAAAACTATTTTTTTGTTCACATTCAAGAAGTAAATTAATCCCGCAGAACTATCAGCAGGAAACGTGAAATGCGTTGTTGTTATTTTTTTTTTCACTTTATTCAATTAAAAGCGTAGAACGATATTTGCAGCCAAAGTATCCTCTTCTCGCTAAGTGGAGGATGCTCTCAGCGCGTGTTGTCCCTAGTTCTCCCTCATCACTTTCACATTTCTTGGGAACTGATGAGGTCAAAGGTCAGGAGAGATAATGAGATTTGCCCCAGAGTAAAGTTTACTCTCGGTAGGTCAGTGATTAAAAGCTGGTCATAATTACAGTGCCCGGATAAGCACGGGCTGTAAGAGGTGGAATTATCTTTCCATAAAAACAAATGGCAATTGCCTGAGTACTGGTACCGGCATAATTACGGTACCACCGCCGAAATATAAAAACATAAAAACTCCAATCGATACTGAATGGTATGGAGAATCGAGTAGCTTATCCAGTGCATTCAGACGTAGAGGACAAAACACCACTCACAAAAAACAAACAAACAAAAATGAAAAATTAGTGTTACAGTGAAGCATCGGAATCATTTGATAAAAAATAGTAAATAATCCATATAACTTCAGTTATCAAAACCTGTCTTCAAAGCCTCCGCAGTTTGACGTAAGAGAAAGGAAACCTGAATATAAACAACTGGGAAGTATTGGAATAATCTCTGCCTCTGTCTGCCTTAAAGATAGGCTGCCTTATAACGCTATTAACATCTCTAATCGCATAATGCCTGATCCCCTAGATAAAGGGGGAGTCGGGGATGCCAATGTCCCAATTACGACTGGTTATTGGCCATTTAGCTCGGTTATGCTCAAGGCCGTATGTGGCTGATGATGGCAATTAACCTCACACAACGCACAATGCAGATGACGATGGCCATGCCTCCTACCTTTTCCTAACTCACCCGTCTCTCTCTCTCTCTCTCTCTCTCTTTCTCTCTCTCTCTGCTACGCTTTGTTTTGGGGATGCCACTCTCATAATCCTCTCTCTCTCTCTCTCTCTCTCTCTCTCTCTCTCTCTCGTTACGTATATGTAAATCTTATATCTGCATTATAAGGTTCATGTCAATGTTAACTCTCTCTCTCTCTCTCTCTCTCTCTCTCTCTCTCTCTCTCTCTCTCTCTCTCTCTCTCGTTACTATATGTAATCTTATCTGATATAAGGTTCATGTCAATGTTAACTCTCTCTCTCTCTCTCTCTCTCTCCTCTCTCTCTCTCTCTCTACTCTTGCAAACATGTCAAACCCTTTAATCACTCCTCCCCCACCAGGAAAATAATAACTTTTGTCCCTCTCTCTCCCTCATAGCAGGAGTACAATCTTAAAATTCCCTACCCCATTCCTCTCTCTCTCTCTCTCTCTCTCTCTCTCTCTCTCTCTCAGCACTTTATTTTCCCGTTACGTCCCTTCTCAACACAAAACTGAAAACCCAACACAATAACGGAGAATTTCAGAAACATTCCAATTTACGCCATGATTTCCTGGACGACACAGAACAGCGGAAGTTCGTTATCTTCCCTCCTTTGTCATTCATTCCTTAACAAGGTCTGAAATCAAAGCCTCTAATGATAACACCAATCAGTACCTTTCTTCAGCCGCCGGAAACGGTATGTGTGATATTCGTCATCTACCGGCGATTTCTCACGGAAATATTTGGGTTATATTTAATGGCCCCCGCGTTCTACGGATCTATTCAGTAATACTGGTATATGGATGGTTGTAATCGTTAACGACTTTTTATCTTAAGTAAATTTCCACTGAGTCTAACTGTCAGTTGCTTGTATAACTTTGCACGATTCAAAATAACCTCATTTTTCGTAAAATTTTCTCAATGACAAGACAATAGCGGCACAAGTATACTGCATGTGTATTATATACACACACACACACACACACACACACACACACACACACATATATATATATATATATATATATATATATATTTTTTTTTCTTTTGCATGAGTAAGTACACAAAACATTGATTGGAAGTGGCGGAATGTGATCACTAAGAGTCATACAAATAAACTAAAATAAAGAATTCTGGTTGGGCTAACAAGAAAGACAGTTGTTCACGAGAGATGGGGCGCATTTATATCGTTCCTTTACGAGCAATAAGGAAATAAGTTCAGTCAAGTTATGTCCTAATTTTTCATTATCGCTCCCAGCGTGATATCTTCTTATTTGTTGCCGTTTAGTAAGCTCAGCTTCCTGCAGCGCTATTGATATGAAAATGCTGAATTTCTCGTTACGAAAATGCCAATAAGGATGGTATCCATAGTAGTGAATGATATGGATAGAACCTTCCTATGCTGAAATGAAGAGCCGGTATCCTTTTAGTGTATATTATATCGTGACCGGTTTTTCCACCGCAGGTCTTTTCGCCGTTAGCACTTTTTGCCGTGAGGATTTTTGGCCGCAGAATTGAAAAAAAAAGCCTATTAACCGCTTGAAAGAAAAAAAAAACGAAAAGAGTAGAGAAACAAAATGAGACATTTAAATAATTACATTACAAGTAGTTTCAATACTGTAAACATTTCAAAACAGCAAAAAAATACGTTACGTTTTCTTAACTGGAGACCTTACGTTTATATTTCATTATTATTGAAGCCCTTCTATAATGGCATATACTGTTAAAACTTGCCGGGGAGGGAAAAAGTTAGTAGACGAAAATAATTTCGTTTATCGAATAGACAGAGCTAACGAAAACAAGAAGTATTGGAAGTGTGAACTTAAAACGTGTAAGGCGAGACCACAAACAGGAATTGAACAAGTGAAGGTGACATAGAAATATACAAAAAAGTAGGTGATCATAGCCATCCAGCAAACCCATCAAAACCAGCAGTGTATGCTTCTTAATTTAAAATAAAAGAGAGTGCTTCTGAATCACAATCATCTGCCAGGTCAATAATCGCCAATGCTTCTGCGCATTTAGACGATGCTACATGTTGTCTAATGCCCTCAAATGCACTTTCATCAAGAAATATCAGGAAATGGATAAGCAGGAATGAACAGGCTCCGCCTATCCCACATGCAAGATGTGGCTATGTAATTCCTGATTCTTTGCAATGTCTCGATAGTGGTGAAAAATTCGGGTTTAGATGATTTGGAAAGATACAAACATTGGGCTTGTGACGGTACTTTCAAGTGTAGCCCTGAGATCTATTACCAGATATACTACTATGAGATTCAGGGCTTCTGTAACACGGTTTTTTCGCAATAACTTTTTATCTATGCAGTTCATAAATATAACGCTTATTCTGAATACACATTATATCTACACATAAATTTTGACTGTATTCTGCATTACGTTAGGGTTGAATCAAATTTGGTACTTATAATGTAAAAGTGGACTACTTTTCGAAGAACGGGCCCAACGTTACCGTCAGAGAAAAGGTTCCGAACGCACTCGTTACGTAACTTATGACATCATTATGACATCATTTCTTCTCGATGGATGATTGGCTATACGTAACGAAGGCTAGACCTCTGACAACAATGACATAAAAATTTAAATACACGCAAAGCAGTACACCTTTATGAACTCTGAACCTCTCCACTGATAATTGTCATTATGAACAAACCAACAAAATATGTTAATAAATACAAAAACCACTTAGATTATTAGTCAAACTCCCAACAAAATAAGTGTCCTCTAAGAAATTACAGTCTACTTCATATGTCACAATCAAATTGACAAGATGTAGGGAAAAGTTGGTAATTTTCAAAAACATAGTAGACAAGCTTGATTTCATAACTGCTATATCCAATGTTCAAGCATTTTTATTTATTAGCTATCTACCTATTTACTGAAAAAAAAAATAGCCGGTACCGTATTTTTGGCTTTAAACCTCACCTATAATTATCGTCAGAATGATGACTACATGAGCTCCACCCACTTTAGCCTCGTTATAATTCAGGGATAACACTGAAGGCTATCATGGGCATTGTTGGATTAGAAAATTTAACTTCTGGCTTATAAAAAACTCATTCTCGAGTAGTTGTAGAAGTGCTAAATGATCTTCAAGAATCCCAGCAGTTGGCCTAAAAGTTTACTGCTATTACTACTGTTGAGGCGGCACTACTGCAACAGTAGTATTACTACGCTAGCACAGATACCCCACCCACTTCTATGTATCGTTCCGCCATTCATAGTCTTTATATCCAACACGGTCGTACGGCCTAAAGAAGAAAAAAATTATATCGAATGATCCGTTGGTCTGCTGGAGATTTTAGCACATATAAGCTTGTATTTACTTTGGATAAAAATCTTATTTTAACAAAATTAGTTATATAAAGACTGTTTACATACAATCTCTCTTTCCCTCTCTCTTGGCGGCATAGTGAATAGTTAATGGAAATGTTCAAAATCCTGAATGACTACAAGTATTATAATCACGTTACACTAAATACAAATCAGACCATAAACATTGGATTTAAACTAGAAACTGAATAACTACCTATTCAGGCTACAGTAAGTATGGCCACGGGCTTTTTCTTGACTGTATAAAGTTGTGAGTCGTAAGACAAATGCAGTTTTGCAACCACGGGGACAATTCCAAATCCTGTTAGCCATTCTTGACTGCTATGGGTTTCAGAGCCGATGAAACAAGGTGAATGAGTTTGTCTGGTGGATGGGCGGGGCAACATTTCGTAAAACGGTGTGTTTACCTTACGTAATGAATGTTTTACGACAATTGGCTCGTTATCATTGGCCATGACGTCGGCTAGATAATTTTTACTCTATAAAAATCAAAACTATCGGGTTTAGGTTATTGATAATGGTGACAAAATTTGTGTGTGGTTGTACAATATACATATGTCAACTTTCAGCTACATCCGATGCTTTGATAAGGAGCAAAGTTCAAAACACCGTGTTACAGAGGCCCTGAATCTCATAGTAGTTACATGTTTTTCTAGAAACCGTTAGTGTACCCCGAATATTTGCTTTACTTCCCAACAAAAGCCGGGAGACATATGCAAAATTTTTCCATGTTCTAAAGGATCTGCGTGCAACCTTGCAACCCGACACATTGATGATTAATTTTGAGAGAGCAAGTTACGAATGTTTCTCTGATGTCTTTCCTAGTGCAAACGTAACCGAATGCTTATTCCATTTAGCCAAAAATATATTTAGAAAAGTAGTTGATTTTGGCCACTTTGGTGAAATGCTTTGCAGCGCTTGCTTTTCTGCCTCCTAGCGACGTCATTGATGGGTTTGAGGAACTAGTCGACAATGACGATTTGCCTCAAGACCTGATATCATATTTCGAAACCAATTACATTGGTGGTGTAAGAGGCAGAGGTCCTGGTCGACGGAGAGTTGCTCCAACATTTCCAGTGGAACTATGGAATGTTTATGAAAGGACATTGAACAATTTACCTAACACCAACAACAGCGTTGAAGGGTTCCATAACGCAATGCAAAGTTCGGTAACAAATACACACCCAAATATTTGGAAATTACTCACAATTTTGAAACAGAAAGAGTATCTGGCTAGGAAGAAAAGAACTGACATCGAACGAGGCGAAGCACCATACAAGAAGAAAACTTACAAAGATGTTTATTTACGATTACACAAGCTTGTAAACTTTATATAATTCTGAACGTAAACTTTATTACTTACGGTGTATCGCAATGAATATGCATTCATTTTGATATTGAAAAGAAAATTATACTTTTTATTTCCTTTTTAAATATGATGCTGATGTACAATGTTGAATTGCACCTTATATTTTTAAATGAATAAACTTTGTACTTTTGATAAATTAATGAATAAAATTTGTACTTTACAATATTTATTGCTATATGGATAGAGAGAGAGGATTTAATATTATGGCCACTGGCAGTTTAAACACTGCTAGTTTAAAATATCAAAGTATTGAAGCTAGTTGTAATGTATATTTTTAACGCTTGTTGTTTTGAAATGTTTATAGTATTGAAACTACTTGTAACGTAATTATTTAAATGAATAAATGAAAAGAGATGATTATCAAGAGAGAGAGAGAGAGAGTGTGTGTCTTGGGTCATTTTGTTTCTCTACTCTTTTCGTTTTATTTTTCCTTTAATGGGCTTTTCTTTTTTCAATTCTGCGGCCAAAAATCCTCACGGCAAAAAGTTCTAACGGCAAAAAAAACCTGCGGCAAAAGAACCAGGGGCGAAAATTCCGGCGGCGAAAAGACCTGCGACGAAAAGACCTAGAACCAATATTTTTTTTATATGTATATATATATATATATATATTATATATACATATATATATATATATTATATAATATTTATAAATTTAATAATATATATATATTATATATATATATATATATATATATATATATCATATATTGTTTGCATAACATTGTACAGTTCATAATAATTTCATTTTTGCAAAATTTTCGCAATGACAAGTCAATACCGGCATAAACATACTGCATATATATATATATATATATATATATATATATATATATATATATATATATATATATATATAGATATATATATATATATATATATATATATATATACATATATATATATATATATATATATATATATATATATATATATATATATATATATATGATATAATATACTATATATATATATATATATAGATATATATATATATATATATATATATATATATATATATATATATATATATATATATATATATATATATATATGCAATGTTTATGCCGTATTGACTTGTCATTGCGAAAATGTTTAGCAAAAAATTAAATGATTATGGAACTGTACAATGTTATGCAAACAATTATATATATATATATATATATATATATATATATATATATATATATATATATATATATAATATACACTTAAAAGGATACCGGCTCTATATTTCAGCGTAGGAAGAGCCTATCCGTTTCATTCACTACCATGGATACCATCCTTATTGGCATTTTCGTAACGAGAAATTCAGCATTTTCATATCAATAGTGCCGCAGGAAACTGAGCTTACTAAACGGCAATAAATAAGACGATATCAAGCTGGGAGCAATAATGAAAAATTCGGACATAATTTGACTTAATTTATTTCCTTTTTGCTCGTAAAGGAACAATATAAATGCGCTCCATCTCTCGGGAAAAACTGTCTTTCTTGTGAGCCAATCAGAATTCTTTATTTTAGTTTATTTGTTATGACTCTTAGTGCGATCATATTCCGCCACTTCCAATCAATGTTTTGTGTACTTACTCATGCAATACTCGGGTATGGAAGTAGTGGCATCAAAAGATTCCACAAAAGAAAAATAGAGATATATATATATATATATATATATATATATCATATATAAATAAAGGTTTTTTTTTGCCACGAAGGCAAAAAAAACCTTTATTTATACATAGCATCACGTTTTTATATACTTCGTGATCAAGTTATTCATATATATATATATATAATATATATATATATATATATATATATATATATATATATATATATATCTTATTTAACAGTGTTCAGAGGTTTAAATCACCCTTCCAACCAAAAGTGAAAATGTACATTTCCTAGAAAAGTAGAAACCTTAAATGATAAAGAGTTCCTGTAAAACAACCGTAACATTTAACATATTTAACTGTGTTCCTAACGCAAATATCCTTGTCCTCAAGTGTGAGCCGAGTTTTAGTATTCAATGTAAAAAAAAAAAACACTCAGAATAAAAGCCATGGAAAGTGAGAACTTCCATTTCTTGGACCTACAAAAGTCTGACCATAAGGACCATTCTACATACAATCTTTATACAGTGGTAACAAAAACAACAACAACAACAACAACATTGACGACGACGACAATAATAAAAATGCAATACAGATTGATGTTTCTGATTTTTGCTGTTTCTGCTCTCGATAAAGTTCACATTCCCAGTTGCTCATTTATTGACTGTAAACTACACGGCCCATTCCCGCCATTGGTACAAGTATTTTGATGGGGGAAGATGATCTTGCTGCTTCTGTATGTTTATTTATTATTTTTTTATTTATTATTTTTTTTGCTCTCAATAACGTACACTGTTATTTGCGAATTGTATATTTGCTAAAAAAAAAAAAAACTGTTGTTATCAATACTGTTATTCCTATATCCCTGCCTACCGTCAGCGCGGCGCGTCTAATTCTCTATCAAAATGTCAAATTCAATACGACAAAATCTTAACACATAACCACTAACTGTGTATTTTACTACTTCTGCTGCTACAACTTCTGCTACTGTTCTCGAAACAGTTACTTCTTTTACGAGTTCGACCTCTCTCCCTCCCTCCCTCCCTCCCTTCGTCTTAACTCTATTACAGTCCTTCCTTTTGCGAGGGGAGAGAGAGAGAGAGAGAGAGAGAGAGAGAGAGAGAGAGAGAGAGAGAGAGAGAGAGAGAGAGAGAGAGAGAGAGAGAGAAAAGAAAATGTTAAAGCATGTCTGAAGTTTACGAGCTCCGGCCAGCTTGTTCAATGGGGCGAAAGCTTCCCCCGACATCTTGCTGAATAATGTTTAGGTTCCAGCTTTCGGGTTTAAGCGTCGGAAAGATGTTCGTTTGCACCTTTAAAGTCCAACTGAGCAACACCGGTTAAAAAGCGAACAGGGAGCAGGATTCCACACTCAATAAAAAAAAAACTGAACAAAACTCTGGGAGACCGAAGATTCGCTGATCTTTAAAGTATAAGTGGTCATCCAAGTCTTCTGAATCATAGAAGGAAGCGAATGAAAAAAAAAAAAGTGTGAATGCGACGTAGACAAAGATAAGTGCCTGTCTAAGGCTTAAACCTTTAAAGGTCTTTAAGCGGATTCATTATCCGTAAATAAAGTACTTGCTACAATAGAGCAAATATCAACTAAAATCTTGACCTGAACGTTACCCAAAAATGAACCAGACTATTTCTTAACCCAATTATGGTGTATAATTAATACGTCTGTTATATAAAACATCCGATTCAGCACATTAAGTGTTAATACCCTTTTTAATTTGCGATTTATCTCAATCTCAATTAGATACTGTGCAAATCCACCAGAAAACACATGCGAGTTTTAATAATATTCTGTAGGCACTACAGAGCAAGGAAGCAAGCAAGCAAAATACAAGTGAATGGCGCAGACTAAGCCATGGAGTATCGATGTGATGATGAGTAGGGTTTATAGTGGCTTGGAACTTACTTTAATTGTGAAAGTCTTACCTATCAGCAACAGAAACTTAATTATGAGAGTCTTACCTGTCAGCAACAGAGACTTAATTATAAGCCTTAACTGTCAGCAACAGAGACTTATTTTAATTATGAAAGTCTTACCTGTCAGTGACAGACTTGATCATAAGAGTCTTAACTGTCAGCAACAGATTTATTTTAATTATGAAATTCTTACCTGACAGCAACAGAGACTTAATTATGAGTCTTACCTGTCATCAACAGATACTTAATTATGAAAGTCAATGGCTACTAACAAATTTAACTATTTCAACTCCTGGGACTGACAGCCCAAAGACATCCTACAGGGACGTTAGTGGCTTAGTTTCTCGGTGAATTTGAGCACAGCGAACATATTACTAAAATATGGTTGAACTGCATGAATAATGCGCAGATATATCATGCGATTCGAACGTTTTGTGTAAATCTACCATCCTCTGGGAAAAATTTTAGTGGTCATATATCTATGGTGTATCGTCTCCATCATGTTGACTATATCCTGCAATTGCAGGATATAGCCAACAAAATCATCTATTAATTAAGAATAAAAAACACAGCTCTAGTATTTGAAAGTTTGTAAACTTTACAATCCGAGTGAGAGCTGTTCCTTTCATATTTCTGTTTAATTATCGCAAAAGAAACAAGACTGGATAAATAAAGTGAAAGACGTAAACCGTGGAGGAAGAAATAAATAAAAAAACAAAGAAATTCTGGCACACATAAAATAATAAGAAAACCGAAGGCGCCTGGAACGACGAGAAAATATGAAGCTGACATACGTTCCGGTACGAAAGTTTATTGTGACTAGTCGTGTGTACATTCGTCATAAGGAAATTGCATTTACAGTCTTCGCGTCGACAGTTTACATGCAACGGAATTGCACATATCTGCAAGTGCGTTAAGTTCAATACGAATAACGCCAATATGTCCTGGTAGACATTCCTCCGGACGTTGCAAAATTCTAGGATAAAATTGGAATAGTTATATGAAATATCTGCATCTATATAAATAGAAAGCCATGAGAGAGATACGGTACTTGAATTAACTGTAAGGCTGTCAATTTGAAACCAATGTTTAGAACAAAACTGGAATTTATATCAAAACTCAAATTACAATTACCGAATACTTCGTTACAATTCGACAGTTTAAACGTTATCTTAAAAATATACGAATTTATAAAACCAAGTAGCCCTTTAATATTAAATTCAGGATTTGCTACAATTAAAACAAAGTGAAACTAAGATGAATGAAATAATATCAATATAAAGATTAAGAAAAAAAAAAAAATTTTTTTTTTTTTGAACAAGAAGACCGTTCGGAGACCACAACTCTCCGCCAAAGCTGAGCAGTCAACATTCTCCCCCAGGAAGTCCCCCCAACCCCTACCACAAGTTCCTAACCTCTTGTTGTCAATGAAGAAGCTCATCTCTGGTTAATGTTTCGTGATAAAAATGGTAAAAAAGTTAAGTGTTTAAAAAAGGAAAAAAGCCAAACAAACAAACTGAACCAACCCCTGAGTTGCCATCGGAATGAAAATAAAAGCAGAGCATTTCCAAAATAAATCATGACCACTGAAACGATGAACGCTTCTGACAGCAACGAGAAAAAAAACACGAAACATAAAAATCTGCACTCCTAAGATAACAGCGAAGACATTTTCTGGTCGACATGCAAAACCAAAGTCATTATGAAGTGAGGTCCTTTTGATGCTCTTACGTGTGGAAGTGAAGAAAGAGCGACTAAGATTACATTTAATAATGCGCATAGACACACCATATATATATATATATATATATATATATATAGTATATATATATATATATAGTATGTGGTGTGTGTGTGTGTGTATTGTATTTATGTATGTAGTAATGTAATGTAGTAATGGTATGTTATGGAATGTATGTTATGTATTATGTATGTTATATAATAATATTATATATATATATATAAATTAAAATATTATATATTAAATCTTAGTATTAAATTAACAATGGCATGCGTGTTTCGCCTGAGTCAGAGTTGCCCAATAAAATCACATTCAATACATCTCGGAATGACTTACTTTCCAGCCGTCCATTAGACAATAAACGCAACTTCACTGTCAGCAACAGCGTTCACGTTCAAATACAGGAAATCACGTGAAAACGAACGAGTGATAAGACAACAAGAGGCGCTAAACGGCGAGACCAGGCGAATGGAGGGGGACGGAATAAAACAGCAGGGCGCCGATGATAAGGAGAGGAGAAGAGGCCGGGAAGAGAGAGAGAGGGGAGAAGCAAACCAAACCTCCACCACCACCAGAAGCAGGAGCCACTAAAGAGAAAAGGGAAGGAGAGGAATTTCAATGGAAATGACAGATGATAAGATCCCCAACACGATGACTATGCAGAAACGGGGAGATAAATACGACGAAACACCATTAACCAAAAAATATAAATGTATACATGAATAATGCAAAAGAAGAAAAGTTAAAAAAGAAGAGACCAACAATTTATGATGCGGAAACAAACAACAGTCGTTTAATGCAAATCAAATAAAATATTGCCTTCCACCCCTTCCCCCCCCGCCCCCACAACCCGAAAAAGAAGTGCGAAAGAGAGAAGCAGCAGCAGTGTGAGAGCAGGGGAGGAGGGGAGAGAGGGGAGGGAGGGGTGGGGGGAAATGGCGGGCGAGAGGAGGAGGAGGAGGAGATGAAAGAGAAAATTCTTTACCTCCCGTACCATTGCGTGATAACATCTTCCAATTTCCTT
>NC_061087.1:23504099-23559099 GCF_015104395.2 Macrobrachium nipponense | reverse complement strand
TATGTAAGGACGCATAGAAGACTGCAATCAGGATTAACAATAATTAAACTGCTGAACTGTGTATCAACCTCCCTTCAAGATAATTCCTTTAGACAGAAGAATAATCAGCAATACAGAGAACCCCCATAGAAACTGAGCAGTTCAAGCCTTCTCTCTCTCTCTCTCTCTCTCTCTCTCTCTCTCTCTCTCTCTCTCTCTCCTAAACACTACACGCAGTAAAAAAAAAAAAACAAGTAAACAAAGAAAAGTAAAGAAAGATGTGACCACCCTAGAGAGGAAGAAGAGATTTAATATCAATTGCGAGTATTCAAATATACAGTATAAGCGCTTGGAGAGAATCTAAAACAAATCACTCGTAAAACCTAAGTGAATGCTCCCAGTATGCGCCTGCAGCAGGTGCTGGCTGATAATGGTTTTGTGATATGCGGGGAAAAGAAGAGCATATTCCCACTAGCCTGTACTCACACCTAAATTACATTCTAATGGCGATATTTCACATTAGGAACATGTACTACAGCGGCCTGTTTTGAATTTCATATATATATATATATATATATATATATATATATATATATATATATGTGTGTGTGTGTGTGTGTGTGTGTGTGTGTGTGTGTGTGTGTGTGTCAGATGAAACACTACACTACAAACACGAACGGAGTTAAAATTAATATTTCTTCAAAGTATTTCTGAAATACTGTTCACTGTTTACTCGAACATTTCAACTTCGATACAATTTTACAGTAGGAACAAAACTTACATCATATATAAATATATATATTATATATATATATATATATTATATATTTATATATATATAGTATAAAATATGTATATGTTTCACATTATTCACATTATTCACGATATTTCACATTAGGAACATGTACTACAGCGGCCGTTTTGAATTTCATATATATATATATATATATATATATATATATATATATATATATATATATATTATATATATATTAATTGTGATAATGTGTGTGTGTGTGTGTGTGTGCGTGGGTGTCAGATGAAACACTACACTACAAACAGGAACGGAGTTAAAATTAATATTTTCTTTAAAGGATTTTTCTGAAAAATACTTTATTGTTTACTCGAAAATTCAACATTTTCGATACAGAGTTTACAGTAAAGGAAACAAACATATACATTCATATATAAATATATATATATATATACATAGATATATATATATATATATATATATATATTATATATATACAATATATATTACATATATATTACAGAGATATATATATATATATTCATATATATACGTATATATATATATATAATATATATATATATATAGATTAATATATATTATATCTGTATGTATATACATGTATATACATATGTATACGTATATCGACTACTGTTCACCTCATAAATACATTGATAATAAAACGTTTAAAAATGAAAAATATAATCATTTATTTCTCCTCTACTCTGCTGGCTTTTCCACTAGGGCTGAAGCTTTCAAATATCCTCTTCTTTTTTTCCTTCTTTTTTTTTCTCTCTCTCTCTTATCTCTCTCTCTATCTCTCTTTTCTCCTCTCTCTCTCTCTCTCTCTCACTAAGATCAAACACGTTCGTATCCGCCTCATTCGTAGCAGCGAAAACCTGTGAGAGAAGTAAAAATAGCTTATATATAAATATATATATATATATATATAGATATATATATATATATATATAAAACTATTAAACTGCCAAGACAGGACCGACAGCCTCTACTGTTATTCCATGAAATAAGAATATCATCCCAGTCTCCTGATCTTAAGCATACACCGCGGCCGTAGTAGCTATAGCTTCGAGCAAAGGATTAGGCAAGTCATCCCACATTTAACTAACCTCCGATCTTCAGCCGACTTATACACTTACCCATCAAGAGGCATATCCCTGGTCACCCTCTACCACCCCTCAAAGCCACCGCCTAACCTGCCACCTCTGCTACCAGCATTGCGGGCCGCATTGGTCACGACCTGCAATCTGAATGGCATATCCCCTAAGGCTACAATAGGTTCTATATCGGAACACCAGCAAAAGCTTTTAAGCCCGTTACTGAAGCAGCAAGGCCGACCATTACACCACCTGCATGTTCGAGTAGGCACCCTGGACGGATGGGTGGGGTGGGGTGGGGTGGGGTAGGATAGGGTAGGGGGTTGGGTGGGGGGGAGGAGGGAGAGGCTTCCGGATGGGTGGAGGGTCGATGGGGATCTGGGAGGCTGTTCGAGAGATGATGACGGGGAAAGAAAAGAACCTGGTGAAATATTTCGCTTCGGAATTACAGAACTGAAAATGAAAAAAGGACTCAAAGGGCAGAGTGCAGAAAAAGGTAGAGCGTTCAGATCTCAGCCATCAATATTTGCGATATTTAGGTATACGATAATAAAGCCACAGGCACTCCAAGCAAAACGATACCTCGCAAGACACGTCCTCAAATCCATCGCTGGTCCCAGAAAAACAACTGCCTTTTTTTTTTTCCAGCCGACTGTTCCTGGACACTGGAAAATCCAGTCAAGTCACAGTAATAGGAAACCTTCATCTCCTCAGATTAATAGAAAATATCTAAAATTGTGTGCAACCACGTACAAGTAAATTGATGCGGAGCTCAGTCACACATAAATGGAAGTGGACGAGATTAAAATTAAATGAATATACTGTATATTCAAGAAATGTGAATAACAAGTACGCAACTCCATATATATATATGCATAATTGTCACCTTATTCCAGTGAATTCTGGAGACCTGAAAAAAGAAAGGCATTTCAATTTTTACTTAAGACGTCCTTGCATTATTTTATAAACACTTCATAAAGTACAGGATTAGGAAAAGCCAAGAAACTAATACTTTAACTACTGATATTCCATTTAAATAAGGATGGAAAGAGATTCTATTTACCTTAGCATTGCCTGACATTTCAATACACCAGGTTTTAAGACCTATATATCACAACCTAAAACATATATTTCATAGTGGATGCACCAACGACCCTGTTCCAAATTATTGCATTCCATTCTTACTGTGAAAAAAAAACTGTTGCTCCATCTTCGGATGCAGACGCACGAATATGCAAGTTAAAAACATTAAAAAAAATCAATGGGGAATAAAAAATATAGATGTAATAATAATGAATTCTAAAAGATGGGGAAAATTTGACACCAGGAAAAAGTATCCTTTCACGATTAAAGTACAAAGACGAATTCATGCTTTCCCTTCATGGTTATGCTAATAGCTTCAGCACAACAAGTTCAGAAGAATTGGTGTTGGCAAGCTCTTTAAACGTTGCATAAAGAATTCCACCAAGGTTCATTTTACCAGAGAGAACAGAGTCCATTTAGTTTTCTTCAAGATTCATTTCCGAGATCTCGTGCGTTCCCTTTAAGCCAACAAAATTACCAACATTATATTTGTTAGTTTTTTCTTTGGGATTCTTGTTGGAAATATCGTACTTAGTCTTTAAATCAACAAAGTTATCAGCATTACATCATTCAAACTTGTCGTTATTTTATTACCGAAGTAGTCTGACATGACGCACAGGATATGTCGTTCCCTTAACCCCTCCCCCCAAAGGTGTTATGTTGCTCAAACGATACTGTGATACAAGCCTAAATTGAGATAAATAAATAAATAAATAAATAAGAATAACAATCTTGTACCCGAGGTCGGCATTCATACTTGCTGGGTCATGTTCAATACTATCATCAACCTCATTTTTACTATTATAATAATATCATATAATAATAATATTATAAAGTCACGCGATCCCACTTCCTCCTCCTGCTCTCCGCCTTCTTCTCTCCCATTACTATTCACTCCACACAGGAGCTTCTTAACCTTCCTCCTTCTCCTCCTCTGCCGTTTTTTCCTTCTGCATCTTCTTACCCGTCCGTGCAATTAACCTCCCCTCCACTTGTTCCTCCTCCTCCTCCTCCTCCTGCCCTCGCACCACCACCACCACCACCACCTCTCAACCCAACGCCCTTTCCCCCTACCCACTTCTCCCCTCCCTCCCATCCCACCAAAGCATCTCGTATATTTTTTCTTCGGACTCTGGACTGGCATCTTTCTAACTCAGTAATTAAAGAGTTGTTTGAGCAGTGCTCCGAGAAATTGTATGTAGATTCTTAGGCTCGGGGGAGTAACAGGGATTTTATGATTGCACGAGGGTGGTGGGTGGGTGGGTGGGTTGGCGGGCGGGTCTTGCGCCTTCCAAGAGAGACGAATATCTCGAGATGAGAGAATGCAATTGACATATTTAACCAACAGGAGAAATGCGAGAGAATGTCAGACGTGTGAACGTGGGAAATATGACGTGAACTCAAATAGCAACTGAGAGAGAGAGAGAGAGAGAGAGAGAGAGAGAGAGAGAGAGAGAGAGAGAGAGAGAGAGAGAGGTTCCCAGCCGAGATACTTGACATGGGGAGAAATGGGAATGTGAATAAGAAGGATTGGCTGGAATAAAAATGAGACAGGAATTCTCAAACCAAAGTCATGAGAATAATAATCTTAGGACGAAGCACCCTCAGGAGGGAAGGGATGGCTCTCCAATAAACGGAAACCGAAATACTCAGACAGACAAAGACCGGAAGGTAAAAATACCCTTTAGTCAATTCTGAATTTTCAAAGTTAAAACTAAAACTAACCTCATGATAACAATGAAAGACTTAAAAATATGAACTGATGAATGTAATTACAATGCAACTGAACGGCTGAGAGAGAGAGAGAGAGAGAGAATCCTATTAAGGAAGGGGCAACAGAACTGCTCTCAAAGGACGTTGCCTGGTGTACTAGACCGTTATAAATGTTAATAAAGGCGAAAGATTTGTTATTAGAGAATCAACTGACCAAAAATGGCCCGGGATTAAGAGAATCTGAGATATCTCGAGGATTCAATAATAACAGTAATAAAGGCGGGAGAGAAATGACAATTGGATCCAACATCAGAGAAACTGTATTACAGGGAGTGTAAGAGAGAGAGAGAGAGAGAGAGAGAGAGAGAGAGAGAGAGAGAGAGAGAGAGAGAGAGAGAGGTGGGGGGGGAGTAAATCACAGATCTCTAAAACTAAAGGGTTCATTTTTCATTCGTCAGTGTACAATAAACATCAATAGCCTTTGAAACTTTGAAAGGTGTGTGTTTCCGGAGATAAGCTTAGCAACCTGTCAAGAGCTAAGCTTAGTCACCTTACGAACTAAGCTTAGCTGTTTCAGAAGTTAAGTTTAATAACTTACCAAGTTGGGTTTACCTACTTTAAGAGGTAAGTTTATCTTTAATAGGTAAGCTCTGCTATTTTAAGAGTTCAGCTTAGCTATTCCAAAGGTTGACCTTTTTTAAAGGTAAGCTTAGATAAGTTTACCTTCTTCAAAAGGTAAACTTCACGAGGCAAGTTTAATTGCTGCAGGAAGGTTATAAGATAGTTAAATTCCACTGTGTAGATACTTTAGAAGAGAAGATATCAACATTTCTGAAAATGCGTTCCCTATAGCATGTCTTCGCATTCTTTCGATTACTAATATTTAAAACAGATCACCAAAGGGAAAATGGGCATTAAATTTGTCCAAAACCAGAGTGGAATCAATTCTGAACTTAAAGGACTCGCAACAAATAAAGCAGATTAAATCTTTATAAAGTTTTACCAATAGAAAAATATTTAATTAGACATATAAATAATGATGGTATACATTATATATATGTATGAGTGTGTATTATTTCTGTCTGTTTGTGTACGAGTGCTGCCGTGTGCGGAAAAAATGCTTGAAATCAACGTTTTCAGAAAAGGAAATTATTAACACCTGATAAAATAAACTAGTAACACCTGACAAAATCGTTGTGTATTTACTGAGGTTTGATCTTGTCACATAACCAACAATGGCAACAAAACATTCCAATGTGATATTATATAAACAATTTCTAAACAGAAAATGTAGACTACTCCTTATTTTAGATAATTCCCTATGTTTCGCAGATGTTAAAAGATTTTTACCGCAAGGCGAAATTAGTCAAGGATTCCCCAAAGCAAGAATTTCCAAAATATGACTTAAATTGAAGGAAAATGCATGCAAACAAAAAAATGGTTTCGCAAAGATTCTGGCGTTGCGCCAAATTCCAAGGAAAAGGTTTGAGAACTCAATTTTTATGGCTTAATAAGGTCGAAGTAAAAAGGAGAGGAACTTGGGTGCTCAGAATCAAGAGAAGCATTTGAGAAGTTGCTAAAACGTCCGCGAGGGTGGAAGGAAAAATAATGGGAAGATCTGCTATGCTATATCAGCACAGAAAACAGATCTTTTGATACATGCAGTCGCTGCTCATTCCTCATGAGTAGTTTTGTCATTATCACTCACGGAAACAGAGACGAAGCAGTTGCGAAGAAATCCAGAGGTAAAAAATGCAGTTAATTTTGTTCCTAAGAGGAATTGATAATATTCATGGCAGTTAAATGGAAAACTGTCCTGGATAATCTCACCTTTGCCTCAGGAGTGTATGATCTGCATGCGGAAAGTTAGCGATGTTCGTTTTTAATGGACGACTTTGTTCACCATCCCCTCAAATTAAATTAAGTGTCTAACCCACATGAGAAAAACCTATGTTAATGATTTCGCACAGTTGCAGGCACGTTTAATTTAACTTCATTTATATGTGCACTGGCTCATATCCGCGTGTTTTGAAGCTTGCAGAAACAAGACGTGATCCGAACCTTTAGCTTACTTAAGGCGCGTGCTAAAATCTATGGTCAAATAGAGCGTTGTTTCACCAACGAAAATGAAAATAAATACGCTATATTTTATTAGAAATAAGTGTTCTGTTCTTTTTAACATGCACATTATATTTTTATGTTTCACATTCTTATTCTTATAAATAAATAAATCGTAAATATCCTATCCTAAAATTTCTGTATATTTCAAAATTCCTATATCTTATACTAAACGCGAAACACGATTTTCAGACCTTTTCAGGCTTTCCTACCCCCTCCCCCCCACAAAACAACAACAACAACAACACAGTAGTTTGTAGGCTTACTCCCCAAGCAAGCGAAAATGACTGAAAACAAGTACTAAGGACGACCTCCACTCTGCCTAAATAATAGGCCCAATCTAATAAAAACATTTTCATTCCCTCCCTGTCGCGAAAGACTTATTTCTACCCTGCTTTGTTTGCTTACTTTCTCCTGCTAAGAAAGACGAGATAGCGGCGGTATGTGTCTCTTACCATGACTTTGTTTCATCGTCCAACTTGGGTAATTCGGAAGAAGTTGGCCAACTTAGACGAAATTGGATGTGGGGCTTACAAACATCACGACTTGATCCATTTTCTGTCGATCTCGCTTTCGGCTTTGAAGGACGACTATTTTATTATGGATTGGTCCGGCTTTTTTTTTTCTTTTTTTTATCTAACATTCTCTCTCTCTCTCTCTCTCTCTCTCTCTCTCTCTCTCTCTCTCTCTCTCAACACGTGAATTATTTCTTTCGTTCTCGCTTCTGAACTGATGGTCATGGTAATTTTTAATGAATCAAAAGGCAGATTGGATAGTTCTACGTTGGATCAACATAACCGGTGATAGTTTAGAATCTATCACGGGTTATGCTGCTAAGGAAAGTGTATGGGGCACTTCAACTATCTAAACTTTAGACAGTTTAAATGGCCGATACACTCCTCAGCAGCATTAGGCTACATTAAACTTGAGAATGGTTACACCAGCATTTAAGACTGGATCATTTGTATCTTGATGATGATTAAAATGAGATGATATTACCCGAGTATACGACGACTGAATTGTATATTTACAACCACATCCAAAAAATTTTAATGAGAAAGTTCACTATTACCGTAAGGGAGTTACGTCACTGAAATCGCATTCAAAAGTTTTATAATAATAGGACAAGGGAATTTAATCTCATTTAGTATTTAAAAAAAATAGAATACCCTAATATAAGAAACACTAAGATTCCTTATGTAATACCTCCCAGACCTCTAACAACATACATTACAGAAATTTAGAGATAAATCGCTTCCAAACTATAAATTTCAGGTGATAATATTTAGCTAATACTTAACGACTTTAACTTTATATTAAACCAAGGTTAATTATGTCCTCATAATAAAACTTTTCACGGATTAAGCCAACTGCTATCATACTGAAGAGTTCATTCCTTAAAATTGAAATCCTAATTAGCTCAAAATGTTATTCAAGCTGAACTACTGTTTAAAAGCATATGGCAATATACATGACTTAACAACGTTGGTGATCTGACATTTAACTCAGGGCCTATGTATATATATAAAAAAAAGCTCAGAACGTAATGCTAATACATAAAAAAAACTCCATGCGAAAGTATCCTTTGATGTGCCTTACAGTATACGTTCTTATTTTATCTGATTAGCAATTTGAGAATACGAATGGAAAAATCCCCTGCCATGGAAAGATTCATGCGTGCTTGCCAAGAGCACTAAACAAATAAAATCATAGTACTGAAGGAATAGAGCGATTGTTTCATACTCCGTGAAAATCACACGAGGCATTCTTGCTTTACTTGAAGGTACTTACTGGAATTATCGGTTCTAAACAAGAATAAAAATAAGTCAATATTTAAAAAAGAATTCTTCTACTTTTGTCCTTTGAACGAATATGAAATCAGACTGGAATTGGTTCATGTTTGATAGCCAGTTTCCCACAGATCACATATTTTATCTTTTTAAACTTTGCTCTCCTCAGTAATGACATTAATTTAGTAATGTCAAATACGTCATCATCATGTCTGAAACATGTAACAGAGATACAACAGCTTTAAAGTTTATCACAAGGAATCGTACTGGAATTGAGGTACTACCACATCAGGATTGTACGTCAAAAAATTATAAACGAATTACCTGTCTACTTAAAACTCGAGCTTGAAATACCAGTGTTATCGTCAGTCAGTGCGTATCATTGGACTAATTTATCTCTTATCTTCCCTTTCTCTCTCTCCCCCTCTCTTTCTCTAATCGAACTTCTCTCTCTGAAGGAGAATCTCTGGGGCGGAAATGAGCATCTTCAAAGATCACACCTTCCGTTCCGACCCAACAAAGTTTCGACAAAGTTCTCCAGATGGTTTTAAGGGACCAGCGGGTCCTATAGACTTTTGCTTCCAGATTCTCTCGCTTTCTTTGACTCGCCCAAAAGACGTCTTAGATCAACTTTATTCCCTACTTTTAGGTCGCGTGGGCCCCTTCGGGGACGGAGTACGGTTGAGGAGTGGGGGTGGGTGGGGGTGGGGGGAGGGGGGGGTGGCGGAGGGAGAATGGAGTAAAAAGTTCAGGTAGACCCACCCATGTTCCTTCTGGGCGTGGACGGATATCAGGATCAGTTCGAAGACGAGTCCCTAATTTCAGGACGCCAATTTTCAATATGCCGCGCGGCGCTTTTGTTCAAAACTTCAGTTTATTTGCCTTTATATATCTTCCCCATAATTTGCTGTTCGCCTACCGTGTTTCCTGTGGGCGTGGATTAATTGGATTTGATTGTGGAATAAAGTTTCATTCTGTTCATAATATTAAAAATCATAGAAATCCGACCTTAATCTACTGCAAGCGATTTATTCTGATCGGTATTACAACATTTCCCTTGATTAAATTTTCTGGGCTGATACAAGATTTGATACAAGAAATTCCACAGAAGCTTTCATCCTCGTCTTCATTACCAATACTCTCATTATAAGATAGTATTCTTTAAACGATTCTGTTATATTTGTTCTCTTTCTACTACATTTGTGTCTTTTCTTTTTTTCTTTACTGAGCGACACCCTTTTAGATATATGGTATTTACATGTGCAATTTAATCCCTCCTTCAGTATATATAAGACCGAATACTGCAATTATTTTTGGTATCATAACGAAAAACCAATTAACTAGAATTAATAATAATAATAATAATAATAATAATAATAATAATAGTAATAATTATAATAATAATTGCTTAAATTATATGAATTGATAAATAAAGAGGTAAAGATATAAGTAAATGATTGAAATACATTTTAGTGTTTTGCCACAAGAATAGTCTGTTTTCTTATATGCCGAGTCTGTTATTAATTTTTAAGGTTATTAAGGCACCACTGAAAAAAGAGTAAATTACTGAAAGTTTACATTTTCTCGATGAGCTCGTATTACCTTTATGCGTAAGTGCAACTCAGATATGTTATATTTTGACGAAATTTTATCGGAGAATTTTGTCAAAATATGACATATCTGAGTTGCACTCACAATGCAATAAAGGGAATACAAGCTCATCGGGAAAATATAATCGTTTAGTAATTTTCTCTTTTCGATGGTACCTTAATAAACCTTAAAAAGTAATAACAGACTCGGCATATAAGAAAACTAACTATTCATGTGGCAAAGCATTAAAATGTATTTTGATCATTTACTTACATCTTAATCTCTTTATTTATTAATTCATATACTTTTTTTCCTTTTTAATAAGTGATTTCTTCTTTTGGCATTTCCAATTACGTTCTGTTACTTCTTTCTAATGAACACCCTATTCTTTGGAAGCTTGAATTTCAAGTCAATGTCCCCTGTGGGCTTGGTCCATATGAACAGGGTTCAGCTTCTGAATAATAATAATAATAATAATAATAATAATAATAATAATAATAATAATAATAATAATAATAATAATAATAATAATATGCTGGAAGTAAACCCTCTTTTAAACATGTTTTATTAAAAGTAATTGCTGCCTCAGCTGCATTAATTTTATACAGGTTCTTCTCTATTTAATAATAATATTTCGATACCATAGTCCCAGAGGATCTTTGCCTGATCGTTTTCTATCACTCCTTCAGGTGGTGCTCGTACCACTTATTACTGCAAAGTAGCTGATGTTTCTTGCACAGGCTCCAAAAGCCCTCCACTGGAGCCTGTGCAAGAAACATCAGCTACCTTGCAGTAATAAGTGATACGAGCACCAACCTGAAGGAGTGATAGAAAACGATCACGCAAAGATCCTCTGGGACTATGGTATCAGAACAGATAGGGTGATACGTGCAAACAGACCAGACGTGACGTTGATAAACAAAATCAAGAAGAAAGTATCACTCATTGATGTCGCAATACCATGGGACACCAGAGTTGAAGAGAAAGAAAGGGAAAAAAGGAATAAATATCAAGACCTGAAAATAGAAATAAGAAGGATATGGGATATTCCAGTGGAAATTGTACCCATAATCATAGGAACACTAGGTACGATCCCGAGATCCCTGAAAAAGAATCTGGAAAAACTAGAGGCTGAAGTAGCCCCAGGACTCATGCAGAAAAGTGTGATCCTAGAAACGGCGCACATAGTAAGAGGAGTGATGGACTCTTAAGGAGGCAGGATGCAACCCGGAACCCCACACTATAAATGCCACCCAGTCGAATTGGAGGACTGGACTGTGCTAGAAAAAAAAACAATAATAATAATAATAATAATAATAATAATAATAATAATAATAATAATAATAATAATAATAATAATATGTCCAAAGGACGATAGATGGAAATAACATCTCTCCCATATGTAGGAAGTGCAATACGAAAAATGAAACCATACACCACATAGCAAGCGAATGTCAGGGACTTGCACAGAACCAGTACAAAAAGAGGCATGATTCAGTAGCAAAAGCCCTCCACTGGAGCCTGTGCAAGAAACATCAGCTACCTTGCAGTAATAAGTGGTACGAACACCAACCTGAAGGAGTGATAGAAAACGATCAGGCAAAGATCCTATGGGACTATGGTATCAGAACAGATAGGGTGATACGTGCAAATAGACCAGACGTGACGTTGATTGACAAAATCAAGAAGAGAGTATCACTCATTGATGTCGCAATACCATGGGACACCAGAGTTGAAGAGAAAGAGCGGGAAAAATGTTTTAAGTATCAAGACCTAAAATAGAAATAAGAAGGATATGGGATATGCCAGTGGAAATTGTACCCATAATCATAGGAGCACTAGGCACGATCCCAAGATCCCTGAAAAGGAATCTGGAAAAACTAGAGGCTGAAGTAGCTCCAGGACTCATGCAGAAGAGTGTGATCCTAGAAACGGCGCACATAGTAAGAAAAGTGATGGACTCCTAAGGAGGCACGATACAACCCGGAAACCCCACACTATAAATACCACCCAGTCGAATTGGAGGACTGTGATAGAGCAAAAAAAAAAAAATAAAAAAAAAAAAAACAAAAAAAAAAATAAAATAAAATAATAATAATAATAAAATAATAATGTAATAATAATAATAATAATAATAATAATAATAATAATAATAATAATAATAAATGCCTATGAAAAAACACTGACAAACACTTACCAGAAGCAAATGCAAAATCCTCCTATTAAGTTTTCAAGTGGAAGCACAAGTCCAGGGATCTCCAACAGTTTCTGTAATAAAAGAAAAGTAATCTCAAGTTGCAAGATTAAAAAGTTGGCCGTTTATTATTTGGGGATAAACCTGAAGTATAGCTTCATTACTGCTCCAATCTACTTTTAATGCAAATGATCATGAGTTAGGGAGTCGGAAAAACACCTGACTTATATACTATGTTAGTGTGGCTTTCGCTGCGTTTCCAGAAGAGCATTTTCAGGTAAGTATTATGTTTTAGCATTAAACGATAATCTCTCTCTCTCTCTCTCTCTCTCTCTCTCTCTCTCTCTCTCTCTCTCTCTCTCTCTCTCTCTCTCTCTGTACACGAACAGCATAAGATATTGAAAAATAAGCTATGGAGAAAGTAACAAACAAAATGAAGGAAACATTTAAAATTGCTCTTTAACAGAGAATCTAAGGAGAAAGTAACAAACAAAATTAAGGAAATATTTAAAATTGCTCCTGAATAGAAAAAAAAGTTATGGAGAAAGTAACAAATAAAATCAAGGAAATATTTAAAATTTCTGTTTAATAAAGAAAAAAAAAGGCTACGGAGAAAGTAACAAACAAAATGAAGGAAACATTTAAAATTGCTTTTAAATAGAAAACAAAATCTATGGAGAAAGTAACAAGCAAAATGAAGGCATTATTTTAAATTGCTTTTTAACAGAAAAAAAATCTATGGAGAAAGTAACAAACATATTGAAGAAAATAAAGTGACAAATAAAATCCAGAAACTTCACTTAACCAAAGTGAAATTTGACAGAATTTCATAATGAAAGTCCATCAACCAGTGGTGCATGAAAGGAAATTGAAAAATTTGTTTAAGCGACATCTCAAACAGGTTAATTGCCAACAGCCCAGAAATTCCAGTAATTCCACATATTGCTGCCACCAAACTTGCTGCATAAATCTTGAGGTTTCGATAACAAGCGAAACCACGAAATATGAATTTATGGAATTCGTGCATGGAAGATGGTGAAAAATTAGGATCGGTAGATGGGTACAACTGTCAAGGACTTGATTTTCTGTCCGACACACACTCGAGGCAATTCATAAACATGATGATCGTGACAAAAGTGTAACTTGACAATTAACAATAATTGTAATACAGAATCCATAATTCCGACAAAAGAGCATTGTGATTAAAAGAAAAACAGATGTTAACCAACAAGAAACGTGCAACCTTTGCTGGAGCTATTAATTCGCACTATTTTCTGAATAAGGCTGTGTATAAGCTCACCCTAGGACTGGCGCAATGTTCGTACGTCGATGTCTTCTTTGTAATTATAAAAGTAAAAAAAAAAAAAAAAAAACTCGACCTCATTCGTCACTGCAGCTGCGCCACGTTCTTAATTCACGGACCCCTCAAGGAGGTTAGCCCTCCAACAGTTGATTCATGGAGCAACTGAGAGGTTTTCCTCCAGTTACAACATTAAAACCTTATTACTGTCAATTTCCCTTTCAGCGTTGAGTGACCTCCATAGGTCCCAGCGCTTGGCCTTTGGCCTGAATTATATATTCTACTCATCAATAATTCATGGAGAAAAGGCCTTGTTTTAAAACATAACTTTAAACTCCTGAATGCGCCGAAACGATAAAACGATCTGCATAGCAAATGAGGAAGCAAAACTGGAGAGTGGAGGAAGAAAGCCGGACAAAAAATTTTAGGAGCAAGGAGCAAGAACTGTCGGCCGAATGAAACGGGTAACTCGAACTCAAAATGAGCATTTCGGCGTGATAAGGGGTAAAATGGCTCCCTCGTGGGTTATCCAAGTGATTTAGAAATGGTCGTCTCAGGAGCGCCCTTGTAAACCTTACTACCGCCTCCGTTTTCTCCCGACATCCGAAACCTTACATGTGAAACCTCTCGGTTTATAAGCAACTTCTTCGTTCATGGAGGAGAGGGAAGGAAAGTGTAAAGATGGATGCAACCGTTTCATTAATTTCACAACCCGTCTTAACCGAACGCAAGTGATTACATTACTAAAGATGCCTTAAAGGCAAGTGGTGAGAATTCCGTGCCTAGCCTCTATTGCAAGACTTGTCAGGCAATAAATTCAACTCTAAAGGGAATGACCTCGAGCAAAAAAAAGGAGACCACCCAGATGTATATGAACAGAAAGCACGTAAAAGAGGAATTAAACTCATAAAAACGAATTTATCACATATTACCTCTTGAGAAATGCTAGGTTTTGTCACGGGATCTGGTTGAAAAACTAATCAATTCTACGAATGTGTTCAGTATATTTTTACCACCCTCAGCTTATATTTACCGTTATATTTTTTCCACTACAATTTTACACTAAAATTATTCCATATCAAAACCCTTCTCCCAAATGTAGGACATACATGGTGTTACAGCAATATCCTTTCGTTTTTTCTCATAAAAGCATTCACTTTAGAACTAAAAACTGTCTTCGTTTTCCTAGAAGTACGTAGACGTTAAGAGAGAGAGAGAGAGAGAGAGAGAGAGAGAGAGAGAGAGAGAGAGAGAGCCAACAGGATCAACTTACCACTCCGTCAAAAAGATCTCAAGACTTTGGAAATCTAATAAGGATAATTTTAAATTACCCTGCATTATTTAAAAAAACTTTTAGGAAAATAATTATAGCTTAAAAATATAATGCAACTATTCTTTTCAAGACATACCTATGATATAAAAATTAAAAATGAACAAAGAAAGTAAAAAATAATAACAAAGAATAACTGACCTTGTATCAAAGTAAAAAATAATAAGAGTAACTAATCATAGAATAAGACCCTTTTTGGTTAAAAGAGGCGAAATCCACACACCCAAAAATTATGCCTCAACAGAGGCCTATATATATTTGCATAATATAATCTGTGAGCAAAATTACTACAATGTAGGCTTTATAGAATTATTAGAATAGATTTGTGGGCGCAATCTGATCCTTCAAATATTTATAATTTCCAAAAGCAAAAACTGATAACTTTTTTTGTGCAATCGTCTTGCTACAGTATAACCTTTTCAACGTTATGCTCTTCAAAGGCATTAAAGTTAAACTTTTTATCTTGCTAAATCACTTGTCAGTGCCTTTGACTGGCAAAATCTTCAGACCAAAATCCCCATGGAGTTCTTCATATACACATAAATGCTGTGATAATTTTTTAAAAACTTGAGTCTTAGTTTTGAGACCAAAATATAAGCTCAAAATTTGTCTCTATTCAACATTCAAAGTGACTGTCAATCTTTGGGTATATTCTTGACACCCATTCTATCTGGATGCAGTTCGTGCCATCGCACTGCTCGCATTAGAAACATAACTATTTTTAGCTTTGCATCACGTACGCACAAAATGAAGTGTACAAAATAGAGGACGTTCTCTGTAATGATACTGTTCACTCAAATGTCTGGGTTTCAACTATTCGCGTTATGCATGTTCCTCATATAATTAAAGCGCAAACGCAGGGTCAAAATGAAGTCGTTCTGCTTATTTGCTTCTATTTTGATGGATGGAAAACTAAAAACTGCCTGAAAGGGGGGATATTTCTTTTTCAAGCATTATAGTGCAAGCCAGAGGTAAAAGATATATAATTAGAATAAAAGTGAACTCACACACTTGGGAATATGAATCATGATCTAAGCACTTCTGGCTTCGTCAAGCAATCTAGAGAAAACGACGTCACTATCCCATGAACCCAAAAAAAAGAAAAAAAAAATACTTGACTTATAAAAATGTCTCATTGATGATGAGGAAATTCATTACTCTTTGAATATACTTAACTTATTCTCAAGTTCGTTTATTTCCCCCATCCCACATCCCAAGCCCCGCCCCCACAATCACTCTCCCATCCCTTCACTATATCCCCGTCTCATCTACCTGCAATATGCCTTACCATTGCAGCCTCCGCATTTAAAACTTTTTTGTATTTTCGCCTGACCTAATTAAAACCCAAAACGCCAGACTTTCCTTACTGGCAGAGTTAGCCAATAAAGTGGAGCATCATTCGCGTAATTATGATACAAAAAATTAATAGAGACTATGAGGGGCCACGGTTTTTTTTTTTTTTTTTTTTTTTCGTCTGTCCCTGTAATTCCCTGTTCCAACAATTTGACTGGCATGGTAATTAGCGAAATAATCTGGATTGCATGTGGTAAGGCTCACCCCCCCCTCTCTCTCTCTCTCTCTCTCTCTCTCTCTCTCTCTCTCGCTCTTCTCTCTCTCCCATCTCTCTCTCTCTATCTCTCTTCTCTCTCTCTCTCTCTCTCTCTCTCTATAACAATAATCGATTATTCAATCATATGCACCTAATTGGCAGAGATGAAATGAGTTTTGCTGATTCACAGAACCGTTGATTTATTTTCCATCGCCAAAAACGAAACGCCAGTTTAATGAAATTAGGCAACAGTTTTCCATGATAGCAAAACTGCTCAAATATTAAAATAAAAAAGAATACAAAAAAATGTGAAAGATGGACTTGTACAAGTATCAGGCGTTTTAATTACCGCTGGTGTTAAACTGAAAACAAAAAGAGGCGATGAAGCCACCCATCCTCATTGTCTCGTTTCAAATCCGCCAGTGGTTCAATTCCAAAATTGCAAATCCTTCCTCCATGCTTGCAAATCCTTAATGAGGAAGAGGTTATTCCGAAGCACATGAAGCAAAAATATTGTTTTCTGGGAGCATCCGCATAAAACCATTATTGGCCCCTTTCGTTTGGCGAAATTTACCACCTCGGTCAATAAAGCCGAATGAAACAGACATTTCCTGTTTAGCACTTTAGCTTGTTGCAAGATATTCCGAACGCTCTCGTAAGAGGCGTCAAAGTGAAGGATTTCTTGTTATTATTACTATCGAAACATTTCAAGAATTCTTCTAAGAGTTTGTCGAAGTCTCAACTTCCGCTTCAGTCACTATAATAACAAAAAGCTTTCTGAGCACGCTAGCACAAACGCACATATACACACACATATATGATATATATATGTGTGTGCGGTGTTACATATATATATATATATAATATATATATATATATATATATATATATATATCTATATATATAGTATATATCTATCTATCTATCTATCTATCTATCTATATATATAT
This sequence comes from Macrobrachium nipponense, assembly GCF_015104395.2. Taxonomy (NCBI): domain Eukaryota; kingdom Metazoa; phylum Arthropoda; class Malacostraca; order Decapoda; family Palaemonidae; genus Macrobrachium; species Macrobrachium nipponense. The sequence continues at coordinate 23,541,631 of NC_061087.1, read as the reverse complement.
ATATATATATATATATATATATATATATATAGATAGATAGATAGATAGATAGATATAGATATATATAGATATATATATATAGATATCGATATATATATATATATATATATATATATATATAGAGTATATATATCTATATCTATCTATCTATATATATATAGATATATATATATATATATATATATATATTATTGTGTGTGGGTGTTGTGTCTGTGTGTTTTCTTAATTCTGTTGAAATTATTTTAAAGTAATTAATAGAAATTAGGATGCAGATTAAGCCTAATATATCAATATTAATAAGACCCCAACACCATAGTCAACAAAAAAAATGGGGATTAAAGAATTTTTGAAAATTACAGGACAGAAACTTAAATGACACTGCATACAGTGGGTGAAATGTGCTAAACATGATTCTATAAGACGGAAATGTTTCTACATATTGTAAGATCAGGCTGGTCAAAATAAATAATATTTCCACATACGAAATGACAGATTTCGAAAATTTAATACCTAAAGTTATTCCATTTCATAAAAAAAAAATGCTAGGAATCGAGATTCCCGACAACGTGGAATGTAATCTCGCAAAATGTTCGATACCTACATTGATTTGTAAGCACATACTACTGAAAGGCAACCGAGCGATCTGATATAGTTTTGGAGCATGACTGGAATGGAATACAGAGTTTAGGCCAAAGGTCAAGCACTGGGACCTATGAGGTCATTCAGCGCGGGAAAGGGTACTGAGAGTAGTGAAGTTCGAAAGGTGTAACAGGGGAAGGGGGAAACCTCGCAGTTGCATTATGGAATAATTGGTAGGACAGGGTGGATAGCAAGGTGGAAGAATGATAATATGAATGGAGGTATAGCAAGAGGAGTGAAAAGGACGCTTCAAAGAACATTTAGTAATGCCTACAGTGCACCCCGTGAGGTACTATCGTGCACAAAAGTCCGTTCCCTTAGCCATCCAGAGAGTTTCGAATTCGCTGACTATGAAACACCGAGGCAGTTGAACAAGTAACGAATGGAAAACCCAACAGATGTTGCACCGTAAAGACATACGGGAACAAGAATGAGGATATAGTAAAGTATCCATATTCTAATATCGTTAAGAAAGTGATCGTAAAGATTTTGTTGTTGACGATAAGGTCTGAGTGTCAAATGTGCAGTTAAGGAAATATGCGAAATAAATATCAGAATAAAAGTGCTTAGGAAGTCGTAGCTTCCCTTGTTTAACTTCCCCCACTTCCTCAACAAGGCAACTGGGTCTGTTTTCCTCAATTTAACTCGATGATAGAGAGAGAAAACCAGTTGGCGTTTGAGAGAGAGAGAGAGAGAGAGAGAGAGAGAGAGAGAGAGAGAGAGAGAGAAAATAAAAAAAGATTAGTTTGACGTAAGTTTTCAGGTTTATAGGGAATGACTGTGCAGTTAACACTGTTACAATTATGAAAAGTCGATTTTCGTAGATACCGGATAAAAATACATTTTCTTTCGACTCCGACGGAAGTTTCACTCAGAAATTAATTTGGAATCGATTCTTTGAAATTCAGAGTTAAGAAATTTTTTAATGATTAACATTAATGGACCACAATGGAAATCCACAAAATATTTTTATTGTGTAAGTTAGATTTTTGTTTAAATAATTTTTCTTCTACATCGGTATTCGTCTCGCAAAATCTGTTACGGGGCAGGAGAGGTTATTTTTAGAACGACCCAAATGAAGACGCTAGTTTCCTTTACGCCAGTTTGTGTCGACCAACTATTGAATTTATGCGGTTCCAGAGTCCTTTGCGCAGCGCACTTGTCTGGTGACGTCACCGAAAGATGATTTTCGGCCATGTTGATGTTACGTAAAGTCTTCAGTCACGTTGACAATTGGTTGGTAGACGTATAAGTACGATTAGTGGTTCGGCAGTTATCCATTTCAGTTCATCTGCTCCAACGTAGACTTGGTAAAAATTGGCAAGTAATACTTCACTTGACTGTATTTCAAGTTAACATTATAGTTGAGTACCCATTTAAGGTTATGTGATTTTTCTATTTCATTTTAAGTCCACTCCGTTTATTTTCAAGGCGGCTGTACATTTTTGAGAGCTTTCCGTTCAGAACTGTTTGAAGCTGTTCTTTGGACCATGACTATATATTTTATATGCCATGGGTTGGTTTCCATGTGGTCCCTAAGGATTGATTTAAATTAAGTATCTATTTTGTTTGTTGGCTGTGAGCTTTTATAATCTTGTGCTATTTGCGTTAAAGTTTTGCCTTTACCTGTAGATCTCTTAATACATTGTGATAAAAATCAAGAATGAATATTTTTTATTTTCAGTATATTTTTTCTTGATCAGATCTTGCCGAGGATGTACGTGTTGGAATGTGTTTTATTACAGTAAAAAAAATACAGTAAAACTTAATTGTTGTGTATCTACTTTATCACAACCAGTTTTAGCAAGGCCTTTAAGGAAATTTGGTTTGAATTAAGTGTATAATTATGAAGAGAAGTCTTTCTTTACAAGGACAATTAACATAAAAATAGTTGGAGTTAGTATGTGAAATTGAATAAAATTTACTTTAAACAATTTTGTCAACTACTTAAATAGCTTTAGATATTTTTTTAAATTAGTATATTTAACTTTCTAATGGTATTTGAACATTTCAGGGAATGATGCTACGACCAATATTAAAGACTGGTTGAAAAAAGAAAAAGAAATTGCTGCTATCTCGAGTATCTTCAGGACTTCAATTTCCAGTTTTTTCCTTTTCTTCCACCCCATCGGGGGCGGTGCCCCTGATCGGGTGGAGGCGCTCCTTGTGGCTTGCATAGTAGGCGGGTTGGCCTACTGTGCGAGTCCTTGGGAGTTTTCTTTTTCCGTTGCAGATGACCGTGAGTTTTAACTTGACTATTACTAGTAATTTTTTCAAACTGATAATCTAATAATTTCAGATTGGCGTCGCACTTAACGTTTTGTACATATGTAGTAGTTTATATAAATCTCATGGTTTGTATAAAACTGTCTTGAGTTCCTGTCTTAACAGTTACTTCCATTAGTAAGCCGTGTATTAAGTGCTTTTATGGTTATTGAATTTATTAGCTTAAACCCCTCCGGTTTTAATTACTTTTCTCCTTAATGCTGTGATTCCAAAAGCTAATTTTTAAACATAGAGTTCAGTCAGTTTTTCATATGTAAGTTTTCAGTTTAGGTCAGTTTTAACTTGGATCTTTAAAAAACTGTGGAATGATTACCTCTGGATTAGTGTTTCTGGTTCTTCAAAGCCTCCATTTCACTTTTTGTTTTGGATCATGAAATCCATCAAAATCTAAAAATCCGTGGTTATAACTTTTTAGATATTTGGTAGATGTTCTGTATTTTGAAGGAGGTTTGATACTTTATGCATTTTGTAATTCAAAAATCTTTTGCATTAAAGAAAACTTGCGTAATTGCACCTTGAAATTTTAATTTTTTTCTACTTTGTATTGAGGTTGCTTTTAATTTAGTTTTATTCAAAATTTTTCCTGTTTTTCATGACTTGCAGATGACCTTGCCCCGAGAGGTTTAGAATGGCGGACTTAGGATTTGGAGTAATTGTGTGATTAGTTCGTGGAAAACTTTTGTTGATCTGTTACAAAGGAGAGGCTTTCCTAATTTCAGTTTTTGAAGTGTGATGAAACAGATTTTGATGATTCTGTAACCGTAGATTCATGATTAAGAAAGATTCCAGTATGTGCACCATCCTGTAATTACCAACGATTTTAACCATACAAAATTGACCCTTATGTCAGATAAAGGGTACATAAGCTGTCACAAAATTCACCCTTATGTCTGATAAAGGGTACATAAGATGTCAAGTGTTAAAAAAATTTTTAAGATTCAAGGATATAAGATTATTAGAGATTTCTTTATAGTTATAATTTGGATTAGTACTGTATATCAAATTGTTAATAAATATAAAGGAGATTGACTGTGACTATATTTTTAAATTCTATCCTGTAGTGTTCAATGTTCTGATGGCCGAGAGGTTAAGTCTGGCTTTATACAGTTCTCCCACCTGGGGTAAAAAATATTTGGTATGGCTTAAGTCTCATTAGTTGGGCGTTTGTGTGAAACGGTCAAGATCCTAGATATGTGTTGGTAAAAGAAGAAAAATGGGATGGGTAACCTTGGGTATCCCTTGTACAATACAGCATTAAAATAAGAAATAACTTGGAATCTCGATTAAAAGGCTGCCCTGCAGTTAGTGGGGTTACAAATAGGGATATTGAGTTTGATGACAGTGTTGCTTTGGTTGGATGTTTGGTGATAGGTGACCCTAGGTTAGATGATAATTATAATGCAGTTAGTGTTAAGGTATATTTACTCTGCAAATGTAATTATGTATATAGGGTGAAAGTGTTGTGATGTTTTATAGGAAAAAAATAATGCATTCAAAGTTAACGGTATTTTAAATTGCCTAATTACAATCCAGGACTGCAGTAATAAACGGGCATGTTACATCAACACAGATTGATGAAGACTGTGAAACGCTGTATTTAGGATATATAGGAAAGATAAGTTGTGCTTCCAAGCAGGTGATAACGGTAGGAGACCCCAAGGAAACTAGCGACTTACGTTATTTTTTTACGGATAGGATGAGCTATGAATGAAACCTAACAATGAGCGCTGAAGATGGCATACAACACTTTGTATTGAAATTTAAAAAGATATAAGTAAAGTCTCCTGAAAAATTTGTTAATGCTTAATGCGCTACTGTGCATGGAGTTGTATGGCTTTTTAAGGCATTGGTTTTTATTGAAAACAGTTTTATTGATAAGTAGAATAGTAAAGTTGTTGAAAATGGTCGTCGCGGGTAGTCGGTGAGATAGTTTATCAGTCGAGAAAATTCGGCCATTATTTATTCTTGGTCTGAAAAGTTAGAAAGGCCTTGGTATAAACAAAATATATGCATACCTCTCTCATACTCATTCGAGTATTACCCCTATAAAGGTCACCTTTGTCCCTTTTGTCTAAATAGTTTGGTTTTTGTGTATCGCCTTATTAACAACTTACCTGGTAATATTTAGCATAAGTTGCATACGATTCTTTTATTTGTTTCATTCTGCAAGAACACGGAACACGAAAGCAGTCTTGCGGCCACGAGGACAATTTGCTTGGTTTGCCCACTAAGGCTTGCCATAGGTGAAGCAGCCATCACGTATAACATGGGTTTGACCTATGAATGATCGGCTGCCCTTGCCCTCTCGTCGGTTATGCTTACTATAATTCAGGGTTACCTGGTTTATCGGGCCAAAATATCTTGCCAAACTCCTCTAAATGATTTCCATTTCAATATGATTATATTTCACCAATTCCAAAGGTTTTGTATAACATAGTCAGAGGGTAAATGGAAATTGCGTTATAATTGCTATGTATTCCTATGGTCAACGTAACATTGTACAATACAAATAGTTATATTGTTAATGTATATTTACCAAATTCTTATTAATTATCCGTGGTATCACCAATGGAAACCGTAATACTATCATCATTCTCGACAATGATTTGCCTAGCCTTTCCTTTAATACGTATTGTACAAAAGGGTCAATATTTGGGTACTTACTAAATCTCGCTAAGTTTCTTTTAAATTTCTTTGATTTACTTAAGTGACATAATTGTCAACTACGGACATCACTGCATATTATTGTTAATTAGGCTACGACTACAAATAGCTGTTTCCCAGATACGACCAACCATATCCAATGCTTTGGTAAAATTTTATAGACGAAAATCAATTAGACACGACCCTGAAATTCACAGTAATTTAGTACCACTAAAAACCTGGGGGATGGGGACAAAAATACAGAACTTGCTATCGTGCACAAAAGTCCGTTCCCTCTGCTGGTCCAGAGAGTGAACACGAATCCGGTGACTGTGACACCCCGAAGCAGTTGAACAAGTAACTAGATATAATAGTTAAGAAAGTGATCAAGTTTTTGTTGTTGACGATACGAGGTCTTGAGTTCAAAATGTGCTACCAGAGGTATACCTCTTACCATGGGGTAGCGTTATCCTTAAGCCTTTGGTATAGACTATAGACTGTTATGTGAATTTAAAAAGGGGCAACACCATAATATTGTTTGTGGATTAATAGTTTTCATGACCATGGCATTCTACATTAACAATAATCACAGTGGGACAGGTAGATGGTTCTTCAATTCAGAGCGCACTATCGTTGCTGTCGCCTCACTTCATCAACAAAACCGCCAAATAATACACTGAAAAAATCATTCGCTAGTTCCGTCTATTAGACCCACGCACCCAGAAACTCACTCTCTCCTATCAATTTTTTGTCTTTAACTCTGCGCTATGATGAATATTTTCCTCTGCTTCTCTCTTTCCATCTTTTTATTGAATATGAATGTTACATTGGTGAAAGTATCTGAATAATTAATTTTGTATTAGTATTTTTTTTTTAAAGTACTTATAACCATAATTTGCAACTGTCTAAAACCTGGCGTCACCCGTAACACCCACTTCCACCATTGATGTTGGCCTAATCACGCAATATAACTAAATGTAACAGATCCATAAGTGTTTAAATATAGAGGATACACCGGCAGCGGTTTGTGGTTGCTACCTCAATAACGCAAGGGAACTGACATTTTTACTAACCTGCTGCTGTAAATGGTGGTTTTTTTTAATAGGCAGCTTGCAGATTATAGAACACCACCGTAAACACTGTTGCTGAAATGTTTTGTATCGATCTTGTGGACAGTCATGTCTGTTGATAAGATACGACAACCTATAGGAAATACTAATTCATGAATACCGACTTCTTAACCACTTATATTCTCATTTACACTCAAACCCAGTACTATCGTGGCGCTGAATGGCCTTCTTGGTCCCCGTGCCTGGGCTTTAGCCCTAAATATCATACATCCATCCAGTACTATCGTTAGCAACAAAAACTTTACGATCACTTTCTTAACGATATTAGAATATGGAGAATTTCGTCTATAGTCAAGAAAAATAACCGCTTCCCTCTCCTTCCATTTCGGGCTGTACCGGACTTTTGTGCACGATAGTACACTGACGGCACTAACCCACCCAGAGCATGAAATTACACAATCCAGCAATGGTTGAGAATTATAATAATAATAAAAAAAACTTAAATCAATACCAGTAATTTTTACACATTCCAATTGGACGGTAAAGCAATACCGTCAACCAGCTAAAATAAAAGACAGGACACTCAGAAGTCAATGCACCATATAAGGTTTTATGAAAAAGAATTCGCTATAAGGCAACACGAAAAATGGAGAAAGAGAGAGGGAGAGAGAGATATCAATAAAGTGCAAGCAGGACTCTAATAGAAGAAGGAAAGCATATCGAGCCACGGAAATGAAGCCTAGAAATGTTCGTATTATCTCCGAATGACAAGACGGGATCTGATATCTTCACTACAGCCTTTTTATGAGCGAAGTCTTCGGGTAGTTTGGCAAAACAAAGTCATCTAAGTTAGTGAAGATTAAGGGGGACTTTAGATCTCTGCTTCACCCCCTACTCTCTCTCTCTCTCTCTCTCTCTCTCTCTCTCTCTCTCTCTCTCTCTCTCTCCTTTGTTCCTACGCCATCTGTCAAACTGCCCATCTGTCTGTCTGTCTCAGCTTTCATATTGTCAAGGACTGTCACAATGGATTTCTGTTTCTTTCTCTTTTTTTCCTTCGCTTTTTCTCTTCTTTTTTACTTACACGGCTGAGCGCAGGTCGTCTTTAACCGGACGACTTTTTGTCCACTCGACCATGTCATGTGCAGTTGCTCTAAATCTCTCCAACATGGTTTGTCTCGATATTGCTGACAGTTTTCCAATTAGACCTCCTTCCTAATTGCTCGCAATTAAAGCGGTCAAAATATCACTTCACGAACTCATAGTCAAAATGGCATCCGCTCCATGTTAACTCTGTTTCTATGGATCCTGTTCAATAATTCTTAACGCCACTTAGGTCACATGCTGCCGTTCTCAAAGAATTGCCACCTCACGATCATGACGAGCCATTCGAATGTTGACAGGCAAGACCACCAATACTAACTATAGCAGATTCACATCAACCGTGCATTTGATGTCTAGGCCAGTCCCTTACGACGCTCCTGATTGGCTGTTGATAAGCCAATCACACGGCTGAAAACTCTCAGTCTCTCTCTCGAGTTCACATGGGAAGGATCTATGTTCCATCTCTTCTGAGGGATACTTCTTTCTGGAGAGGTGGAACATACATCCTGCCTATGTGAACTCTCGAGACAGACTGAGAGTTTCCATCCCTGTGATTGGCTTATCAACAGCCAATCAGGAGCGTCGTAAGGGACTGGCCTAGACATCAAATCCACGGTTGATGTGAATCTACTATAGTAATCCTTGATATAATACCACCTACAGGGATATAGACATTATTATATTTTAGATACAATAACGTTCATTAAAAACGTTTCGGTAAACACCTTTAGAATATACTCCATAATTTCCTGAATTTCAAAATAAACGCTCATTCTAATGTATCACGTAAATAAGTATATTTTTCCAGCTTGGAAAATAGTGCTCTACTTGTTAGCAGGATTTCATAATGGTGCATGGATCACCAATAAAATCAGCTAACTAGCGTACTTCAGAGCGCACATCCGTACTTCATGCCTTATCATTCTTGCCATAGACAAATATTCACTGTCGTAAACTTTCAGTACGGGGATATTTCCTGGTTTTTAATCGCCATCATTACTCACACTATTATTTAGCAATTTATTCTATGAATTTCGAAAATATTTGCTCCACTCATGCCATCTCTCACCTCCAGAATATTATGGGCCTTTTGTATGATTGCATCTTTACAGGACTATGCAGCGTATTCTCTGTTTTCCTCATTCCATCCAGATAACCTGACCACTTCAAAACATTTATCTTTGCCCCAATGTTAACTTTTCAATACTTTGTATCCGCTAATTCTTTCATCCTTTCAACACATTTTTACTCCATTCACTCTAAATGAATTATTCATTTTAATGGGTAATATCTCTGTTCTTTCATTCGCATTTAACACCGACCCCTCTCTTCAATAAAGCTGGCTCGATAATCTTTCCAGAATATCCATCCTTTGCTTACTACAATCACTTTCACCATCAATTCCAACATGAACTACTCATCCTTCCTGACTCATTGAACTCCATAACTTTCCTCTAGTTCACGTACGCTTTTTTTATATTTTCTTTCATACTCTCTCTTATCGTCGTTAGACGTTTAATAATTCTCACCTGAAGATTTTCTAAACCATTCTTCTTCAGCGCCGCCCTTTTACCAAAAGGTCCAGTTGCTCTTAGTTCAATTCTGGCATACAGCAGCCAGTTAATCCAACACTGTCGGCTGGAAGTCAAGGAAGGGCAAGGGATTTGCAACCTTATCACTCGATCTAAGGACAACTGGAAAAAACGATGGTGAAAAAAATGATATATATATATATATATATATATATATATATATACGTATATATATATATATATATATATATATATACGTATATATATATATATATATATATATATATATATATATACACGTATATAATATATAAGGTGTGTGTGTGTGTGTGTGCGTGTGTATGATACAGCATGGGACTGGCAATGATAACAACCGGACAGCACAATGGATAAATATAACATACATATATGTTTATATATATATATATATATATATATATATATATATATATGTATGTGTGTGTATTCATATACATATATCTCATATAAAGCTAAGGACTATATTTCGGTGGACTTACATCCACCCTTATCAAGCAGATTCACTATTCGATAATGGTGGAAGTCAGTCCACCAAAATATAGAACTTAGCTTTTTAAATCCATAGTGTTTTAATGGGCCTTTTATACTTGAGACGTATCCTGTTTTAAGAGAAGAATTTATTGACATATACATATACATACATATACATCCGAAAACGATTAACCAGCAACAAGAATGCTTACAACGGAGAAATCATGCAACGAATAAAAAAAATGTTTTACTGTGCAAGGAATGAGTCATAAACTGTCCAGCGATGCGCTGGCTTGACCTCATATGCTTTAAACCTCTCGTTGTCTCTCATATATAAAGGGGAGGAGTTTTGCCCTATGCAAAACTGGACGCTGTGAACCAGGGTCCAAATGAAAAGGAGAAAGAGGATAAAAATACCATAAAAACAAAGCGCCAATTCATCTGATCGTCACTGTTAGATTGAGGTCTTCCAATAAAATAGAGAGATTATCTTTATTTTTACTACTACTAGTGTTATTCAAAATAATGAAACATTCATATGGAACATGCTTATAAGACCCTAAACGTAATTGTATATAAAAGATATTAAATTCAGTTAAATGATAAGGAAATATGAAGCTTCATTAGTTTCATTTTTCAATTAATATTATGACCAGACTAAGTTATGGAGTGCAAGACTATGCCTTTCCACTACACATATTCTAACCTCTCCTACTGTCTACAGTTCTCTTTAATGAAACAGACGTTTTATCGCCGTAAAACTAAACCAAGGTTTACCTCTGCATATTTTATTGTACTAAGTCACTAAAATGCATTTGATCATCTATTTTCTCTATATGTCCACCTCACAATAATTTGCACTCTCTCTCTCTCTCTCTCTCTCTCTCTCTCTCTCATTCCGTCGTCTCTCTCTCTCTCTCTCTCTCTCTCGTGACGACCTAACCAAATACATCTGAACAGCCAGCCAGACCTTTACTGCAAGTCGCCACGAAGCGAGAGAGATAATAATCATTTGAAAATCAGACTACAGGAAATAGCCCAACCTCAGTTTTGGTGTTAAAAAATTAAACTGCTCCTGAGAAAAAAATAAAAACTTAACTTTCCGTGGCGTGATTCTACCTCATATCAGCCATCCTGAACCACTTCTCACCCAATTTTCTTTCAGTTCTAACGACACCGAAAATATAATATGGTAGGGTGGGCAGAAAGAGTGGGTCGAAAACATCTAGATGGGTTTTCGCGTTATTATTATTTTTCTAAAGGAGTCTGGGATCCTTTCTCCACACTCAGCAGATTTTACCCTTTTTACGCAATACGGCTTCTGTTCAAAAGGGTGTCACTTTCCGTTGTTCCAAAGAGGTGTCATTTTCTACGAAAAAATTATAAAATGCAAAAATATAAAATAATGAACGATAAATAAAAATTTTAAAAATGATTCGAAAGGAAAAAAATACGCATTAAAACTATAATCCAAGTGAAATAAGTAAATCGTATAAACGTACGAGCATATAGCTCGATATTTTGATTTATAGTTATCAAGCTGAAAGAATAAGAGCTATCGAAATATCGCTCGACATATTCTTACATGTAATAACTTATGACACATTAATAGACGTCCTGATGATTCTGTCAGATCTGAGCCTACTGCATCATAACGTGTGTTATTATCACAACAGTTATCAAACTACTGCAATGTATTATTGTTTCATCCTCGACCTGTCCTGTTTATTAGCTTCGGAAAAGGCAAGAGGCGAAACGCAACTTACTTCTGACTTGTTTTAAAACATTTGTGAACAACAGCCATTCCATGTGTCTCTAGTGAATTATGCAACCAGCTGATAAGTAAATGGTGAAGTAAATGGTTAATATCCCAGCTGGGGAAGGAGAGGGGGCAGATCACTGTAGACGTGGGCCTCTTCTTCCCGGAGATTTCTGTCATAATTATTCATCCTTAATGAAATATCCCAAGCTATTTCACAGACCCCTTTAGACTAGCGTCTATACACTACAAGCCAAAGGATCCAACGAGTCAAGTCCTTCTGCTCGAGTACCTCAAGTAAGTAAGTACGTACAACGTTAAAATGAATCAAAGTCCCGATCCTTCGTCAGTATCATCCCCGCGCCCCACGCACCAGTTGTTTACAGAACGCAGAAGATAAAAGAGAAGGAAGGCACCATTCCTACTAACCCATAATATCCAACCGTCCCATTTAATCCCAACTCAGGTGGGATTTTCTCCCAGACACTTTTATCACTGCAAATGGGGCCTCATCCTAGAGCATCCTTCAACCCTTCTCTCCTCCCTCAGGATATTCCTATTGACCTCATCCTTCCTTCCGCCTTCTCTCTCTCTCTCTCTCTCTCTCTCTCTCTCTCTCTCTCTCTCTCCTCGAAAGAAGGAACCTCTTTCCTCATCTCTTTAACCCATGTCGGACAAATATAGCGAAAGAGGAGGAGGAGAAGAGAAGGAGGTACGGTGTTCAAAGTTCAGCAGAGGAAATCCATTAGTGGAAGGAGGCGGAGATAGGCAGCACCTCTTCGGACCCTTCAAGAATGGAAGCTCCCAAAAAGGAGGAGGAAGAGGAAGAGGAGGAGGTGGAGGAAGAGGAGTAGGATAAAAAAAAAAGAGAGGACAACGACAAGGAGGACAAGGCTACAGTGAGAGAGACGGCAAAGAGAAGAGCAACGACATTATAGAGGATTACGCACACTGCCAATGTGCAAGGAAAAACGCAAGAGGATGACGAGACCAGGATTAAACTCAACTGTAAAAAGAACTAACAGAAAGGCAAAACAACAAGACAAGAGAAGCGAGATAGGTTGCAAAGGGCTAGAGTTCAAAACAGACAGTCCACTGGGTTGCATGACAGCAACGGTTGGTGAATGGTTCTAATTCCCCTAAATATTGTATTCTAGAGTTATATCAATATCCTATCTTCGGACAATTTGTAAGTGTGCCATAATAAAGTTGTAGAATGCATTTCTTACAGACATCCATATATTCAAAATGAAGTGAGGCAAACCTTAGAAAAAAAAAAAAAAAAACAAGTAATAGCTACGTATGAAAATTCCCCATAGCCTGCAGTCCCTAATAGGTTGGAAACATCTGAGGCGTGAAAGAGAAAAAGGTTATCCACGTAGTGCAGTCTGACACGTGACGACATGGTCATCAATAGGGCCAAGCTGAAATCCATAGATAGACAATACCTCTTCAAAGGCAGGACCATTGTTTGAAGATTTGGATAAACGGCTAGAATTCGTGAAAATAACTCAAATAATTGTATAAGTAATTTTTCATGAATATACTAGGAATAATAATAATAATAATTAATAATAATAATAATAATAATAATAATAATAATAATAATAATAATAATAATAATAATAATAATAATAATAATACAGTTTAGAATTTCCAAAGCTATTTTGATAACCGCTTATTCATCTTTACGGATTCTGGCCTACGAAAAATCCACCCAAGGATCGTACTTAAAGGCAGGACTAGCTCTAGTACCCTTCAAATCTTCAAAGAGAGCGAAACGGTCAGAGAGAATTACTTCGCTCGCCTTATGTGAAAAAGTAAGGCTGAACGAGCGAGAAATGTTGAAATAAAACGTCGATGTGGTAAAGCATCTAGGGACTGATAAACGATAGACTCAGCAATATGGTACACTGAGATCCAGAAACGAAGGATGAAAGGTTGACCTACAAATGTTGGCCTGAAGTGGTAACTCAGCTGTTACCAAGAAAAGGCCTTGTAAGTAGCAAAAGCGTAAGGGCGAGATGTGAAAGCAAGACACGGCAACTTCCTGATTGAATGAGGCGAATGCTGGGCTATGCAATGGTTTAACCTTAATTCAGTTAAAACCACAGAAAGTCTCATCATTACTAAAAACTTTATACAAAATTATCTCAATTATCTCAGAAACAGGGACGTTAGTGAACAACAACTCAACGTCCAAACAGATGGACCTCTCTCTCTCTCTCTCTCTCTCTCTCTCTCTCTCATCATCTTTTCTTTTAATACAAAAGGGGAAACCAATAAACACATTTACAAAATTAGGATTTTTACAATCATTATACAAAACTCTAACTAGATCCACAAATTCATCTGGTAAACCAAATTTCTTCATTACGTTAAAGACAAAATCCATATCAACCCTATCAAAGGCTTTAGACTAGCCTATGGTTGAGTTCACACTAGGCTTCACCCCACGCTGCCTGCATAAGACTCATCACCAACTCCTCCCAAATTCTTGTTATCCCCGCCTACTGGACTACTCATTAGGGCGACTTAGTGGTGTGGCGTGACTCTTGATGAGCAGTCCAGTAGGAGGGCTAACAAGAATTTGGGAGGAGTTGGTGATGAGTCTAATGCATGCAGTGTGGGGTGAAGCCTAGTGTGAACTCAACCATAGGCTAGTCTAAAGCCTTGGATAGGGTTAATATGGATTTTGTTTTTAACATAGTGAAGAAATTTGGTTTACCAGATGAATTTGTGGATCTAGTTAATTTTGTATAATGATTGTAAAAGTCATAATTTTGTAAATGGGTTTATTGGTTCCGCCTTTTGTATTAAAAGAAAAGATGATGATGGTGACGAGAGAGAGAGAGAGAGAGAGAGAGAGAGAGAGAGAGAGAGAGAGAGAGAGAGAGAGAGAGAGAGACGCCCATCAGTTTGGACGTTGAGTCGTTGTTCACTAACGTCCCTGTTTCTGAGACAATTGAGATGATTTTGGATAAAGTTTTTAGTAATGATGAGACTTTCTGTGGTTTTAATAGGCAGCTAATCAAAAATTGACTATCTGACATGTATTTCATGGTGGCAATGGATCTGAACACCTCCATATTTTGAGGAAAAGGTGAGGAGAGAGAAATGAGACATCAAAGAAAAGAGAGAGAGAGAGAGAGAGAGAGAGAGAGAGAGAGAGAGAGAGAGAGAGAGAGAGAGAGATTTGTAAAGTAAACCCAGTAGAAGAAAAATCTCTCTTTAAAACCAGGAGATAAGTTTAATATATAAATTTAGTTAAATGCTACATTTACAGCAACTGTAGAATTAGGCCCAGTCTACAGTGCCATGCACCTAGCATTCACCTTCTATTCTCTGGAAATTATTCTTAAATAATGTATCAAATAAATTCCAAGGAATAAAAAGTGAATGTTAGGTCCGTGGCACTGTAGACTTGGCCTAATTCTACAGTGGCTGTAAATGTAGCATTTAACTAAATTTATATATTAAACTTATTTCCTGGTTTTAAAGAGAGATTTTTCTTCTACTGGTTTTACTTTACAAATCTCTCTCTCTCTCTCTCTCTCTCTCTCTCTCTCTCTCTCTCTCTCTCTCTTCTTTGATGTCTCATTTCTCTCTCCTCACCTTTTCCTCGAAATATGGAGGTGTTCAGATCCATTGCCACCATGAAATACATGTCAGATAGTCAATCTTTGGGTATAATAAAATTATTAGCTAAAAGTGAGTTTACACTAGGCTTCACCCCACGCTGCATGCGAAAGACTCATCACCAACTCCTCCCAAATTCTTGTTAGCCCCACCTACTGGACTGCTCATCAAGAGTCACGCCACACTACTAAGTCACCCTAATGAGTAATCCAGTAGGTGGGGATAACAAGAATTTGTGAGTTAGTGATGAGTCCTACACATGCAGCGTGGGGTGAAGCCTAGTGTAAACTCACCCTTAGACTAGTCTAAAGCCTTTGATAGGGTTAATATGGATTTTGTTTTTAACGCAAACTGTCTGAATGAATAAATGGGATGGGTGCGTACATGGTTAACTTAGATTTTTCTTCTACAGCTGTTACTTTCTCTCTCTCTCTCTCTCTCTCTCTCTCTCTCTCTCTCTCTCTCTCTCTCTCTCTCTTTCTTTTTAGCAGACATTTTATGGATGATTCCAACCCTCCCTATTTTTCCGGGCTTGGGACCGGCTCTGGGATGGGCTAGCTTGCCCGCCCACCCTCAGAGGCTAGGTTAAAATGTGGGTTTTCCACAGCAGGAAAATGAATCAGGTCATTCAGTCATGCTCGGTTGCAGAGCTCCTCCTGACTGAGGCTAAAGGGCCAACACAATTGGGCCTCAGAATGGCCTGATGACTGTGGGGCTAAAACCACACCCAAAGCAACATAAGAGGAACCACCATGAACACCTTCTTGGGGGGATGGGCCTGGGGGGAGGCCCTTGAGGGGGGGGAATTTTAGAAGGTGTTGGGGGAAGTCCCTCTCACGCTGCTGAAGATGTGCTCTCAGCCTCACGGTCGCCGGGCCAGTCTGTGACTCGCTCGCGTTGGCCCTTTTGTTTGACCTTTTTTTGGGGGGTGTCACGGGATCACCTCCCCTCCTGCTGTAGAAGGCAAAGGCATCAAGATTTGCCTCTTTTCGCCTGCCTCCTCGGAACTTGTGCCTTGGACTTGGCCATCGAGACATCTTCTGTGCCCAGTTCCGCTGATCAACTCTCCTCTTTTTGATCTGGAGGCTCACTGTCAACTCCACAGTGCTCATTAGGACCTCCGTTCGTCTCATCTCCATGCACGAGATCCTTCAAAGTCTGAGTTAGGACCTCCCACTGCCGCCCGTAGTTCGTCCTCTCACGTTGGGCTTCACAGTAGTTCCTGTGCTGGGTCTCCTTCCTCATTTGCAAGAGGTCGGACAGGTCCTCTTCTTGCCCTTCATCTTCCTTCTCCATTTCCCTGGTTTCGTCCAGAACATCATTTCCATCCTGTGTAATGTGTTGCAGGTGGAAATTCCTCTGAGCTGTCCCATGGAGAAGTGTCATCAACAGGTATTTATCCTGTTCCCTCAAAGCCTCTTGCTGTCTCCTTAGACACTCTCTGAAACGTTGTTCTTCCCTCACCTCATGTTCCTCCTGTATCCTGCACTTTTCTGTCAACCTTTCACATTCTTTTCCCAGTTGCTGCAGTTCTTCCTTGAGTCTTTCTCCTTGTCCTAACAAATGACATATTTGGGTCTCCCTTTTCTGGACCTCTTCCTCTAATTCATTAGTAATTTTTTTGGCCTTCTCATCTGCTTCTTCAAGCAAGCTGTTCAGTTCATTCCCGTGATTAAGAGCGATGCCTAGCTTCTCTTCTAGGTCCTCTTTTTCAGATATTAATTTTCTTTCCTCATTTAAGAACCTTTCGATTTGGAGGTCCCTGTTGTCGATCTCTTCTTTTAAGAATATGAGGGCACTCTCCAGCTCTTTCCTTCTCTTCCGTTCTGCCTCAAACAAGCTTTCAATCTCCTTCTTATAATGGAGAGCATCCTGTAAAAAGCTGTTTTGCTCTTTCTCCTTCCCTAATGATTTCTTCAGTGAAGTTATTTCCAGGCAGTTTTCGTCTGCCTCTTCCTGGAGCCTGGAATTCTCTCCTTCTAACTCTGTGACCCACTTCCTCAAGACCTGGACTTCTTCAGTCAAAATTTGGGCCTTCCCCTTCTCATTTCCAAGCTCCTTCTTCACTGAAGTCACTTCCATTTCCATTTCTTCTAACACCTCAGTCAATCTCGCATTCTGTCCTCCCAATTCTGAGACCCAGTTCTTCATCACTTGTAGTTCTGCTTCCAAGATCTCAGCTCTGAGTCTCCAGTTTTCTTCCTTCAGCTCTAGCTCTTCTCGGATGAGACTCGCTGTTATCCTCTCCTCCTTGCATTTCTTCTCCAGAAACTTTAGTTCCTCCATAAGTTCGTTATTTAACTTCTCCATCCTCTGTCCTTCGTATACAGCCTGTTTTAGGCCATCTTCCAAGTGCTGCTGTTCAGCCAAGATTTCTTCATTTTCATGATGCAACTTTGCAATTTCATTCTTCATAACTGCTTCATGCTCAGCATTGTTTCTTAGCAATAGGTCCTTTTCTGCCATTTGAATCTTGAGCCCAGCAATCTCGTCCTTCGCCTCCTTCCAAAGACGTTCCATTTCATCTGCAGCAACCCGACTCTCTTCCAGTTCTTCTGTCAATCTCTGCTTTTCTAGATCCAGTTTTGAGGTCTCTTCCAGCCTAGATATTTCGGCCCTTTCGCTTTCCAGATGTTCTTCCAGTTCCTGAAGATGGTTTCCATGACTGTTGTCATTCCAGCACACAGCAAAGGCCAAGCCTGCCAACAAGGCCAAAACAGTAATGGCAAAGGCAAAGGCTGGCGCCATCAAGCTGTCCGGTTTTTCAACAGTTTCTGGACCATCTTCAGTACCTGTCAGTTCATCCAGTTCTGAGCTCTCCTCTGGCCGAGATACTTCAGTCATTTCGCTTTCCAGTTCTTCATCAGTATCTTCACACTTTATCATTTCTTCAGGTTCTTCCTGTTCTAAAAGATCTTCCAGTCTAGACGATTCGCACTTTTCCATTTTCAGGTTATTGTCACTATATTCCAGGTCTTCATGTTCTAAACGATTTTCCAGTCTAGACACTTCATCCATATCTATTTCTAGGCCGTCCTCGCTGTCTTCTAATTCCAGGTAGTCCTCGCTGTCTTCTTGGTCCAGGTCATCATCGCTGTATTCTTCTTCTAGTTCGTCCTCGCTCTCTTCTAATTCCAGGTAGTCCTCGCTGTCTTCTTGTTCCAGGTCATCCTCGCTGTTGTCTTCTTCCAGGTCGTCCTCGCTGTCTTCTTGTTCCAGTTCATCCTCGCTGTCGTCTTCTTCCAGGTCGTCCATCTGTAGATTGTCGTCCGGTCTAAAGTCATCAGTTTCCAGATCTTCATCCAAATCATGAACTTTGCGTCCATAATTTCCGAATTTCCAGCAAACAGCAAAGGCCAAGCCTGCCAACAAGGCCAATCCGAAGATGGCAAAGGCAAAGGCTGGCGTCAACAAGCTGTTAGGTTCTGCAACAATTTCCGATTCAAAAGGGTAAACGATTTCCGGTTCAAGAGAGTCAACAGCAGCAGCAAGAGTATCATGTACTCGTAAACCGCCGTCGACTCCTTGATAACAAAGGAAATCAAACAAATCATTAATAGTCCAAGCGGTCAAGTCGCCTGCCACAATTCCTAATACCACAAGTAAACTGCTGTATAGCTGAAACATAGTGATTAATGTTATAACCTTGACGTCTACTTCCTCTATGCCTTGCTTTTAAAACTGCCACGGCACAGGATTCGGGATCCGGAGGCTCCGAAAAGCGTCTCCATTTCCTGGCTCTGCTACGAAGGATTCCTTCTGCTCCTTCTTCATCATTTTTTTTTTTTGAGGATTCGGGATCCGGAGGCTCCGAAGAGCGCCTCCATTTCCTGGATCTGCTACGAAAGATTTCTTATGCTCCTTCTTCATTTTTTGTTGAAGGATCTTAAGAAGGATTAAGGTCTCGTCGTCGATGGAATCCCTCGGATTCCAAGTCCAGAATTTTAATCAATCTATCCATACGCTATTCTCCCCCTCCTTTTTTTCTTTTGTATTTTTGTGAATTTCAATCTTTTTAAAGTTAATTCACGCCAAACTTCACCTTTCATTAAGATTTCTCAATTATTTACCGTAATGATGATGATGAACATGATTATTATTATTATTATTATTATTATTATTATTATTATTATTATTATTATTATTATTATTATTATTATTATTATTATTCAGATGAACCCTATTCATGTGGAATAATCCCACAGGGGCCACTGACTTGAAATTCAAGCTTCCAAAGAATACTATGATGTTCATTATCTTTAATTAGAAAAAAATACATAAATGCAGGTTTATAGTTATTTCATAGTATTTACATAAATTTTGCCATGGTCATTTTTCTTCTTACTTGTATAAACAGAACATTGCATATGTAAGTAATTAATATATCTGTTACTGAACACTAGGCTTTGAATCATTTTTATTGAACGCCGTAATAACTGTACTATTACTTAAAAACTTATACCGGCTACTCAAAAACAGTAATTAATGTCCTCTCTTGTGAAAGTGTTACCTATTTCTTCTTTTTTGTTTTCTTATTAGCCACCTATCGTAACAAAACTTGCTCTTAACAAAGGCATCTGTTTCCTCTTTTGTGTCATGTTTCTTTTTACTGACCCAAACAGCGTATAAATAATACCCTACAATTAATACAGTGGCGCTATTATAATCCTTTTTCGTCCTATAATTGAAACAGAGCATTAATATTTTCAGAAAATTTTGACATACTTCAATGTTGTTTTTACGTGACTATAAAAATAAAAAAAATTATGCAATGTGTATTCAACCTCTTCACAATGATCGTATTTATCACTGTTTCTGATATCTAACAATTTTAGCCCAGGTTCCTTGTGCATATTCAAAGACAAATTAACCTCCCACGATACCAATGAAAGGTTTCGTTGCAGGTCTACAATAATATAGCATGTGAATATATGGTCTTTAATGGATATTAAAAGCTTTCCAATCTTGTATTAGGTTTATCTTCAGTCAAGTGAACCTAGTACGAGGTTCGAAAACTCTTAATATCCACTAAAGACCATATACTCACATGCTTTATTGTTGTGGACCTGCAACAATTATCATCATTTTCGACACGGAAATCTGTGCCCACTAATGAAAGGTTTTTTTTATGTTCTCCCATACCCATTTCCGGTCCAAAAGTGGATAACGCTCTTCAGTTTTTGGTGATTTTCTGGCCTTATCAGTTGATAGCAATCTCTACTATTCAAGTTAGGGAATTGTTCATGGCGAGAAACTTTCCTGATGACATCAACTTCTACTGGATAAAATTATATTAGCTCCAGTCTGTCATTGATTCCAATTGCCTTGCTAATTGCAGCGTTTTTTTTAAATTACAAGAACAAATTACAGGATTTCATGAAATCTAATATTATATATAAATTTGAATGCCCAGGATGTCTTGGTATTTATGCTGGATCTTCACGTAGACTGTTACAATCGTTACGCAGGCGCGCAAGCGCAAATTTCTTTCTTGCCGCACTAAAAAGTATCTGTGACACATCTCGGAAATTATTTCGTCACTTTGACATAATTTTTATACCATTTTAATTTAGCCGTTACATGGAGTATCATATATGAAAATGTGCGCATGTTTATGTAGAATACAACAAAAAAATACTCATGATTGTAGCTTTTATCAGTTTTGAGATATTTTTATATAAATAACGATAAGTGCCAAAATTTCAACCTTTGGTCAACTTTGACTCTACCGAAATGGTCAAAAAACGCAATTGTAAGCTAAAACTCTTATATTTTAGTAATATTCAATCATTTACCTCAATTTTGCAACTAATTGAAAGTCTCTAGCACAATATTTCGATTTATGTTGAATTTATGAAAAAACTTTTTCCTTACGTCCGCGCGGTAACTCCTCCGAAAAAAATCATATGCGATTGTGGTAATGTTTGCACCATTTTAAAATTAGCCGTTACATAAAGTTTTATATCTATGGAAATGTGCGCAATTTCATGCACAATACAACTAAAAACAACCCATGGTTGTAGCTTTTATCAATTTTGAAATATTTTCATATAAAAAATGATAAGTGACAAATTTTCAACCTTCGGTCAACTTTGACTCTACCGAAATGGTCGAAAAACGCAATTGTAAGCTAAAACGCTTATATTCTAGTAATATTCAAGCATTTTCCTTAATTTTGCAACAAATTGAAAGTCTCTAGCACAATATTTCGATTTATGGTGAATTTATGAAAAAAATAACATTTTCTTTACGTCTGCTAACTCTTCCGAAAAAATCATACGTGCGATTGTGGTAATGTTTGCACCATTTTAAATTAGCCGTTACATAAAGTTTTATTTATGAAAATGTGCGCAATTTCATGTAGAATACAAAAAAATAATTGAAGGTTGTAGCTTTTCTCATTTTTGAAATATTTGCATAAAAATCACGATAAATAGAAAAAAAAACACATTTGGTCAACTTTGACTCTACCGAAATGGTCGAAAAACGCAATTGTAAGCTAAAACTCTTACAGTCTAGTAATATTCAGTCATTTATCTTCATCTTGAAACAAATTCGAAGTGTCTAGCACAATATTTAGATTTATGGTGAATTTAAAAAATAAAACTTTCCTTCACTCCGCGCGCGGATTCTCCGCCACAAATCTCCGAAATGCGTACGTCCCATTCTCGGAATATTTGCTCCGTTTCATATTAGGCATTTCATAGAGTTTTATATATGAAAATGTGCGCAATTTCATGTAGAATAAAACGAAAAATATTTGAAGGTTGTAGCTTTTCTTATTTCCGAAATAATTGCATATATATATATATATATAAAAAATCGACATTCGGTCAACTTTAACTCGTCAGATATGGTCGAAAACTGCATTTGTAAGCTAATACTCTTACAGTATAGTAATATTCAATCATTTGTCTTCATTTTGAAAGAAATTGGAAGTCTCTAGGACAATATTTAGATTTATGGTGAATTTTTGAAAAAAATATTTGTTTACGTCCGCGCGTTACGAATTCATGCATTATTTTGTGATAATATTTTCTCTTGTGTTGCTTTTATCGTTTTACAATGTGTTACATACCAAAATTATCGCAATTGAGTGTAAATTACAACAACAAAAAAGTAACTTGTTACCTTTAACCGTTTTGCGCACAGCGAGATTTGAATACAATTATATATGAAATTTCATTTTTGCGCTATCATATATCGCATTATTTATATATGATAATGATCATTTTTTTCATTTTTGATGGTTGCATACTAAACTTCAGCCAATGACAAAAAAAGGAGCCAAAAATGAACTCTAAATCTTGAAA
Source organism: Macrobrachium nipponense (assembly GCF_015104395.2). Classification (NCBI taxonomy): domain Eukaryota; kingdom Metazoa; phylum Arthropoda; class Malacostraca; order Decapoda; family Palaemonidae; genus Macrobrachium; species Macrobrachium nipponense. The sequence goes on along the minus strand of NC_061087.1, from coordinate 23,519,139 downwards.
ACTAAGCTCGCTGTGATTTTTTGAAAAAAATATTTTTTCCGCTTCCGCGCTCACTCTGAAACACCTCCGGCACACGGGAGACATTTTTTTTTTACCACTTCGGCGTTTAAGGGTTAAGACAAATGCAAGCGGCAGTGATTACCGTCTCGTTTTTCCAAGAAGCATGCCTTATTTACATTGGACGTCTTATTTTGTGAGGCAATAATAATTATAATAACAATAGCTTCTTTCACAACAAGAGTTATCATCACCTCAGATAAATAAAAGGCGAATATACTTAAGACCTAAAAAATGTGTCATTGTAACTGGCACGAATGTTGAAAAATATAAGGAAACTTATCAACGGGTCGCATAATTTATTTACATGCTTCTGAAGATTCAAGTAGCAGTCAAAATAGCACGCAAATCAAATAATAAGAGCTTTTTTAAATCTAAGGCGAATTACTTACATTATTGTTGGTCTTTTGAAATTTTGAAACTGGGTGTGCGCGTGGACGTGATTACATAATTCTAATTCACTAAGGTACCCACTAGTGACGACTATATAACTGTCATTTACTATCGAGAGACACTGCTACAAACTGAACACTTACAACAATGAGCCATATGAAATCATAAAGGCATCATATATTTAAATCTATAACCAGATAAGTAGTAACTGACTCCATACAAATTTTGCGATGTAACTTTCAAAGAGCATGATCAGCATCCTTTCCTTACCTTTTCTGCGCCCATGCAGCTACTTGGACAAAGAAGTGCCAGTGCTTCAATCAAGAGAAACAGCTAGGATATACAAATGCTTCAATAAAAAAAAAAACTTCTAGGATATGCCAGTGCTTCAATCAAGAGAAACAGCTAGGATATGCAAGTGCTTCAATCAAGAGAAACAGCTAGGATATACAAATGCTTCAATAAAAAAAAAAACTTCTAGGATATGCCAGTGCTTCAATCAAGAGAAACAGCTAGGAAATGAAAGTGCTTCAATTAAATCAGGCCTGACAAATAGAAACCTCCTCGCACCTGAAAACAATTAAAGTATAAAACCCTTTTTAAAATTATTGGCAAACATTAAGACGAAAAATCCTTCTACGAAACGATGACAAACACTAATGATTTACATATAGTTTTATCCTTAAAATAACATGTAAAAGAACTCAAATCACCACTTCTCATCTCGAGTCATGCTGCTTGTCTCTCTCCATAAATCTTTATCTTTCTCTAGTTGCCTTCGGGATTGCAAAGATTGTAATCTGAACCGAAGGACTCTTTTTATTACTCTGCGATCACCCCTTTCCTCTTGTCTTATTTAATTTGCTTTCCCGTGCAGTTTCTGACCGTTCTACGGACGCTATCAAAAGGCTGGCAACAAGAATAAGTCGTATCTTCACTTCTAGCCGACGTGCCAACAAACTATTCAACAAACCATACCTCTAAATTGTAGAAAATTTCACCGCACACACAATGCCTGACATACTTCAGTTTCTTTGACTTACAAGAAAAACAAGTTAAAAAAAGTTAAAAATGAAGATGATGACAGAATTTCTGATAATGGAAAGATCTATTTTGCTAAGAATTTTAGCGGACACAGAAACATATATACTGTATATATGAATACCATTCATACATACATACATATATATATATATATATATATATATACTATATATATATATATATATATATATATATATATATATACACACACACACATATTAAAGAGATATCTCCGTTTTACCTTACACGAGGTCATGTTAGCTACGCAAGGGTGATTAAAGGTAATGGCTCATTACCCACAGACTTAAATATGATCCTTTCGAAATCAGAGTTTAAGAAGAGTTTCACAAACTCCTGGGAAGACTGCAGACTGAGAGCCCCAATAGGTGCAAGTTCGGAGGTTCATGCGGGAAGGGGGGGAGGAGGGAGGAAGGAATTCACCATAGCAATCCAAACAACAGTGCCATCTACTTCCTTTCTCCTTGCACGCACAGGAGGATAGTAGACGGCCATCGCTCTTTCACTCCAGAGTGCAATGCAAGTCGGCCTCCTCTTAAAGGTGTCCTTCGGCTTCTTGCATTTCATGGCTGCCCTTCACTCACACGAACGTGCCATCTGCAAATCTCAAGCAGCCATGGGGAAGTTGCCACATCCTGGACGATTCAAATATATTATATATATATATATATCTATATAATATATATATATATCTATATATATATATATATATATATACGTACTACTCAACTCTTCTGTTGTAACACATCCATTATATCATTCATCGAATGCCATAAACTTACAAAATATACGTATACCCTCCTGGTCATATGGTTTGAAGCTATGCCCATTGGGTTATTCCATACGTAATACCTTCTGAAAGGCCACTCAACTAAGGAAATAAAAAAGTGAACAATTACTGTATATAATTATGTATGTATAATTGTTTACCTAAATTATCAATTTGTCATCTTTAAACGTATTTTGGACAAAAAGGAGATTCAAATGATGCGTATTTTTCTTTTCTTTTTTTCTTCTGTCCACCCAATACAATCCCCAGCTGCTATTCTTGCTCCGTATCCTTTATAAGTTCCTCTCCTATCATGCAAATGAACAACTGATCCTTCTTCCTATAGCTCTATTCTTTTCATATGCTTCATACTGAAACTCTCTCTCTCTCTCTCTCTCTCTCTCTCTCTCTCTCTCTCTCTCTCTCTCTCCTATTAATAATCTATTTTCAATTCCGTTTCTCTTTCCTCCCGGTTCTCGAATTACCTTCAGCTGTCCTTCCTCTTCTCGCGTGTTATTGAATCTCTCGTCTTTCATTTCCAATCATTCTTAACTAATGTCGACTTCTCTCATCGTCCCCCTATCCAATGAAATAACATCTTGTGAAATGTATTTATTTTCCCCACATGTTGTTCATCCAAAGAAGAGTATATTTTCCAAGGGGAGCAGCTCGCTGTTGTTACGACTTTTTCACTCTTTTCTGCCATTTTTGTTCCGCTTTTTTTTTTCAAAAGCGAGTATTATTTCATTTGTTTCCTTGGCCGAAACGCAGATCTATTCCTTCGGTTTCCGGTTATCAGTTTTACTTTCTCTGCACTTATCCAAGATTATTTCTTTGCTCAATGGACACAATTTATCATTTTTAAATTTATTCCTGCCTTAACGTATTAACCCTCGGTGGTATTGAATTGAAAGCATTTTAATCTTTAGTTAACATGTCGATGTTTTCTCGTCTAAATAGACTTCTATGCTGGGTTAAATCAATGAAACGTTCGCCAATAATATGCAAATCACCGCGATTCCTGATAACATTAATGGTAAAAAATCTAAAAGATTTTAGGAATTGGCCCATGACCTCTCGTAACCAAGATCTACTGTAATATGAGATGTGGTTTTAAATAGATAGCTGCTGTTTACATTAAGATCTGTGATAGTTGGGGAGGTTATCTAGAACCAGCAAGCTGGTGGTAAGGTGAGTAACAACAATGCTGGGAGAAACTCAGCTGATTCTATTTGAAATGTGCAATTGATGCGAAAACTGTGTCTAGCTAGTTAACTTTTGGGTAGCGCAAGTGTACAAAGTCAACCATGGAATTGGTAAACTGACAGCCTCAAAATTGACGGGTTCCTTTATCTTAAATGAATAAATGATCAAAAACGTTTCTGAAGATAAACAGAAAAATTTTCTGTGATTAGTTCATCACTGATAAGATGTCAATATGAACTTCTATTTCTTAGATATCCTTTAAATGTTTCTTGTTTGCGGTGGTAAAACCTAGAGAAAGTCTCTAAAACGATTCTAAGAGATCAGCTCATTAATTTAAGCCAATATTTTGGCAAAAGCGAATATCGTCCCAGCAAGTTCTTCTTTCTGTACTTATTAAGGCATGCTCGTGTAATTACTGATTCTTGTTAAGAATTAATTTTAAGCTTCAAAAATAAAATATTCCAGGGAATGACCAACTTTGTCTCCAAACCCATAATCTATTCCACAGCAATTCAATGACCAGGTATCATTTCAATGTTTAGTGTGTTTTAACCTTCAAATTTCTAGCAGGTCTTCTTTTCTTTCTGTTGAATCAGATTGAATATAGAATTTAGGGCAAAGGTCGAGCACTGAGACCTATGAGATCATTCAGCGTTGATTTGGTCCTCATCAAAGTACTGACTTTACCCAGTATTCCCTCATTTAACTGAAAGGAGAACCGTTGGTACAGCTAATGTATTACTGTAGTGCTGAATTGTTGAAAAACTCCCAAGTTCTAACTATACCCAACGTTCCTTCATCACACTAAACGGATAACCACTGGTAGAGAAAGCGTGTTACTGCGGTGCTAAATCCTTGAAAAGCTCCCTGTGTAGAAAATAAAAACAATTTCAGGCCTTTTCAGACACCTAATCGGAGCCTTCCTGGATATTAAAGCCTTTCTTTTAAATACTTCTTCCACAGCACAGCTCATTCTAGGTCTTCCATTCCTTCCCCCTTATCCTTCCAAATTATATAGTGAACTCACCTACCTACAATCCCCATCTCTCCGCGATCTAATCCATTTTCACTTACTTCCACTACAAACGACTTTGTTGTTGTTGGTGGGTGTTAGGAAAGGTCTATGGAGGAGCGTAAATAGGCCCTGGTGTTTCGTGTTGGGTTAAGATACAGGAATGTTAGGATAGGATATTTCTGATTTTTTTACTAGAATGATATCGTAAAACATGAATAACGTGTATGTTAAACAGTACAGAAAAATAATTTCTAATAAAACATAGCTTATCTATTTTAATTTTCGTTGGTGAAACAAGGTTCTATTTGACCGTAGATTTTAGCACGCTTTAATTTACATTAAAACTTAGGAATATAATGTTTACATCTTATGCGTGAGGGGAAAATCTTGCACACGTCCCGAGTAAGCTTGAAGTCAGATCACAACTTATTTCATCTATGCTAACCTCACTATATTCCTCATACTATCAATTTTTCTTAAGCCACACGTGCTGTGCAAATGCAAACAACTAAGCTCAATAGTTTCCATCTTTTTCTTTCATTCATATCAAACGCTATAATCCCACCATACATTCATATCCATTGACACTCCTTATCTCTTCCTAATCTTCTGAACATAAACAGCTAACTTCCTTCATTCACCTATTCTGTAACTATCCTACTCTCTCACCTTACTATTATATGCTAAAATTTACTCAAAAAAACACCTATACAATTTAACTAGTTCTATTCTTCCACCACGCACATCAACATGAACTGTTCTATCTCCTCAGTTTCTCAATTTCCTCATAACCATATTCTTTCTCGCATTCACTATCAACTAACTATTCTTGCACATGCTTTCAAACTTTCCCATTCTACCTTTAAACTCTTTCATTTGCAAGAAATCTAAAGGGAAAAGTTGCTAGAAGTCTGGATGGTCGATACGTCAATAAATTTAAGACCATTAGAAGTGCCTCATAATTTGATGACTGTAACCAAGTGATACAGGACAGGCACTGGGGGCAGCAAATCAGAATATCAGAATAGCAATGACAATAATAAAACTATATGTCTTCTGAACTACAAGGACGACAGATTCGAAATACATAACACAACTTACAAAACACAAATAACCTTCAGGCAAAGAAGAAAGGCGGAAAGAACGACGCTCTTCATACAAAACCAGTGTGGAGTACTCCAGCCTCCTAGAGATCCACTTAAAGGAATCGGTGTACATAATAGAATAGAAGTGTTCGAACTCATCTTATATGCAAGAGAAAGAAGAGCAGCAGCATCGGGGTCGAAGGATCAGACGCTAATTCCCGGGACGTGACGAGAATCGAGTCGCACGGTAAAGGATCGGAACCGATTCCACCAATTGTTTATAGATGATCGGGGTGTGATAATGCGGAGCGAAGGAGGTCTTATCCCTAGATTTATTCTCTCTGCATTATCTTCTCTCTCTCTCTCTCTCTCTCTCTCTCTCTCTCTCTCTCTCTCTCTCTGTGTGTTCCCTTTCTTTTCCTCAAGACACATCTCTCTCTCTCTCTCTCTGAACTGGAACATTGCATGGCATTAGTTTGCTAGGATTACTGCAAGGAGATGAAAAGAGAGAGCGAAGGAGCGACAGGCTTAGGGGACCTGGAGGGTGTTGAGGTCGGGTGGGGGAGGGGGGGAAGGACCGCGATAGGCAAGGCTTAGTCTGGGTTTCCATTCTACGATTTATCAGAAGAGGATAATTGGAGAACCAATTTTGGGTATTCATGGTAAATGGGTTTTTGAATTGCCATCGCTCTCGATGATGAGTCCGTAGGAGCGGAGGAACGTGAGTTGTTGCGCCCTCAGGCCTTGAGAGAGAGAGAGAGAGAGAGAGAGAGAGAGAGAGAGAGAGTTCCAGGGAAGTGAACACATTCTGAAGGGCCTTCGCGAAAATGCAAATGGCTGTAACACTAGTTTGCTTTTACCGAAATTTTCTTCTTCTCATGTCGTCCACTGAGATGAGAATGAATAGAGTCGAAATATGACGAGCATTTCTCAATTTGTATGACTCTTCTTCGTCTGTGCAGCAACAGATCCATTTGAATGAGATAAAGGAGTATGAATGAAGACTTGCAATACCCAGCAACAGAGACCTTTAAAAAAATCAATCAACTTATTTCCCTCAGCTGCAGACAGACAGACAGATGCATTCAAATCCGCCCACATTATTCATTAACTTTAGACATTCAATTATAAATGAATGGCCATTTAGCCGCTTATCTGTAAATATTTATAAAACAGAAAAATTAAAAACGAATTAAATATGCCTGTTCGCTGAATAGACACTATTTTCAGTCGCCCAATAATTCAAATATTAAAAAAACAACCTAGCAAAAAAAAACAATAAATCAATTGAAGACAACTTATCAATCATTTACGCAGTCTGTATTGTATCAAAGTAATAATTTCGAACTTTATAGTTGCTCCCTCTAAGAGCAGTATACTAAAAAATGTCGGGTGAACTATATAACAATAAATCCTCCTAATATGATATTTAACAATTTTCAAATACCCTTTGTACTTTGGTACCAACTCCACCCCAGACCCCGAACCAGGAAGCTAACCCCCCCCCCTCTCTCTCTCTCTTTTCTCTCTCTCTCTCTCTCTATCTGCTCTCTCTCTATCTCTCTCTCTCGTCTCTCTCTCTCTCTCTCTCTCTCTCTCTCTCTCAGATATAACCTTTCCCAATTGGAAAGGGATTTAGCGTTGTGATCAGTGGTTCTTCTGCGATACCGCTCTCTATAATTCCGATTGCTACACTAAGCCACAAATCGTCTATCGCCTGAGGAAAAATGAGAGAGAGAGAGAGAGAGAGAGAGAGAGAGAGAGAGAGAGAGAGAGAGAGAGAGAGAGAGAGAGAGAGAGAGAGAGAGAGATCTGCCTGCCAATGAAAAAAAAAATTCAATTCATAATCTGTTAGATGTCTGTTTAATAATCAACATCTTCCATTTCCATCAATTTCTCCTCCCAAATATTTTGAATCCCGACTTTTCCCTTTTGTATCTAAGCTAGATACTAAAGATATGCAATCATTTATATTTCGATTCACGCTCCGAGATTTTCATAACCATTCTCTGGTCCCTGGAATGATATTTCAGCTTCGAATCGCTTCCTGACGATCTCATGAGACACAGCCGAGATGAACCCAATTTGTGTCGAAGTCGAGAGAGAGAGAGAGAGAGAGAGAGAGAGAGAGAGAGAGAGAGATGAGAGGAGGAGAGAGAGAGGAGAGAGAGAGGAGAAAGGCAAAGGCACGCGGGTATGCCGAAGGAGAGAGGGAAAGGAACAGAGAGGTATAGTGTTTATGCTTCTCTTTAAACTTCACAACTGGACCAGTTTGCATTTTGTTTGAGGTTAGGATACAATTTTTTTTAATCAAATTTTGACTGGTTTGAGGTTAGGACACAATTTTTTTTTTTTTTTTTTTTATCAATTATTAGCTGGTTTGAGGTTAGGTATGTTTTTTCTTTCCAGCTCCTAGCTAAACTAGGCTTCTACCGAGTGTTGTTGGTATAAACTTTCATCTACTACCATCTTTCCGATTGACAATGCTCAAAGAAACATATCACAGAACTTATATATTAAAGAAGTTTGAAGTGATCTAAAAATGTTGGTTAGACTAATTACATTTTAATGCTCATACACACAAACTATATATATAAGTATTCGTATGTATATGTATATGTATAATATATATATATATGTGTGTGTGTGTGTGTGTGTGTATTGTGTATGTGTATATATTTAATATTTTATATTTATATATATAATATATATCTATATATATATATATATATATATATATATATACATATAGTATATATATTATTCTAAATATGTATAATACATTATATACAAAAAAATAAATATTAATACATATAAAATGTAACTACATATATATAATAGTATATATATATATATATAATACATATATATACGTGTAGGCGAGAGATTTTTTTATTCTGGAATTGTCCTAGACAAAAGTCGATACATCCCACCAAAAAACACAATGATTTCTTTTCCACTGATAAAACTAAAAGTACGAACATATTTTTGTTTTGTGACAGACACAATTTATTTTTTGTTGTTTACCAATTTTTTGCTTTTTAAGTTGTCTGAAAGTGTGATAGCCTGTGGGATCAGATAAAAAAAAGGGGAAACCTTGTTTCCAAATACTATATATATACATATACTCGTATACTAGAATGCCATTCTGCTATGAAATTCAAAATATTTCGCTATCAATATTTCAAATTTTTTTTATTTCTATATTAACGAATTATTTGTGTATCAGAAAGTGATAAAACCCATTATAACAGTTGTTGTTTTTTCCCAAAAACTCAAAAAAGCAATACATTTTCTTTTCCATTTTTCCGTTTTTTATCTTTCGAACTTCAAATCTATATAGATTGGACCTTTTTTTTTTTCTTAGGAAGTGTCATCCATATTATTTAGCGTCCACGAAGCTGATAACAAGCAAAATACTGACTGATCATTTAATTACCGACTCGAAGGGGCATTATTGGCAGTTTTCGAATACTTTTCTATTTTCCAGCTGATGGCAGAAATAAAAAGCCAAGATTTGACATTAGAAGAAAGAAAGGAAACAGAAGCAAAGATTTTTATATGTAGATCAAATGAATCAGAGATGAATCACTTGGAAAGTCACTTCATGTAAACGCTTTTTAAAATCCTTATTTTTCGCTTGCCAATTTAATCGTTATTTTTCATTAATAACCGAAATCATGCATCGGTTACCGCTGATAAAATTTCGTGGGTTTCAAGGCTACTGATTCCTATAACACCCGCCCAGAAATTATCCTCAGAAAAAAAAATGTAAACCCAGTTTATAGACGAACAAAAATATTTCGTTGTTCGAAACCTGAAATGACATTCGATTCCATAACGATGTTTACATAAATTGAGGGTTGACATATGAGAGTTTTATTGGTCATCTCTGGGGAAAAGGCAGTTATGATTTTGATACAACTTCTATTGTGATAATACATACCATTTTCGGTAAGTCACTCAATGACAAGAGTATCGAAATTAGAGAAAAAGAAGACATCTTTACCCAGAGAAAAATGTGAAGTCATCAAGAGCTGTAAGAGAAGAGCAGGATTCATGTGACTATTAAAACCCGCGACGCGAGACATACTAACATCAAATTACACTTGACAACGAAACCACCATCATATTCAGCCGGAGTAATTCCACTCAAAATTGGATAAGCCTTAGTAGATAGAAGGCCAATATGAATTTAATTAAACGCGTCCCCCCCTTTACTTAATATGGAATTCCTAACCACTGGTGCCGCTTGTTAGTTGGTATTAAAACCGATACACAAAACTGACTACTCAAACTTAATACATCACTTCTAGACTGAAATCCATTACAGGCGATAATAAATTCGACAAAAGATATAATGTTTTTGACAGCCCCTTATGTGCAGCAATCATTAACGTGCCTTTACAGAATTCTGAGAATACTAAGGAACTCCGGAGTTCCGTGAATCCTGAGAATACTGAAGAATATACTAAGGAACTCCGGAGTTCCATGGATCCTGAGAATACTGAAGAATATAAGGAACTCCGGAGTTCCATGAATCCTGAGAATACTGAAGATCCTGAGAATACTGAAGAATATACTAAGGAACTCCGAAGTTCCATGAATCCTGAGAATACTGAGGATCCTGAGAATACTGAAGAATATACTAAGGAACTCCGGAGTTCCATGAATCTTGAGAATACTTAAGAATATAATAAGGAACTCCGGAGTTCCATGAATCCTGAGAATACTTAAGAATATACTAAGGAACTCCGAAGTTCCATGAATCCTGAGAATACTGAAGGTCCTGAGAATACTGAAGAATATACTAAGGAACTCCGAAGTTCCAAATATCTTTAACATTGCAGATATGGAATAAAAAAAAAAAAAACAAATAAATAAAAAGCCACCCATCACAATGGTAATTATTTAGAGGCCTGGAAAAATTTGATAAAAATTGTTGAGCTTTGTTTGGGTGGGGGAGGGGGCCCGCCAGGTACGGACACTAAATATCCCGGTCTTCAATTCAGTTTTTCGCAGCTAATGCGAGTATCTGTACAGGAGTTTGGTAATGTAAGGCGTCTCATATAAGTTCTGAAAACTATATATATATATATATATATATATATATATAATATATATATAATATATATTATATATATATATATATATATATATTATATATATATATATATATGTGTGTGTGTGTGTGTGTGTGTGTGTATGTGTGTGTGTGTGTGTGTGAGTGCTTGCTCAATTCTCAAATAAAAACTGCCTGCCCACGACATGTTAGAACTGATATTCAATGATTCATTAGCATCTAAATAGTTACTTTCTTTAATAAAAAAAGAAAAAACACCTCTACAAACAAAGCCAATCATACCTGACTCGACGTCGGAAGGGAGGAATAAAAAACCAGTTGTATTGACAAACGTGACGAAATTACTAACTCTCAAATAAAAGGACAATGCAGTGAATATTCAGCATTCCTAATACAGAAGTGTCAAAATATCAATAAAAGCTTCGGATGGAAAATGTTAACGGTGCGATTCTTTCTAATATTTATAACAAGGTTCTTTTTACTAGGACTAAAGGCGATTCATGCAATAAAAAGTCCTAGCAAATTCGCAACTGCCTTCCTTTCGTTTTGAACAAAACTCAAAGGCCAGTTTCATCTTTCTGGCTCAAGACGAGCGCTTTCTTAGGCATTATAAATACAACAAAAAATAAGAGTCAATGATAATTTCACCTTGACTTTCAAGCGCATTCATAAAACACTCTTTCACCATATAAGAATCTGAGAAGAGTTCGATAAACACATACTTACGATACGTCAAGCACGTACAATGATGTTAAAGCAGGAGTACGAGTACATAAAATAAAGCATGCGCAAGCTATGTGCACACAGACATTTTAAACATACACACACAACATATATATATATATATATATATATATATATATATATATATGTGTGTGTGTGTGTGTGTGTGTGTGTGTGTGTGTGTGTGTAATTTATATACCTACATATATACCTATATATGCACACGAAAGAAAAAACTACTGGTTGAAAGTGGAGCGTCGTGGAAGCTGTTCACGCCTTCCAGTTATTAACCTTGAACATATCTGAGTGAATTCTCATAGCTAACTGCAACATAATACTTTATAACTGTAGAAGCAAACTGATCATACACCAGGCGTCATGATGGCTGAACTAGTTAGTCTGTCAGCCAAACTTACAAGAATAATTTCTACTGCAAAAATAGTTGACATAACTTACATTCAGTTTCGTTTTCAGATCGATATTGTTACCTTATATTATCATAGGTAATTGAGAAATTTTTTTTACTGGATATACACTACGATGCAGCTTAATTAATATAATTATCAGCATCAAAACAAACTTATAAAAGCATAAGCATGCTTCCTCCTTCCTTACTTACTTTTTAGAGCGACCTAAGTATATGAATACCGTACCGTAAGTAAGGGTTACAAATAATCTTTGGCTATCAGCACGTAAAATAAAAAATTAAGGCACCGCTCAAATCATATTCTTATGCATGTAATAAAGATGATTAGTGGGGAAAAATGAATAAAATTTATAAAATTCATCTTTAGCTTTTCATCATACTTCTGGAAAAGTCATTGTGGATCATTTACAGGACTTTAATAAAATCGAGGTACTTAGTTTCTGAAATTAGACCACACGAGTCATAAAAACATAAACACATTAAAATTAAAAGCTGGATAAAATTCCAACAAAGAAATAACAAGAAAAACAAAACAAAAATTACCTCAGCATTTCCAGCATTATGAATGAAATGGAAAAATAAAAACAAGGAAACGTGGTGGGGGTCTCCCGTCCTTCATTTCCCTCCAGACTCTTTCTCACAATTACCCAAAGACTACAAAAAATGAAGAAGAAATTGGCGAGTTTCCAGTTTCCAGACATAAGGGAATCAGTCGGCTGTGGCTTTACAACCAAAGCAAGAGCTTTGCGAATTGTAAAATCGCTCCTGTCAGAGGAGGGTAACGGGGGTTATTAACAACTTACAACAATAAACCCCTTTTAATAGTAACTGAAGCCCAACAGCAGGCGACTCTAGCAATAATAATCAATAAGCAAATGAACCCATAAATGTTCAGGGGACAGCGACGAGATACAGGATGCCAATATTGGTGCGTAAAATCCACCGGCCTCTCCGCCCCTTTCTGGACTATATCTTCAGCCCTCCTAAACGGCAGAATTATACTCGTGTCAGGGCAGCGTTTCGAACGGACGATATCACTGACACGCAGTCCACTCCGGTGCCAGAGAGCAGTCGACAACCGCGCCCCTCCCCCTCCCTTGGTCTCTATCAGCATATATATTTCATCGCCAATACCGACGGTCCATTGGTTTAATGTCAACGGGGGGTCAATAAACAAAACTGGAATAAAGTGACCATCGCCAACAGGCAGGTAAGAGTACCTTTTAATTGCTCTTCAAATGGCGTGTTTCGGCGTGAGGAAGGGAATGAGAAAAATAAGAGAGAGAGAGAGAGAGAGAGAGAGAGAGAGAGAGAGAGAGAGAGATCGAACGAACATTCCGATGCCGTTCACGCAGCCGAGTAAAATCTAAATAAAAATCGCAGGAAATAAAAAAAAAAATTGAAATCGATCCAAATAAAACAATGAATCAAAGTCCCTGATGAAAAACAAACGCCGACGACCCTCTCTCTCTCTCTCTCTCTCTCTCTCTCTCTCTCTCTCTCTCTCTCTCTCTCTCTCTCTCTCTCTCATACGCACAAACGCAACTGGAAGTAACGAATAAAAGCTATATTGCGCTCTTGTTGCTCCTATAATTAATGGCTGCAATTCGATTACTTTGTCAAACGGGTAGATAGGCTAAATGACACTAACTAGATTGCGTTGCATTTGAACATTTGTAAGCTGTTTGCCCACCAATAGTCGAACGGAATGCCGGAAATAGTTTCTGTTTGTTTACGTTCATCTATAAAAGGGATGAAATCCATGCATGCATACCAATTCTTTATTCACGTACCTGTTTGCAAAAGTATATTACGGCGCATTTAGCGTCGCGTACCGGTGGCGCTACAATTTTTTTTTTTTTTTTTTTTTTTTTGGGGGGGGGGGGGGGGGGGTGGGGGGGCGCGTGAGGGAGAGTCGTTGAACAATTTTCAGCACAGCAGCAAAGGCAGAGAACCATAACTAATAATGCTTCATAAAAAGGCGTTCTTGTAAATGAATCACTGGAGGGCACTTGTTAAATGTTTTTGCACCTTTTATTCAGCATACCTGACCCACAACAAAATATACGGCTCATAAACTTATACAGATATCAAAACACAATCGGACAGAGTAAGTTCTGCTTCAACCGCCGCCCCCCAAAGGAAGCGACGGATGTGCAATTTAGCGCTTGCGTCCACATGGGGCATACTTATATACACAGTTTTATGCACGGACGTATCTGGGTCAAATATCTGGAATACAAATCCAAACGTGATGACAACTCTTCACAGGTATAAAGCTGAATGCACCTTAAACTGAATCAAGCGATGGGCTATATATCAAGAAAAATTTATTCCTATAAAGAAAATCTGAACTCATAATCAGAGGAAGATGAAATCATAAGACTTGTGATACGTCTGCATCAAAAAATAAGTTATATATTATCTATTAAGGCCCCTTCGCTAATTCTGGCCGGAAAACTAAGAATTTTCAAGGATACATGTTTTCATGAACATGCTAAGAAAATTCGTTTTATCATGGCAAAATATATAGCGTTCATAAAGACATGATGTCATCTACTTCAGCAGCAATCTTCCTCGTCTAAAATACCTCAAGGGCCATCAATACTAGCCAAGAAAAGATACACAACGCGTTCAAAACTTATTTTGTCAGAAGTTTTGGAATTATGGTACCGATCTCATCTGGAGTCATGCCATCTCTACATGTAAATAAATATATCTTAATTTTTTTTTAAATTATTAAAACGTTGAATCTCTAAGGCTCCTCATAAGATTCATCGGGGCATCAATTCGATGACCCCCCCAAAAAAATTACCCGTTAAAGTGCACTGAAAAATATCCGCATACTATATTATAACAAAGAAGATCGTTCTAAAACCTGCCACTGCACGGCAAACTTAATAATTACATAACTAAAAAAAAAAAAAAACTTATTCCAAATTCTTAACCAGGTCTGCATTCCAGGACTCCCTCCTCATCACTGCAGGGAAATTTAATACGCAAATCATCTTTAAAAAAAAGTATGAAGAAAAAGTTCAAGCATGGCTCATTTCAGGAGATGGAAATATCACGGAGGCGATTCTTCATCCATAACCAACGGCTCTCACGGCCAATTTCGAGCCAATCCTGACGGCTGAAGCACGCAATAAACCTCCGTAATGAAATCGCCATTACAATTCTTATTCGGCAGTTCAAATCGATGGCGTTTTTTTCCGAAGCA
>NC_061087.1:23499099-23501599 GCF_015104395.2 Macrobrachium nipponense | reverse complement strand
ACTACACCACCGCAAGAGGCTATATATATATATATATATATATATATATATATATATATATATATATATATATATATATATATATATATATATATCACAATATATACGTACTTATATATACATATATATATATATACATATATATATAATATAAATATATTCATTATGTATTTAAACTCACACCACTGTAGATTTCTTCACCATTATTATTATTATTATTATTATTATTATTATTATTATTATTTCCATAGCAGCCACACCAGCAAATTTATAATGGAGCCTTCATTATGACCGGCAACGTGGGCGCATGCTAACCCCCATTATATCTAATGTGAGCCATTTGATGATGTAATAAACATCCATGTTTGCGGTCCATTAGCCAAAGTAAATTCTAACGCAGCCGTATCCGTAAGCGAGCTAATAAAGATCCGGCCATATGGAGATGCTCTCCCTTCTCCCTTACTACCTGTAAGCCACCGGCAACCTTCGTTTAGCACCCCCCAAGGTGACATTAAGGACCCGTAAAACACTGATAGAGGTCACGCCACGTACGCCTTTTCGGAACTCTTCTTTACGAACAAGGACAACTGTTTTTTTTTCCGGACAATCGATTGGTTCCCTTGTTCACCATTTATGAGTGTATCCTAATGCTATTATTCTCCTTACATTTTAATACATTTTATTTATTTATCAATTTATTTTCTCCTTTAAAATGAGTGAGATCTCTTGTCTCTGTATTTCCCTTTACCTTCTTTTATTTCCTGAAATAGCGTCATGGTCTTTGGAAGCTTGAATTTCAAATGTGGTTCATCTTCTGAACAATAATAAAAATGTTTTAATAAAAATAATGGCAGGATTTACAGAATTGATTTTATACAAAGTTCTCTCAATTCTTCTTATGAGAGAATTTTCCATAAACTCAATTCTGTAAATTCTGCCATTATTTTCAATGAAACATGCTTACACAAATAATAATAATAATAATAATAATAATAATAATAATAAAATAATAATAATAATAATAATAATAATAATACGAAAAGGACTTAGACAGGTAAAACCATTGAATAATATCTGGTTATATGGGAAATACTCATATAGTACATACAAAATCATTATAAAAAATCGTCCGAGAATTTACATGTTGCTCAAAAGCATTACAAATGTAAAATGGAAATTTCCAGGACAAATTAACTCTGTAGTTTATAAAATATTCAACGACGACTTAAAAGAGCTTATATTTCCGCGAAAAACACAACAGGTCAGACGGGCAAAGGAACTGAAAGGAAAAAGCTGATACCATCTGGACGTTTCTGCTATTACAAACAGCAAGCAGCAGGAAAAAAAATTCTCCCAAAAAAGAAAATGAAAGGAGAAAATAAACAAAACTTCGAATGAAACGTTTCCCATTTTGCTATAAATTTCTGAGCTCGAATGCCTAGAAAAAAGGTCGGGTACTGCCGTTCAATGCTTTGCATTTACTTTTTCCGTGTGAGCAAAGAAATATTTTTTTTCGTTGAAAACTTCTACAGTGCAACATACACATACATGAGCCCCGTTTATATGTCTCGGTGGCCAGCAACCTTGCTTTGCCAGCTACTAAACCTGAGATCGATCCCACCAGGGGCTATTTCATGAAAAATATATTGTGGCCCCGTTAATCAAAATCGTAAATTTGGAGCGTCCTGACCCTTGAATCAAGATGTTACTATTTTATAAAATAAAATAAAAAAATAATATGAAATCTCGGAGATATCGATAAACTGCGATGAACAACGTAACATGAATTTTTTTTAAATCCTTATTCAGCAAATATTCAGTTTAGAGCAATATAGGCGTGCTATTTGTGATATTGTTTTAACTGATACTGGTGTTTGCTCTGAAAAAGGTTGACAGCATTATAATCTCACTGACTTATAATATTGAGACACCGAAGATTTAAATATTTTACTTCTTTTGTCTATAACTGACGTAAATAAGGATATGTAAGAGTGTTTTATAAATTAAGTATTTTAACAGAAGAACAGAATAGAAAGAATATAAAATCTAAGCCAGAGGCCAAGCACTGGAACCTACGAGGTCATTCAACGCTAAAAGGGATATTAGGCTTAAGGTCTGAAAGTTTTAACAAGACTGAAAACCTCGCAGTCGCGCTTTGAAACAATTGTTAGGAGAGGGTGGAAAGTCAGATGGAAGAAAGAGAATATGAACGGAGCTACAGTAAATGGAATGAAAGACGTTGACGCTAAGGGGCCGAAGGGACGCTGCAAAGACCCTTAAATAATATTGTCTACAATGCGGTGAACTGATGGCACTAACCCTCTATGTGGATTTTAACAGCGAATGAGTAGACGCCAAATCTTTCTAGAAAAAATAGCGTTCAGTTGGTATACGTAGTCAAAGTAAGAGTGAGCTAGAAAGAGAAGTTTGGAAACCCATGATCGCCAACGACTTTGCTTACTTTACCAAGGGGAAATATCTTCATATACCCTATACTTGT
>NC_061087.1:23489099-23496599 GCF_015104395.2 Macrobrachium nipponense | reverse complement strand
TTACCGCGCATTGAAACGCGGAATACAGTCCCAGTTATGTACCACGAAATTCGATAGAGCATCCCCGTAAAAGGGAGTGGAAATGGTGGCTATGGAGTCCGGGTTGCATAACTAACTTATCCTCAGTGATAATTCATCTTTAGTGTGGCGGTTAAATAATGATGAACTCGGCACTAATTATAGTAGATTCACATCCACCGTGCATTTGATGTCTAAGACAGTCCCTTACGACGCTCCTGATTGGCTGTTGATAAGCCAGTCACAGGGCTGGAAACTCTCAAGTCTCTCTCGAGAGTTCACATGGGTAGAATCTATGTTCCACCTCTCCTGAGGGACACTTTTGAAAGACGTATCCCTCAGGAGAGTTTGAACATACATCCTGCCTATGTGAACTCTCGAGAGAGACTGAGAGTTTCCAGCCCTGTGGTTGGCTTATCAACAGCCAATTAGGAGCGTCGTAAGGGACTGGCCTAGGTATGATCAGATGCACGGTTGATGTGAATATACTATAGTGCTAGTGGGAAAGAATCTACTTCTTGTCAAGAACAGGATGTAAATGATGTTCTTAACACCAGGATGAGAAAGGTTCCATTCAGGCATATTTAGATGTAACAGCAACAATTACAGTAATAATAATAATAATAATAATAATAATAATAATAATAAGTAATAATAATAATTTAATAATAATAATAAAAATCAATAAGAAAGTATCACTCATTGATGTTGCAATACCATGGGACACCAGAGCAGATGAGAAAGAGAAAAATTTGAAAAGTATCAAGATCTGACAACAGAAATAAGAAGGATATGGGATATACCCGTGGAAATTGTACCCATTTATAATAGGAACACTAGGAACGATCCCAAGATCCCTGAAAAGAAACCTGGAAAAATTGGATATCGAAGTAGCTCCAGGTCTCATGCAGAAACAGCGCACAAAGTGAGAAAAGTGATTGACTCCCAAGGATGCAACCCGGAACCCCAAACTATAAAAACCACCCAGGAGAATAGGATGATTTACATTTGTCTAGGTAATTACAGAAGCAATAATAATAACAATCATAACCATTAACTGTAAAATAATATATATTGGATAGCCAAAGCATACCTAGGGCAGACTTCAAAACATCTTCGTTCTATTTTCGTTTCGGAATCCTTCATTGTATACAAAAACATCTTTACGGATTATATTTTTCCATTAACTTTTGCAGTTACTATGAAGTACTTTTCCATCGATGATAATAATAATAATAATAATAATAATAATAATAATAATAATAATAATAATAATAATAATAATAATAATAATAATAATAATAATAAACCTTCAAATTAAACATACCTTCAAGTATTCAAAACTTAAAGAAAACGTGTTTATCTATAAAAAGACATATATGTAACTTATGAAATACCTGTGTGAGGCTTATAAGGACGTCACAATCTTGACAAGACGCCCTTTGCGACAGATTTCTCGTCAACAAACCGACATTCGCGAGCTACGGACGCTATTATTAACTGCCACCCCCTCCAACCCCAACCCCCAACCCCATCCCCCGAGAATGGGTGACGTTCACAGAGCAAAGCATTATTTTTTCTTATTATTATTCGTATCACAGTTAGATAAGCAGCCAGGAAACCGTGAATAAATGGTTGATATCATTCAAAAATTGAATTTATTTTCTTGGCTGTGTCCCGTTTGTCATCTCATCCGTATTAGTGATTCTTACGGGCTTTTGATCGAGTGGGCCTAACGATTCTCGGGATTCTCTCATTCTTAATATATATTACATTCCCGTCGTGACGACAGTGCTTAAACGTCATTTCACATACATACATACATACATACTTACATACATACGTACATACATACATTCTAATAAGACCAAATTAACCATATACCTGGGTTCTCGCGAAGTGTAAGAATGTAATACATGCATACACTGCAAACATAAGAATGTAATACATACATTATACACATCAGAAGATAAAATTAACCATGTACGTTGGTTCAAGGGACGCATAAGGAGTAATACATACATACATACATTCGAAACTCAGGCCAAAATTAATCAAATTCCTGGCTTCTCGCGAAGCGTAAGGAGTAACACATACCTACAATTTAATCATAAGAAGTCAAAAGTAATCACATACCTGGGTAAGAAGTAAATAAATTTTCGGGGAGACAAATCGCTATCTAGAAAATTAATGCCACGCGCGTCTCCTAAGGTATCTAGAGGATATGGAATGTGAAGTCTACTGAAAAAAAAAAAAACGCGACTTTATTTACTCGTCAGCGGAGAGACAACTTCCAGCCAATATAGTTAGGGACATGACATTGTAATCACTCGGAATCCGGACTGAAAACACGTACCCAATGCTCATAAGAACAATGAAGGTATAATTATTTTAAATTAACATGTCCACAAAACTTCTGTGTATGAGCAAATTCGTTTGTTGTTTTACTACATATGTAATGCTTACAATAATATACCTTAGCACGTATAAGTAAATAACGTCCGTCCAATTCAAGCTAGAAAAAGGAAAAAGCGGCTGTATATATACGAAAGGAAACAAATAATTCAACACTCGAAAATTATTTTTCCGTATACCATATTAAATATGTTCTGCGTGATCGCCTTATTGTATTCACGTTAATCCGTGTTATGAGGGCTCAAATCGGAAAGCCGGGGGAGTTGACTGAAGATTCGCCTACTAACAACGATCTGTATATTCGTTCAAGTCACCACAATTTATGAAGAACCGACACTTTCACGCCCTGTAAATCCACCAAAAGAGCAAATATTTCGAAGAACCATAAGTACCATAGCTGAGAAATTCCTCGTTGGACGAGTGGTTTTCGCGCTCGGCAACTAACCCGGTAGTCCCAAGTTCGATTCTCGGCTCGGCCAACGCGGAACCAGAGGAATTTATTTCTGGTGATAGAAATTCATTTCTCGATATAATGTTGTTCATATCCCACAATAATCTGTAGGTCCCGTTGCTAGGTAACCAATTTGGTTTCTAGCCACGTAAAAATATCTAATCCTTCAGGCAAGCCCTAGGAGAGCTGTTAATCAACTCAGTGGTCTGGTAAAACTAAGATATACTTAACTTAAACATAGCTGAGAGGACCCTTCGAAAAGCACTTTGGAGGTGTTCTTCGATCCGCCCCACTGAAAACCAATGTCACGAAACGCATTTAATGAAAGATGTCTACTCAAAATCCGTTTGGAAATTCCGAACGCCCAACGGTAATGTATCCACTTCGCTGCGTCGGTAAAGTAACGATGAAAGGAATGGAAAATACTAATCTTCTTTGTACCCAATGTGCTATTTTGGGCAGAGGAAGGGTCGCATTAAAGGCCAATTAGACCCACCTCATTTGATTATAATGGGTGTCATAATGGAATCAGCCTTCAATTTATGTCAATCATAATTATCATAATTCCACGAACCCCTTGAGGCTTTGCTCAATACACTGCTGCTGTGTTGCATCATATGCCAATGGAAAATTTGAGGTGAATTGTTTGTTATCAGTACCCTAATGCAATGAATCCCCCCAGACAATACTGGTATCATTATGATGAAGAATAATCTTGTACCCCTCAACATCACTAACTGATGACTGATTCTCAGTGAAGGCCAAAAAGAAATCAAAAGAATAATGGAGTAATAAGTCGCGTCGAAAAATCCTCGGTGGAAAAAAAAAAAAAAGTTAAATTACATTCCACCTCTTTCTAATTCTCATTCCTTAAGTAGGAACCACAAAGAGGAGGGAGCTTTGCCGGTGATTATTATCTGCCTAAACTCCACTTAAATACCCAAGTAAAGGTGATGCGTTTCTCCCCCCTTGCCACCCACTCTGCCACCCCTCTCCACCCACCCACCCCAAACCCTTAATATTCCCCTGTGGGACGTGAGTAACCGAGGGATATCTCTCTATTAAAGAGAAGAAATCCATCCCAGCCATGGACATCCTTCCCCTATAACTGTCACTGTAACAACTCTTAGTCTTCTTCTTCTCCGGTCTTTTGCGATGAAAAAGTAAAGTAAACTTATAAAGCGTGAGATAATAAGGTTTAAAACGAACCTACGTACATGCAGCAACACGCAACGAAAAGGACAAACGCAAACACCTAGTACAAGCCCGTACCCAGAGTTTTTTTTATGGGGGGGGGGGGGGGGGGGGGGGGGGGGGGGGCGGTCGTTATTCCCAAAACTGGACCTTTTCTTCTATAAATTTCATTGATATAGGCATATAGTACAGGATGAAATACTTGAAAATATGGAATTCAAGAAATTTGGGGATGGATCGTTGGACCATCCGACCACCAACCACCCCCCCCCCCCCCCCCCTCGGTACAGGCCTGCAGTAGCTTCCAGATACTGGTAAACGAACAGAAATATAACGTGGGGGGTGGGGGGCCGAGATTATAATACTTATTACAAAAATATAATAAGTTTTCGATGACGTCAATATTTTACGGGCGGAAGGTCCTTTCCCTCGGAAGGCCATTCTCTAACTGTGTTAGGGCCCACTTCATAAAACTCCCCGTTTACGGCCACTCATTTCCAATGAGATTACTACTAATATCTCCCCCACGAGTTACTGTTTCGTTTACCCGAACTATTCCACAGAATATGACACATCCACTATAACTATCCGAAGCTACAGCTAAAGTGCACAAGAAGGAGAAAGTCTTAAAAGAAAACGACAGGGGTGGGGGGGGGGGGGGGGGCGTCTTAACCCCCGAGGAAAATGATAGAGCATCTCTTAAAGAATGGAAAGAAGGAACAAAGTTCTGAGCTTTAACGGAAGATCTTGGGGGAAAGAAAGAGTCACCGAACATTGTAATCCCGGGATTACTGATTTCCGCAAAGTAAATGTCAAATGGGGGGCGGGGGTGGCCTAACCGGTGTTAGGGGACACCTGAGTGAAGGAGAGGGAGTCTCTTCAAAGTACAACTGCAGCAGAAAGAGAACCAAAAGAAAAGAGCAAAGCCGAACAGGAGACAGAGAGAAGAGGTACGAAAAGAATTCCAACTGATTCAGTATTCAGTTCAAAAAGATCATGGAAAAGGTGCTCGAAATAACAGAAGAACAATATTCAAATCCAGGGGGGGAGGAGAGACAGTGTTAACATAAAACAATAGCTAGGATGAGAAGAATACACAATAAACCAATTCTCCCAAAACAGATTTAGCCATTCGAAGGTTGCTGAAATGTACTGCCTGTTATATGAAACTGTATTTCATTTGAATGAAACAGTCTTCAATGTCAGAAGTTAAAAGAAACAAAAACAGGATGTTGCTGTACCTTGTATACATGCATTAAGACTTCAGTTCGCTATTGAATCCCTATTCAAATATGCTCAGCGATCAAAGGTAATAAACGAAAACATTCTATTTCGGGATTGAATGCAGTAGGGGTGGGGGTGGGCAACAGAAGTAAGGGAAGAAGAAATATAATTAGGGGAATCATTAACAGAAGCTTCAAAGAGAAAGAAGTCAGGTAAAGTGGATAAGGTCACTGATAAAGAAAACTAAAAGAAAATCCGGAGGAACGTCTAAAAATAGGAAAGGAAGAAAACTTGAGGCGCTTAAAACCAAAACAAAAAGTTTTCAAAATAAAAAAGCTACAAACCAGTTAGCCATAAGCCGGATTGTAAAGGCATCAAGGGGGACGACAACAGATTCTCCAAAGACCTGTAGCACATCACTTAAAGCTGACTTTTTTTCCCCCTTTGAATAAATTACACATAGTGAAAATATGGATCAATTCTTCGAAGAGAGAATATCTTCATTTCATGAAACAGAGAACAATGAAAACACAATTTGATCAGCAGATCACAGCGACTAGGTAGCAAAAGGAGATGAAATACCAACAATCATCGCATGAGGCATCAAGAATATTTTCAACAGCAAAACGAAACAGCTGAAATTCCATCCAGGTCTTTTCAACTATGTTGAAGTACGACCGAAGGTCAAACTAAACCAATGACGATAATGATAACTTTAAAAGAAACGAATAGAATATAGAAGTCTGGCTAATGGCCAAGCGCTGGGACCTTTAATGTCATTCAGCGCTGAAACGGAAATTGACACCACAAAAGCCTGAAAGGCGCAACAGGACACCAACCTCGCAGTTGGAGAGGGTGGAATGTAAGATGGAAGAGAATATGAACGTAGGTTCCGAAAAAGGAATGAAAGTGATTGCAGCTAAGGGCTGAAGGGACGCTGCAAAGAACCCCTAAGTAATGCCTACAGTACACCACTTGGGATGCACTGCCGACAATACTCCTCTACATGAGTACCTTCGAAAGAGGGCAACTTATATTTACCTGCGTGTTATGAAACATCTGGGCGTGTGTTCAATGACGAATACCTAAATTCCCGAGTGGAAACCATCGAAAACGCCGTTGGAATCGTTATCCTTAAAGACGTCCCTGGAATGCATCGAGTTTAGAAGTGATCCAAAGTCCTCCGAGGGTTAAATATTGCGACATTTGTCACCAACGATGTGAGAGAAGGGAATGAGGGCAGGAGAGAGGGGGACTAAATTAAGTCCTAATTGGTTTCCAAGTTCCTGTGACATAGGCCTGATAGATATCCCTCTTACACGGTACTAAATAGGCCTATCACTCTTGTGGGGTTACGTCACAATCGCCCATTAAGGCTTCCCCAATGATCCCCATTACGTGATATTAGAAACATCTATTAGCAGCTATTATAAGTTAATGGATAAAATGGATAGCACTTCGATACAACAACATTCCTTAGAGGTGTCTACATAACCGTCCACTGAATCTTGAGTTTAAATCATTATTCAATTATCAAATCGTATGTTTGAAAATGAAAGCCCAATTAATTTCTAAGCTTAGCAATTATTTCATGTTATATGAATCCCTCAAGAAATGAATTAGCATATTACCACAAGAGAAATTTTTTTCTAAATTGAATGCATGTAAATTTTCTAAATTGAAGCGAAAAATTTTTTCTAAATTGAATGCATGTAATTTTTTTCTAAATTGAATGCATGTAAAGAAAATCACACACTTTCTCGGGCTACAAGACGAGATGACGTAATCTTTATCTCAAAAGTGAGTTTAAATCTGTCAAGTATTTGTAAGAAATTGCTCAACTTTTACAACAACCTCGGAGAGTAAATTCATTTCTGTTACTTGTTTATTCTATATGACAATTGTACTTGTAAATTCCTCCATGGCCATCATATTACAATTTTATCTTTTAAAAGATTAATATCCCTACCACCTCAATTGATTTTACCCTAATTATGAGAGACAGACTTGTAAAAATTAATATTAATTCTTTTATAAATAACAATTGACCTCTCTCTCTCTCTCTCTCTCTCTCATATACTAGGTTTCATGCCCATCGGACCAGCCGTTTGGCCATGATTGAATGACAGACGGACTGACAGACATAACGCCCATGTTAGAAACATTATATATATATATATATATATAAATATATATAT
>NC_061087.1:23474099-23484099 GCF_015104395.2 Macrobrachium nipponense | reverse complement strand
TCTATTTTTCCTGACTTTTCATTCCTTGTCGATTACTGGCCACATCAAAAAGCCGTTACATAGTTTCCCGCGGCCAGAACTTTAATATTTAGGACAGCAAATGATTTACTTGTTTCTCACTAGGAAACATGCTTCTAGCGGATGAAGTTAGTCAACTGACATTCCAACTATCATTTATATCAACATCACTGATAATGATGCTAACTCGTATGCCTTACAGCAGCGACCAAGATGGGAGGCATTTAGTATTTCACAATTGATCCGAAGCGACTATTCCATTTATTGAATGTCTCACTATCTTGTATATCAAAAAGCGTTTTAAGCCATGGTTAACTTCGACTAAAAGAGCAAATCCCATTCCCTGCCTCTCATAACAGTAGAGAGGTCACTAAATCTAATATTTGGAGTGACAGTTTTCCTCCTTGGTGGGATCTGTTGTATTTTCCCGGCCTTTTGCAACTTCCCGAGGGGGATTCACCGCTTCTCGCGGATGGTGGCGTACAAACTTTTGATGCCTGAATGTTTGAGAGATGGCAAATAAAGAATTCGGATACACAGCCTGAGGTTCTCCTCCGCGCTTTCGACTTCAAGAGAAGGAACGAGTAGCAACAAAGATACAGAGCATTCGGTTCACGACATGACCAAGCAGTGGAAATTTTATCACTGCTATATTATTGAAAGTTTAAACGCAATGATATTATAAGTTTTAACACGAGGAAATTATCTTGATTATACTATTCAAATGAGTTTTTGAAATACATTACAGTTATTCACCACATTAGCATTAAAAATCTTTTGCGTACTTATTACGATTAAATGATCATTTTAAACAAGCATATGGTATTAATTAATGTCATGTTTAGGGATAATTTTATTTGACACCTCGAGTCTTGTCTTTCCAGTTCCTTTTTATCTTTTCATTCATAACGTTTCCTTTACTAAACGTGCCAAATACTAAAATACCGTCTACAACCCTTTCTTTAAAGCTTCAATGTTCCTAAACGTTTGTTTAAAGCAACATCAAATCCTAAAACTTGAGGACGAACGGTTTCGTATGACGTCTGGAAATGCAACCGAACACCTCCAACATTTTCCCCCCAAAACGTCAAGTTTCATTTTAGTTTGGTTATGAGATAAGGCCACCTTACGTCTCCTGCTTCTACCACCATTTCATCCCCTGACTTCTTGAGGGCACTGCCTTCCAAGGCTATCTCCTAACTGGAGAGAGACTGAGAGGAAGACCAGGGTGCAAATGAAAAATGCCTGCCGGTCCTTCCAGCGTCTTAAAGAGTATGGATCCATTTGACTGGTTGAGAGCAGATCCTTAACCAATGACTTGGCACCAAAGAGTTCCTCTCAATCGAAAGAACCAGGCAGCTACTTTCTGTGTGCCGTTACTTGGAAAATACACGGGAAAGTAAAAGTGCCAACGTTGGCACTTCACCTGAATGCTCTTCGCCCGTTATCAGGTGGCGCCTGAGGGAAGTCAGGATAGGAGCGAGACGAAGAATTCTATTTGAGAGACTTGTTGTCTTATCTTATACTCATTTCGCTCCTTCTCTAGTTTCACCATTTACATTTTCCATTTCTATGACGTTCTCTCTCTCTCTCTCTCTCTCTCTCTCTCTCTCTCTCTCTCTCTCTCTCTCTCTGTATGTGTGTGTGAGGGTGTCTGCCTGTGAAAGTGTTGAAAGATTACATAAGAACCAGTATATGGTTAAAAGGATATATACTAGAATTCATGCTACTGTATAGCTGTTTCTCTCACCTTCACTGTCATTCTCATATTTATATGAACCATGTGTACCTGGGTGTTTATATGTCCGAGTATATGAATGAATGAATGAGAATGAATGAATGAATGAATGTATGTATGCATACAATATATATGAATATTTATATACATATACATAAAGGTAAAAATAAATTGCATCAAAAAGATAATGATATCTGGGACCCAGAGTCCACAATATAATTACTAAATTTTAATGGAAAATCTCATGAAAACCGAAATGCCTATATTACGACAAACAGCCAACTATAACCCAGGTGTAGCAGTGTAGATTCAAATAACAAATATCACCACGGTAAAGCATAATTGCTATACTAAAAAAACAGAAAAAATACCAGTTGCCCACATCCCACTGAAAACAAAGGTGAAAAGTACAGTGGCAAACTTTTCATGCTGAACATTTTTAAAATGATAGGTATAAAAGTCCTAGTCTTGATTGAATTAATATATATATATATATATATATATATATATATATATATATATATATATATATATATATATATATATATATGTGTGTGTGTGTGTGTGTGTGTGTGTGTGTGTGCGTGTTATATAATAACATACATACATACATCATACATACATACTACATACATACATATATATAGAATATATATATATATATAATATATATATCTAATATATAATATTTATATATATATATATATATAATTTATATATATATATAATACATTGATAAACACTTCCGGTAATAATACTTTCTTCCTTTATCTGGCCTGAAAAACCAGACTGCAGATCTATTTGCCAGTAAAAGATCATCAAAAGGGTTAAGGCTGTAAATCCCTATGAAAGTAATTTCCACAAGAAAATGCAAATTTATAAAGGTCATTTCCGTCGTCCTGTCTTTGAGACAGCTAATTTAAATCTTGGGCTTCGAGACAGCTAACTTTTAAATCTTGGTCTTAAAGATACCTAACTTAAATCTTGGGCTTAGAGGTAGCTAACCTAAATCTTGGTCTTAGAGACACCTAACTTAAATCTTGAGCTTAGAGATAGCTAGCTTAAATCTTGGTCTTAGGAGACATATAACTTGAATCTTGGTCTTAGAGACACCTAACTTAAATATTGGTCTTAGAGACAGCTAACTTAATTCTAGGTAAGATGAGAGTTATCAATCGAAATATATTTTACTGTCCTTCTTATTCTACACACTGAGCCCATATTAACGAACTGGCCATAATATTGTTGCTTTGCAACGCAACCTTCAGCGAAAAACAATGTCCATAAATCACAATATTAGGAGAGGAAAGGCTAGACGAAATGCTGATATAACTAACGCAATTTTTGTAAAAAATAAATTAAATAAAAAATAACTGACAATGTGCAGAAAGTGTGCCTGAAGATAACCCTCAACGATAGAGTTCATGCTCTATGTTGTGAACAGCAACATTACAGAGGCCAATGCCTCAGACTCGCTGATTATATGCGCTGTTCATTCGGCGTTGGGCAAAGAAATGTCACATAGCATGTTCCACTTACCACAGGTAGTGATACAGATACTTTCAATTATTGTCCCGATACATTATTTCTCACTAGAACATCAATACGAAATCAACATGACTAAGAGGAATTATTCAGGTTACATTAAACTCCGGATTTCTTAGCTAAATGAGGACTGGCTATGCTTTTAATCTATGTTTAGACAACTTACAGAAAACGGACAACGATGCCAAAAAATACTGAATTTGTAGAAAATCACTTCGTCTTGCTAATTTCTAGCAAATGAACGATAAAATGCCTACAAAAGATATAACCATGTGCATTAGAACAGTTTCACATCAATCATGTTCATAACCCTGAGAATAAAACGTCTTTTTTAATATAAATTATATAAAAGTACGTGAAAAAACATCTTTCGGATTTCCAATGCATTTATATTTCACAAATTTTTTCCCCTCTGAAGTAATAAATAATGAAACGATAGGCAACATGTCTGATCTTCCTAATTACGTAATGACAATAAAGACCCGTCAAAAGCCATTTCAATAGATTGTAAATTCATTATTATTATAATCATTATTCAGAAGATGGCCCCTATTCATATGGAACAAGCCCACATGGGGCCACTGAATTAAAATTCAAGCTTCCAAAGAATATGGTGTTCATTAGGCAGAAGTGACAGGAGATAAAGAGAAATACAGAAAGAACCACCCATTAACACCAATAAAGTAAACAGTAAGACGACAGAGAATTCTGAATATAATTAAAAGGATAAACAAACTGAAATCTGACTCAAAAATGGTACGTGAAGGTTTGTGACTGGGGCGCTGAAGAGAGTTGCGAGGAGGACAGTTCTTTTCAAAACTAAAAAGGGGTAACCATCGCGAAGTAAACCCTCTCCCCCTTGTAATCCACCACCACCAACCCCCCAACCCCCCAACCCCCTGGCCTCTGCCACTACCCCACCACTTTCCTCCCGCCTTAAAATATAAGACTAGCGGGGGATGCCCCAGGACCTTCACCAATCACCCGTGGAGTCCATTTCTCAAAGAGAGCAAATCTCTAACGTCCGCGCAATCAATAGACTGCAGTTCTTTACATCCTCAACGACGTTCGCTTATCGTCTGTGTGCGACCGTAAACGACCGCCCGTAAAAATGTCATACGAGCGCATCATCAGGTTTTTCGATCGGAAAAGATTTTATTTACCAAAGCAAAACTGACGCCGCCGATATACCAGTCATTCATGTGTTGGGTTTCGCAAGGAACCGGAATGGGTCATCTTCTCTCTCTCTCTCTCTCTCTCTCTCTCTCTCTCTCTCTCTCTCTCTCTCTACGCCACCGATATACCAGATATGTGTAGGTTTCGCAAAGAACTAAAATGGGTCACATCTCTCTCTCTCTCTCTCTCCTCTCTCTCTCTCTCTCTCACCAATATATATATATATATATATATATATATATATATATATATATATATATTGCTATGTGTACGTGTGTAAAACTGCCTCTCATGTGGTGAATATAAACCAGTGGTTATGATCATGACCGTGGTCATCTCCATCTACTTAATTTAGGCAATCAAGTTTTCGAGCTGCGATAGGAAACCTATAATCGTAAAATTGCCTGACTGAGGCCCACCTTTTGACATCTTCATCCTTTTTAGTAACAAAATAAAATTTTAATATTGGAAGAATCATTTTAATAAGAGAGGATGATGGGGGGAGGGGGGGGGGTGTTAATGCCTCTATCATGGCCATACGAGAAATGGTAACTCAATTGGGGGTTTAACGATTAAAGACAAGAGGTTAAAGGAAAATAGAAAAGTGAGGAAATACTAGAAGTCCAGAGTTATGGTGGTTAAGAGAAGAGTGTTCAACTGGCATCCAGTAGCCTGGAAAATAAATTGCTAATAAGACTGACCAGTTACTCGTCTGGAATCCAGCAACCACGCAATAAGATCACTGTTAAAACTTTCACTATTCTATATTGTCCTCCCTGTATATAAGAACGCTAATGTGACTTTAATTGCGAGATTACCTAAAACGATAAACAAATGAAAAGCTGGAAGAACTTACTGATTTTCACAATTGAATTATGAAAACTTGTGTACTGAAGATTTCTTAGGTGATAATCACCTTTAAAACAAATTTCACACTTAATGACGACGGCGAGAGTAAGATGGTGGAATGACATGGAGTGGAATATAAGATTTAGGCCAAAGGCCAAGCACTAGGACCTATGAGGTCATTCACCGCTGAAAGGAACATTGAAAGTATATGGTTCTAAAGGTGTGACGGGAAGGAAACCTCCCATATGCACTATGAATCAATTGTTAACTAAGAGAGTGCAAAGAAAGATGGAAACAGAATATGAACGAAAGTACAGTAAAAGGGATGGAAGTGGGGGGAGGTGGGGGGGGGGGGGGGGGGGGGGGGGGGGACAGCAGCTTTCGGTCCCTAGCTGCAAAGACCCTTATGTAATGAGAAATTAAGACTGGTTTTCACTCGCATCAACATGAAAGAAATGTTATTTTCCTTTGCTTGTGCAAACCATTTAAACAATAATTAGTATACCTTTCTTTGCCTGTCTCCAAATTGTCCTCAAATAACATGATCAGCATACAACTCGAAATTTAGGCTACAAGCCAAGTACTGGATGATACCTTTCAATAATTCAGCGATTCATACAGTGAAAAGAGGGAGTTTGAGAGGTTAGACAGCAAGATAAGGCGATCCAGAAAATACAATAAATCAAAGATAAGGATCTACTGTTGGAGCTGGGAGAAAATCCCATAGTTGCACTAAGAAGTAAAAGATAAGAGTTTTAAGGGCTGCTCTATGAGCAAGAATCCGTGCTGGCATAAGGTCAGCTTAATCTAAAACAAAACAAAATAGAGAAGATAGACAGCAAGACTGAAGAAATTGGAAAGGAGGTAAGGTAAAAGGCTAAATTAGAAGGGACGCTACACACACCCTTTATAAAGTAAGGCATACAGTACACTAAGTGAGGTGCACTGACGGAACCTTCAATGGTTATTGGAAAATTTGGTATAAAACCTTTCTATGGCTGTTCTGAAAGGAAGCATATCTTATTGGACACAACTGCAATCATAATTCCCTTCGACCTTATTCAGAAGAGTAATGTGGAACTGGAGAAAGAGAGCTTCAAATCAATTTTTTTTTACCCTGTAATTACACAGAGTACGATTTTGTTTTCCATCGCCAGCTAGCTCAGGCTGACAGAAAAGAGAAGAAATAACTTCCAACGCGTATTATTGCAGGTGCTGTCCATTAATAAAAAAGGAACATGAAACCTTCAATCAGTTACAAGGTTCTGAGGTAAAATTATGTGGAATGCGAGAAATTGAACACGTGGAGGTTATAGGATAGTTCGTACCTTCATATCAGACTCACCTTCTGGGAAATCGGATAAAACAGTTTTCCCTACTAACGATAATTCTTAAAAGAAGTATATAACGAAAGAGAGGAGAGAGGAAGATAGGTGGATTGTAAAGGAAGGCGTTCAATGAACATCTACGGTGCTCCATCCCCTTAAAAAAAGTAATTGTGGTTTACGAGAATGAGTAGAAACCTTTTTTTATGTGTGTGTGTGTGTGTGTGTATGTTCGCGTGGTTTATTACTTTTCTTTTTTCTAATATCTATGAATGTGGTATGTATGTGTGGCAGGGTGCACCTGCGGGTGATTTAGCTTTAGTTTTCATGTTCATATAAGAAAACAGTTAATCATTTGATGCATGAAAAATTGCTCAATAGTTCCTCCCTGGACGAATGGGTTCCGTAATCGACTATCAATTCGGTAGCCCAGAGGAATTCATTTCTGGTGATTAGAAATTCATTTCTTGATGTAATGTGGTTCGGATCCCACAATAAGTTGTAGGTTCCATTGCTAAGAAACCAGTTGGTTCCTAGCCACGCAAAAGAATCTAATCCTTCGGGCCAGCCATAGGAGAGCTGTTAATCAGCTCTGTGGTCTGGTTAAACTAAGATATACTTATTATTTACTGATGCATTCATGAAGGGGTACATGCATGCATAAACTTTACAGATGTTATCTAAGTTGCCTATCCTAATGAGAGAGAGAGAGAGAGAGAGAGAGAGAGAGAGAGAGAGAGAGAGAGAGAGAGAGAGAGAGAGAGAGAGAGAGAGAGAGAGAGAGAGAGAGAGAGTATCAACATGTTCCTTTGCTCTTGGGCCGACAAGGAGCAAGACTCCAACCTTTGCCTTTCACAAGAGAAAAAGAAAACTTCACCTAACTTTTTAATCTGATGATTACACACTTCCACATAGTATTAAATGTAGGAAATGGGTGGTTTGACATGTGTTACAAAGCTAGTGGCTGCTGATCCGCTAATAGGAGAAGGAATACCAGACTCTCTCTCTCTCTCTCTCTCTCTCTCTCTCTCTCTCTCATGATAAACCTAAAGCCTTCGCAGAACTTTTTTTCATTCGATTTAATCGGGCAGGGAAATCAAAGATGGAAACATCCTCGTTGCAAAACTATTATCTCAAAAGAACCGGTATTCGTGGGCAAAACATAATGCATTAATAACAGAGACGATAAATAAAATAAAATAATCTGCTACTCCAAAACAAATGCCTAACATTTAGAGGCAAAATTTTGAGTCATTTGAACAACATGACTTCTTCAGGGAAAGTTACCAAGAAACGTTAACATCTGAAATGTTAACGAGAGAGAATGAAGTGATTCAATCACATCTGTTCAATGAACGTACAGTGAGAAACGCAGATATAAAAACAAGTAATAGAATGGTCACTAACGATCAAAAAGGAGGAATGAAGGTTAGTTCCAGTGGTTTGGTCGTGGCGGGGGCGGTGGGGGGCGGTATGGGGAATGGAAAATAAAAATAAAAAAAAATTTACTACACTGGCTGCTAAATAACTATGAAGCATTCATTGTGTCCTAACAAGAAATTCTATTTTGGCAATACCATTTGGTAAGTAATTATATATATAGTATATACACTCGTAGTGTGTATATATAATATATATAGTATATATATATATATGATATATATATAATATATATAATTTTATATACATATTATATAATGTATATATAATGTATATATATGTATGTATGTATATATATATATAATATATATATATATATATCTATATATATATATATATATTTATATACATATTATATAATGTATATATAATGATATATATATGTATGTATGTATATATATATATATATAATATATATATATAATAATATTAAATATATATTATATATATATATATACACATATATATAATGTATATATATGTATATATATATATGTATATATATACATATATATAAAATGATAATGATAATGATGAGAGAGGGATGGAAGAGTAATAAACGAGGGACCGTAATTAATAAGGATTGGGTGATAAGGGTAATTAAGGCGATGCGGTCGACGGTATAGAGCTCATAGTTATAACGATGATAATTACGATAAGGGTAATAATGATGATGATGATGATGAGGTTATTAAAGATCCAGTCTCGCTAATGAGCTGGATCATCAGAGGAACTTTTCGCTTACTCGGGGAGTAAGCCTACCAGCTACTTTGTTGCTGTTGTTGTTGTTGCTGTTGATGTTCTTGTTCTTGTTTGGGATGGGTAGGAAAGCCTAAAATGGCCTAAAAAAGGTGTTTCGCGTCGAGTGAAAGATACAGCAATTTTAGGATAGGGTATCTCTGATTTATTTATTGGAATGGATATGTAAGAAATATATAATTAATTTGCATGTTAAGCAGTACAGGAAAATTATTTCTAATAAGATTTAGCATATTTATTTTAATTTTCGTTGGTGAAACAACGCTCTAATTGACCTTAAGATTTTAGCACTCGCCCCGAATAAGCTGGAGCTCGGATCACGCCTCGTTAACTTTGGAAATGATCTTTCATTTCCTTGGGATATCTGGACTGTTAAATAACAGAATATATGATACAGAATTTAGACCGGAGACCAAGCGCTGGGACCTATGAGGTCATTCAGCGCCGGAAGGGAAATTGACAGTGTAAAGGTTTGGAAAGGGTAACAGGAAGACAACCTTGTGGTTGCACGATTGAAAAATTGCTAGGAGAGGGTGGAAAGTAAAATGGAAGACAGAGAATATGAAGGGATGTACAGTAAAGGGAATGAGAGGGGTTGCAGCTAGGGGCCTTAGGAAGGGACACTGCAAAGAATGCCCGAGGTACCGCATGGGGTACACTGACGGCACTACACTTCCCCCACCTCCCCCCCCTTCCCTCACACCTTCTTACTGGGACTTACATAATGCCCCGTCGAAGAATATCGGTCATCAGACACTTCCGAGGAATCGCGGTAATTACAGAAGCTAAACGAAAACGGAGAAAAAGGGAAGTTTATAAACATACTTCTTCGGGTAGGTTTGTCACCAGGGCTGTCTTACGGGGTATGATAGGACTCACCAACAAGACAGGCCCCAACACGCCTTCTGGTGTGAGGGGAGGGGGGAGAGAGATGAGGAGGAGGAGGAGGAGATGGCGGGTAAAGGGGTAGGGAGAGGAGGGGGTTTGGCACTGTAGGCAGCACCAAGGCTTCCACGCAATTTCCTCCAGCGAATCAGATTGCCGTTGAGGACGGAAGAGAAGCAGATGAACCAGTTTAGATAAGCTTATGCTATACACACGTTCCTTGCGTTTATTAAATGAGACATTTTCTCTCTCTCTCTCTCTCTCT
>NC_061087.1:23419099-23469099 GCF_015104395.2 Macrobrachium nipponense | reverse complement strand
CTATATATTCACGTTTTAAGTACAAAACACTCGTTTGAAAAATTGAAGTATGTATATGCAAATAACTTCCAAATCTTAAAAATAAAATGTAAATCTCTTTCCAATGCCTTCCTTGAAGCACTCATTCCTGACGCAAAATTCCTTGACCGCTGCCATCATACCTGATACCCTCAGTAACACTATAACCTCATCCTATTCCAAAAATAAGTCTTTTTCTTCTTTTTTTTCCCCGCCGTCCTCTCACCTTCCCTATTACTGCGTGCTTAAAGAGGTTGCTCTCTGCTGATCCTAAATGTCACAGCATACATTATTTGGGGACCTTTGCCTTTCTCTCCTATCGTTTTCTTTTCGTAAAACCTTCATCTCTCCCAGCCGATATTTTCCTGTTACCAAATACCATAAATTCTGTTCATCCATATCTTCACTCCCTCTTTGCATATTTGGCATGAATGTTTTTTAGCCTGTCTCGTCCTTAGTATATCGAGTAATTACATGAGAGTACAACGTAATAACAGCAATATGCAAAATTAACAAGTTCATTCAACAAAAGTAGCAGCTCTCTGAAACTATTTGTCAATGATTTTTAAAATTTCTTGTTTCATGAAACTGGGTTTACCACATCAAAGTTCATCGTCACTGTAAAGTTTATATATATATATATATATAAATATATATATATATATATATATATATATATATATATATATATATATATATATATATATATTGTAACATAAAAAAAAACTTTCTATGGTAAGGATTTACGAGGAGAATATATCAGGAAACAGTGACAACTCACTATAACTTAAAATGTACTTTAATAACAACTAGTAAGGAAATTAAAGTCACAAACAGAACATTAAACAAATTACGGACGCTTTACACAAAAGCAAAGACTCGCTACACAGCACTTCATCAGACTACTAATCACTAATCACTGCATTTTACAGTATAATACCCAAGTCACAAAGCTTTACATCAACACAACATATAATTCACTGTAACATCAAAAAGTTAGTGGCAACCAACGTTACATCACACAAGAAAACGTCCAAATGGATAAACAATACATTACCATATATTCCTCAAAACTTGATACACTATTATAATCACTTGTTTGTTTCAGCTCCAACGAAAATAGTCGTTTTGGGCCTTTATATACCAGACTCACGCTAGACATCCATGGACCAAATATCATTGTTTCGGTACATTATCCTTGGCGACTACCGCCTACGCCAAGCGCTACTGCCATCTGTTGTCTAGTGTACACGCTTTTTTTCTATGCAAATATCAATTTCAACCTTTTCTGCAATTTTACATTCAATAAATCAATATTCCTTTACATTCCCCCCCTTTTAACTCAGCGGCTCTCTCCTCAGTCCATTCTGAATTTTCACTCTTACAGTCTTAAACATTAGCTACTTCCCTTCAGCAACTATCGGAGACTGCCACGTCGTTGGTAACAAGCACTTTCCTTTAAGTAATCAACAGATCTAGAGAGAGAATCTGCAATGACATTTTCTTTGCCTGCTATATGGTGAATATTCAGTTTGAATGGTTGCAAAAATAAAGACCATCTTAAAATTCTCTTATTGTTGTGCTTACATTTATTAATAAAGGTTAAAGGGTTATTATCAGTATATACGTCTATTTCAAAGTTACTGTTAAGCAAGTATATCTCAAAGTGCATTAAACTCAAAATTAAACTTAAAGCTTCTTTTTCAACAATACTGTAATTTAACTGGTGGCTATTATATTTCTTTGAAAAGTAAGATACAGGGTGTAAAACACCATTATGTTCCTGTAATAATACACTGCCAGCTCCTACTTCACTGGAGTCTACCTGTAACTTGAATGGTAGATTAAAGTCTGGGGATTTCAGTACTGGCTTAGACATTAACATGAGCTTAAGTTTATTGAAGGCATCGTCACATTCCTTTGACCACACAAACTTCACATCCTTTTTCAGCAACTCTGTTAATGGGTAGGCTACATCTGAAAAGTTCTTACAAAATTTCCTGTAATACCCCACTGTTCCCAAAAATTTCATCACTCCACGTTTAGATGTAGGGAGGGTCAAATTCTTTATGACCTCAATATGACAATCAACAGGTTTCACTTGGCCACTTCCTATTTCATGTCCTAAATATTGAACAGTAGTTTTTCCAAATTCACATTTGGCAAGGTTTATCGTAACATTAAATTCTAATAACCTCTTAAAAACATCATATACTTTTTTAATGTGATCTTCCCAGGTTTCTCCAACAATAATAATGTCATCTAAATAAACAAATACACCTTCGAAATCCTTCAAGATATAATTCATCTGACGTTGGAATGTCAGAGGTGCATTACATAAACCAAATGGCATTACCTTATAATTATAAAGTCCATGGGGTGTAACAAATGCAGCAATATCCCCTGCTGTTTTTGTCTAACTCAATTTGATAGTATCCTTTCAATAAATCAATTTTACTTAAAAAAGGAAACTTTGCTACATTATCAATTATATCTTCTACTCTGGGCATAGGATATGAATCTTTTATAGTTACATTATTTACCTTTCGATAGTCTGTACACATTCTTGCACTTCCGTCAGGTTTGTCGACTAGAATACATGGGCTAGCCCATTCACTATGGCTTTCCTCTGCTAGTCCGTGTTTCAGTAAATAAGCAACTTCGGTCTTTAACTGTTGTTGTTGCCTGGGCGACATTCTGTATGGATGCTGACTTATTGGAGTCTCTTCTCTCAACCTGATTTTATGTTGTACTCCTTTTATCCTTTTAGGATGGTCTGAAAATAGATCTGAAAAGTTTTGAATTAGCACTTTAAAATCATGCTGCTGTTCATCAGATAAATGAATACATAACTTCCTAAATTTTTCATCATCACTCAAATAATCTGTATTTTTTAATCTAAGTTCAATTTCTTCTTCAACGTCTTTTTCATCATCCTCTTTTGCAATTGACAACACTCCACTGGATTCGTTATACTTCTTTAATTTGTTAATATGGAAAGTTTTAACTTTCCTCCGTCCTGTAGGAAATTGAATTCGATAATTAACATCACTTACTTTTTCCTTCACCGTGCAAGGTCCTATATACTTCTGGTTAAAAACCTTACCAGCTGTAGGGAGATACACTAGAACCTTATCTCCTATGTCGAGTTCACGTTTTGCAGCCTTTTTGTCGTAATTTCTTTTCATCTCTTCTTGTACTACTTTAAGATTCTCATGTGCTACTTTCCATATTTTCTTTATTTTTTCCTTCATTTCTTGTAACGTGCTAGAATCCTTCTCATCTGAAATCAACTGATTCTTTATCACCTCCATGGGTGACCTTACCTGATGGACATATACTAACTGAAAAGGAGAATAACCCAACGATAACTGTACGCTATCACGAACGGCAAATAGCAACATTGGTATGTAGACATCCCATTCCTTTTCATTTTCACAACAGTACGTGCGAAGCATGGTTTTGAAGGTTCGATGAAATCGTTCGACCACTCCTTGGCTCTGTGGGTGATAAGGAGACGATAAACAATGCTTAATATTCTGACAGGCTAAAAATGAGGTAAACTTTCTAGACGTAAAGTTGGTTCCTTGGTCGGTTTGAACTTCTTTTGGCAAACCTACCAGCGAGAAAACTTGTTAAGCGCTTCAATTATCTTATCAGCACTCACAGTTCTTAAAGGAATAGCCTCTGGAAATCTGGTAGCACTACACATAATTGTCAGCAAATACTCGTTACCTTTGCTAGACCTAGGCAGAGGTCCTACACAATCCAAAACCAGTTTCTCAAAGGGTTCTCCTGGAACTTCAATGGGTTGCAATGGCATCACCTTAGGGTCATGTTGAGCTTTACCTACTTTTTGACATAAATCACAATTTTTACAATATTCACTACAATCTTTCTGCATCTTAGGCCAAAAAAAATACCTTAATAATTTCTCATAGGTTTTGTTTATACCTAAATGACCAGAATAACTACAGTCATGAGCAATACCTAGAACAAAATTCCTATAACTACTTGGAATGACCACTTGTTCTACAACATCATTAACATTTCTACTCTTGAACTTCCTCATTAGGATTCCATCCTTTAAAAAGTAACACTTGCCTTCCTTCTCGATATCATTTATATCAACAAGGGCATTATCTCTTATTACCTTCAAATTATCATCTTCAATTTGAGATTTAACAAATTCTTCCTTATTAACTTTCAGCATTCGCAAAGGAGTACTGACTTTACTTACTTGTAGTGTTTCCGGACTATCTTTAAACAAGTTTTGTAAATCCAAACCGTCGTCATCATTTACCTTTCCTTCGGCACTCTTACTTCTTGTAGTAACTGCACAAGCAGGAAATAAGTTTGGAAATGTACATTCAACTTCTGTAATAAATGAAGAATTAAAGGGGTTTTCTGTCAAAATTGGATTACTGCTACCAAAAACTTTGTCTCCACATACATCATTTCCAAGAATTAACTCTACTCCTGACACTGGGATTTCTCTCACCAAAGCAATTTTAACATCTCCCGAAATTAACGGAGTTTCTAACCTTACTTCTACTAATGGAGCTGAAAATTCAGGTCCAAACCCACGCAGAAGTACATACTCTCCAGTATCCTTCCACTGGTCATACATTTTTCTTATCATTACAGACTGTACCGCTCCGGTATCTCTTAACCACCTTACTTTCCTTTTTTCAACACAAGGGAGGTGTAACCAACCATCTCCCATAAAAGGGTCATACAATTCAGTACCTTTGGATGTGGACTTCTCTTCAGGTAGTCTCACTCCATTTCCTTTTACAATATCCTCAATACAACCAACATTACTAACATTTTGAACATCATTGTTACCTATTTTGTAACCTATATTCTCATCAACATCACATATATTATTACTGTCGATGCTATCGTTACAATACCTCTTACCTGGCCTAAGGGGAGAAGCAAACAAACAAGGATCTCTGTCACCACATGCTTGTGGTTGATTCAACAATGCAATGGTATTTTCAGGTTTATGATCATCCTTAAAATGTACAGGTTTATCTTTAACTTTATTTACCACTTGAATTGGACGGTTTATTGTGCGATGTGGACAACTCCTACTGATGTGTCCTGGTTTGCCACAACTGAAACATACAAAATCTCTAAAATTTTCGCCTATGTTTTGGTAACTAGGTGTAAACTGATCATTTACACTGTATCCTGCTTTTCCAGCACTAACACTAGGACCTGAATTATATTGACTTGCCCCTCTACCACCTCTATTAAAGGATTTATTATAGACTCCACGAGATGATACCTGTGAACTCGTAGTCTTACCTTGTGCCTTGTAATTTTGCTGCTCTTCCAAACTCTGCTCCTTCCAATTTTAGGAGTGACGTCAGTATTATATAGCTTATGGGTCAATGCATAATTATCAGACAATCTAATGGCTTCATCCACATTATCTACATCACGTTCATCCAAATATGTTTTAATAAGTGGATTAATACCATCCTTGAACTGCTCAAGCAAAATAAGTTCCTGAAGTTTACCGAAATCACCATTAACTTCTCGGGCATTCATCCACCTATCATACCACAGGCGTTGTTCCCGTGCATACTCCATATGAGTACGATTGTCTCTTTTTATCCAGCTTCTGAACTTCTCTCTATACCTCTCTGGCACCCATTCATAAGCCTTCAAAACTTCAGATTTAACTCTCTCATAATCCTTGGAATCATCTAAAGATAAGGCAGCAAATACTTCCCTAGCCTTTCCTCGAAAGGAGGTTTGAACCAACGTGCTCCATGACGTTCCCGGCCATTCACGCTGTTCTGCCACTTTCTCAAATTGTAAAAAAAAAATGCATCCACTTCATTTTCAACAAAAATTGGTACACTTTTTACTGCATTGTCTATTCTAAAAGATTTTGGTATTTCTCTGGACTTTTCTTCTACTTCAAGTTTCTTCATCTCTAGCTCTATCCTCTTTTGCTCAACTTCAATCTTCTTTTGCTCAACCTCTTTCTCAGCTATCTTCCTAACCTTTTCAGCTCTCTCATTTTCTAACTTCTTTAGTTCAACAGCTTTCTCATTCTCTAATCTAACTATTTGCAAATGAATCTGCATCTGCTCAACACTCATCCCTTCATAAAAAAGTTTGGACTTTTTTGGTTTAACCTTGCGTGACTTGGTTTTTTCACGTACGGCTTTGGCACCTTCCTCTTCACTTGCACTACCCTCTGTATTATTTTCACTAGCGCTTTGCTGGCTATCAGTTTCTTCCTCTTCCCAACTCATTAGTAACAACCCTTCCTTATCAGACAAAATGCCTAAAGTCATTAGCGCCTCACTTACTTTATTTGAGATTTCTTGCTTCCTTGCAGATTCTGATACTTCTACATTATAGTACCTAGCTAGAACAATCCAGTCTATTTTAGTTATACCTTCTAACTTTTCACCACTAGGACTACGTATGAAATCTTTCAAATCAAACATCTTTAATAACCTGCTCAAAATAACACAGCAAGACAAATATAGCACTAACACTATCACAACTCTCCCCCCTCTCTAAAGTACATGGAAGTACTGAAAAGCAATTAACAGTAGGGATACGTCAAGTTATGGTCGAATACGTTCGACATGAAAAAAGCAACAATTAATAAGGATACGTTCGGGTTTCGTTCGATAGAATGAGTAAACAATGAGTATGGATATGTTTGAGTTTCGTTCGATAGAATGAGCAAAAACTGAGTAGGGATACGTTCGGGTTTCGTTTGACAGGCCCCCATGTAACAAAAAAAAAACTTTCTATGGTAAGGATTTACGAGGAGAATATATCAGGAAACAGTGACAACTCACTATAACTTAAAATGTACTTTAATAACAACTAGTAAGGAAATTAAAGTCACAAACAGAACATTAAACAAATTACGGACGCTTTACACAAAAGCAAAGACTCGCTACACAGCACTTCATCAAGACTACTAATCACTAATCACTGCATTTTACAGTATAATACCCAAGTCACAAAGCTTTACATCAACACAACATATAATTCACTGTAACATCAAAAAGTTAGTGGCAACCAACGTTACATCACACAAGAAAACGTCCAAATGGATAAACAATACATTACCATATATTCCTCAAAACTTGATACACTATTATAATCACTTGTTTGTTTCAGCTCCAACGAAAATAGTCGTTTTGGGCCTTTATATACCAGACTCACGCTAGACATCCATGGACCAAATATCATTGTTTCGGTACATTATCCTTGGCGACTACCGCCTACGCCAAGCGCTACTGCCATCTGTTGTCTAGTGTACACACTTTTTTTCTATGCAAATATCAATTTTCAACCTTTTCTGCAATTTTACATTCAATAAATCAATATTCCTTTACAATAATATATATAATATATATAATATATATATATAGATATATATATATATATATATATATATCAGGAGGATAAAGTGACCCAAGAAGGATGTGACACAACAGTCACTTCTCATCAAACATTAGTCGAATTTTATACCTTCGCAAAAGGCTCCGCAGCAGTACATAGAACATATGAACTTTGTGCCATTCACCTCTATTTTCCTTGTTCTCTTACGTTTCATGGACAGTAAGGCCTTTCCTTTCCAATATCTCTTCCATATCGACTATCAAGCCCATTCTAAGTCTTCCCTTCCTCTCTCTTAGGTTTTCGTATACTTTTAAAACTACCGTTAATATTCGGTGCTTAGGCTGTACTGAATTCCCTTAACAAATGTAATCGACCCAAGGCATCATCATCTGGTTGCAGTAAATTGATGTGGAATATTCATTAACATTCCTTCATACTTCTCCTTTGTTATGGAAGTTTCTTCTTACACGACTTTCTCCAGTTCCCATACGTATCCATTAGGCACACGTTGTTATTCTACAATTATATATATGTTATCATCACCCTCTTCAGCTCCTTTTCTATGATCTGTGTTTTCGAGAGCTTTGTAAATGGTAGTTTGGGTAACATGCAAATCAAGAGCACACAGGACCGTTCGACTGATGCTCTCACCCTCGAAGATCAATGAGAAATCAAGCGTATTCCAGCTTTTAAATCAAACTCCGAATAATGTCAAAATGTTCTGAGACTTCACCATCCTTGCGTCTGAAGGTGGAATCTCTCCCGCAATGTGGGAGGTAAGTTCTTGCTCAATTTGGGAGAAGCGGTGTCGATATTATAAAAAAAAAATGCAAGAGAATCTTACAAGATATAATATTTTCCCCTATTTTCTTTTTCCTCTCCCCTAGAGCTATTGCTAATTATATCATGGACTCCTATCACATACCGCTACAAAAAAGAAAAATCATTCCAAAATACAACAAACCTCTTTTCCTTTTTCTAACCCTAACACACCCCTCTCCCTCTCTTCCTTATTGTTTCCCAATATACGAAATTTTGCATTCTCAATTATTTTGTAGAATTCTTGTCAGCGTTCAATCTCCTTTGTT
Organism: Macrobrachium nipponense; assembly: GCF_015104395.2. NCBI lineage: Eukaryota > Metazoa > Arthropoda > Malacostraca > Decapoda > Palaemonidae > Macrobrachium > Macrobrachium nipponense. The sequence continues at coordinate 23,460,601 of NC_061087.1, read as the reverse complement.
TTACTGCTTTGTGTGTGTGTGTGTGTGTGTGCGAGTGTGTGTGTTTGTGTGTGTGTTTTTTTGTTGCTTCTCTCCGGTTTTCTATATTCTAATGACTGAGTATCTCTTTCCAAGGCTTTCTATCTTCTCAGACTTAGTTCTTGTCACATTTTCCTTTTGTCTAATGGTCGTTACCAAAAATATGCTTCCAGTCACGACAATGGGAGGTGGTAGTTAAAATCGATTATGGAAAGTAACCGATTAAGTTTTGCTGTTCAACCGGCATTCCGCAGTTAAAATGAATAATAATATTCCAGTGATTAAGCACCTGATGTATCTTGGATACAACAATGTGCTGTAATTAATAATTGGTTAGGACATTAGGCAGCTAAGTTTACCATCTACGGAGCTGGAAAAAGTTGAGTATATCTTAGTTTTACCATACCACTGAGCTGATTAATAGCTCTCCTAGGGCTGGCCCGAAGGATTAGATATTTTTTACGTAGCTGGGAACCAATTGGTTTCGTAGCAGCGGGACCTACAGCTTATAGTGGGATCCGAACCACATTATATCACCAGAAATAAATTCCTATGACTCCGCGTTGACCGAGCGGCGAATCGAACTTCGGGCCACCAGATTGGCAGTGTTTTAAACTGACTAAGCAGGCCACCAGACTGGTAGGAGAGCACGAAAACCACCCGTCCAACAAGGAACTGCTAGAATGGTTTATTGCTTTATAAGGAATAAGTACATAAGAAACATGTTGAATGGCTATAGTAATAATAATAATAATAATAATAATAATAATAATAATAATAATAATAATAATAATAATAATAATATTCTCAGGGGTCCACAATAGTAAAAATGTTAAAAGTTCGTGTCTATTTATACACGAACTGTTAACCTTTTTATTTTCTTTATTGTGGACCCCTAGAATATTGTATTAACTCTCGTGATAGAGTTTTTCCCAACATAATAATAATAATAATAATAATAATAATAATAATAATAATAATAATAATAATACAACCTGCTAAACGGATATATCCAACTTTTCTCTCTACAACTACAGTATTCCAAAGCAATCAGCGATAAGATCTACCTCAAAAGAAATCTACAGTTCTATAACGACTGCTCACACTAAGCCAAACTGTGATGTTTTCGTAATCTGTGGAGCATTTTACACTAAATTCCATTCAAAGGTTCCTGTCTGCAATCTCTAATCCAACAACAATCTTAAAATTGCTTAAAAAAATCTCCATAAAATGCAAGACACCGGTTTTAATTGGCGACATGTCTTGACAGATTTTAAATGGTAACGCTTTTTCTTCTGTGGATGAAGTTTGTTAGGCAGCTTTGTACACAAAGCTAATTTGATGGATGGTTTTGTAATGTCTCGATTCGATGATTTTAGCTTTTCATGTTGAATGAACTAACACGGTGGCTCTTTGGAGCATTCAATCAGCCCTCTCTTTATCATCTCCGTTGTCGAATAATTTTTGTTAACTCTCCAGTTACACAATCTTCGGTCTATCTTCCTGGCCGGTCTGTCTTCATTGCCATCTTTTATTTTTATTACCTAGTTACTCAATCTTCGGTCCGTCTTCCTGATCAATAATCTTTCCCTTTCGCGCATTTTCAACTTTATCACACAGCTTTCCATATTACAACTTCTGACGTCCGAAGCTTCTAAAGCACCTTACAAAAGTCTACGACCACAATTTCTTGAGTGTTGTAAGGTCTTTATGTCTGGAATCGTATCGTCCACTGAAATTCTTCGGCCTTTATCTTTCTCCATTACCCTCTCCGAGAGCCTTCGATCCGTTCAATTCAATTTTCATTCTTTATATACTTTCCCTTTCCCCTCCTCCTTTTTTTTTTCTTTTTTGCAGGAAGATCTTCGAACTCAGTCAAGACGGAGATGGCGGCAATTCAGTAAAGGTCTTTGGGGAATCGTCTGCTGACGTAATGATAATTGTATGCAAATTACGAAAAGAGGCGGAGGAGGAGGAGGAGGAGGAGGAGGAGGAGGAGGAGGAGGAGGAGGAGGAGGAGGAGGAGGAGGAGGAGACGAACAGGATGGGAATAACTATGGCGCTGAGGTACGAACGGAGGAGATCGTGTAGATTATTCTTCATTTAAATTCGTGACGGATGGGACAAATATAAACTGCACCTCAGACAAACCAGAGGACCTGATCTTACAGGTAAGATATAAGAGAGGGGGAAAACTTCCCCAACAAAGAAGGAAGAGGGAGGAAAACTTCCCAACAAAGAAAGAAGAGGGGGGAAAACTTACCAACAAAGAAGGAAGAGGGAGGAAAACTTGCCAACAAAGAAGGAAGATGGAGGAAAATTTCACCAACAAAGAAGGAAGAGGGAAGAAAACTTCCCAACAACGAAGGAAGAGAGGAAAACTTCCCAACAAGGAAGGAAGAGGGAGGAAAACTTCTCTAACAAAGAAGGAAGAGGGAGGAAAACAAATCTTCCCCAATAAAAAAGGAAGAGTGAGGAAAACTTCCCAACAAAGGCGGAAGAGGGAAGAAAACTTCCCATCAAAGAAGGAAGAGGGAGGAAAACTTCTCCAACAAAGAAGGAAGAGGGAGGAAAACAAAACTTCCCAAATAAAGAAGGAAGAGGGAGGAAAACTTCCCAACAACGAAGGAAGAGTGAGGAAAAAAAAAACTTCCCCAACAAAGAAGGAAGAGGGAGGAAAACTTCCCAACAAAGACGGAAGAGGGAGGAAAATTTCCCAACAAAGAAGGAAGAGGTAGGAAAACATCCCAACAAAGAAAGAAGAGGGAGGAAAACTTCCCAACAAAGAAGGAAGAGGGAGGAAAACTTCCCAACAAGAAGAGGGGAGGAAACTTCCCAACAAGGAAGAGGGAGGAAAACTTCCCAACAACGAAGAAGAGGGAGGAAACTTTCCAACAAAGAAGGAGAAGGGGAGGAAAACTTCCACAAAGAAGGAAGAGGGAGGAAACTTCCCAACAAAGAGGAAGAGGGAGAAAACTTCCCAACAAGGAAGGGGATAGGAAAACTTCCCAACAAAGAAGGAGAGGGGGGGAACAAAAAAAAAAACTTCCCACAAAAGAAGGAAGAGGGAGGAAAACTTCCCACAAAGAAAGGAAGAGGGGGAGGAAAATTTTCCCCAACAAGAAGAGAGGTAGGAAACTTCCCAACAAAAAGGAAGAGTAGGCTTCCCAACAAAGAAGGAAGAGGTAGGAAAACTTCCCAACAAAGAAGGAAGAGGTAGGAAACTTCCCACAAAGGAAGAGGGAGGAAAACTTTTCCCAACAATAAGGAGGAGGGGGAAAAAAAAAAAAAAAAACGAAAAAAAAAAAAAAAAAAAAAAATCCCCCAACAAAGAAAGGAAGAGGGAGGAAACTTCACAAATTACCCGGAAGAGGGAGACTTCCCCAACAAAGAAGGAAAGGGAGGAAAACTTCCCCAACAAAGAGGAAGAGGGGAGGAAAACTTCCCAACAAAGAAGGGGAAGAGGGAGGAACTTCCCCAACAAAGAAAGGAAGAGGTAGGAAAACTTCCCAACAAAGAAGGGAAAGACGGAAGGGGAGGGGGAAAACTTCCCAACAAAGAAGGAAGAGGGAGGGGGAAAATTTCCCCCCAACAAAGAAGGAAGAGGGAGGAAAACTTTCCCACAAAGAAGGAAGAGGGAAAGGAAAATTTCCCCACAAAGGAAGGAAGAGGGAGGAAAACTTTCCCACAAAAGAAAGAAGGGAGGGAGGGGAAAACTTTCCCCAACAAAGAAGAAGGAGGGGGAAAATTTCCCCAACAAAGAAGGGGAGGGAGGAAAACTTCCCAACAAAGAAGGAAGAGGGAGGAAAATTTCCCCAACAAAGAAGGAAGAGGGAGGAAAACTTCCCAACAAAGAAGGAAGAGGTAGGAAATGTCCCCAACGAAGAATGAAGAGGGAGAAAATTTCCCCAACAAAGAAGGAAGAGGGAGGAAAACTTCAACAAAGAAGGAAGAGGGAGGAAAATTTCCCCACAAAGAGGAAGATGGAGTGAAAACTTCCCAACAAAGAAAGGAAGAGGGAGGAAAAACTTCCCAACAAAGAATGGAAGAGGGAGGAAAATTTCCCCAACAAAGGAAGGAAGGAGGGAGAAAACTTCCCAACAAGGACGAGGGAGGAAAATTTCCCCAACAAAGAAGGAAGAGGGAGGAAAACTTCCCAACAAAGAAGGAAGAGGGAGGAAAACTTCCCAACAAAGAAGGAAGAGGGAGGAAAATTTCCCCAACAAAGAAGGAAGAGGGAGGAAAACTTCCCAAACAAAAACCCAAAAAGAAGGAAGAGGGAGGAAAACTCCCAAACAAAGAACAAAGAAGTCAAGAGGGAGGAAAATTCCCCAACAAAGAAGGAAGAGGGAGGAAAATTTCCCAACAAAGAAGGAAGAGGGAGGAAAACTTCCCCACAAAGAAGGAAGAGGGAGGAAAATTCCAACAAAGAAGGAAGAGGGAGGAAAACTTCCCAACAAAGGGAGAACGGAAGATGGAGGAAAAAATTTCCACCCAACCAAAGACGGAAGGGAGGAAAAACTTCCCCAACAAAGAAGGAAGAGGGAGGAAAACTTCCCAACAAAGAAGGAAGAGGTAGGAAAACTTCCCAACAAAGAAGGAAGAGGGAGGAAAACTTCCCCAACAAAGAAGGAAGAGGAAGAAAAAATTCCCAGCAACTGAAAACACCTATACGATTAAAATTCACCGGATATGCTCGACGAAATGAACAGCTCGGTTCATTATATTTGCTTCGAAAATTACGCCTTGTAGCTGAGCACACTCGCTAACCCGATCATCGTACGATCAGATACGGTACGTAGGGGCCTGTCAGTACTTGGATGCGTATAAACACCAATAACTGCCAAGAAATCAGCCGCCTGAACATAAGCGGAGTAAAGGCAGGGGAAAACAACCTCATATCAAAATGTCTGGCAACGAATTCAAGGACAGCTCCTTCTGCGATAACCTGCGTATAGGAAGAGGTGTGAAAAAATATCCATAATATTTATTAAATATCTATCTATATATATAATATAATACATATGTGTGTATATATATATTATACACATACATGCATACATACATATATATATATATATATATATATATATATATATATATATATATATATATATATATATTGCTTTATTGTCTCATGATAATATGGGAAAGCAGTGAATGATAAATAATGTATATATATATATATATAATATATATATAATATATATATATATCTATATATATATATATATATATGTGTGTGTGTGTGTGTGTGTGTGTGTGTGTGTAAAGAATTGCTTCGCTGTCTCACTGTTTCTTCAATAAGAATGTTAGTAAATATGTTATAACTTCTAAAGAGGCCATAATTCCGAGACTTGAACAGGCAGCAGTTTATCTATGGAACCATTAACAATATCAACATAAATCGATACAGAATTTACATTGGCGCTAAAGACTTCGTTAGTTTCAACATCAATTGCTAAAAAAAAATATCATTAATTTCAACATCAACTGCAAAATAAGAAGTATCATTAATTTCAACATCAATAACTAAAAACATTATCATTAATTTCAACATCAATTGCTACAAAAATTATCATTAATTTCAGCATCAATTGCTGAAAAAAAAATGTGCAAATGTATTTAGAAATGCGGCATGATTGTAAGTGCGGACAGAGACGAAATCGGTGAAATTACAGAAGTTTTTTGCGGTAAGGTCTGTGCATCTTAAAATCATCGTTACAGTATTCGGTACTACAAAAGCAATATATATATATTTTTTTTTTTATCTAGTCTCTTTCAGCAACTTTTTGTGTGCGTATCAGATACCACGCTGTATAAGGCAATTTTCAATTTTCCTAACGGATTTCATGAAACCCCCGAGCACTACAATGCATGTATTCAAACACTGAAGGAAATCCTATACCCCGTAATAGTGTGCAAACTGATGGAAGCTCTTATTTTTATAATCATTCATAGATAAGCAACAAAGTTAAAAAAAAAAAAAAATATCGGCGCAGTGCAATGCTTTAGAATTGCCACATGAATAAAAACGGGCAATTCTCTGTAGGCAACTATCACACCGTCTTATACTACCTACCTATTTTAATAAGCGCATATTAACATATCAACACTGAGTACCGTTTCTTCGGTGATCAAGTGAATCGACGGAAACAATGTAATGTAGTCAAACTTCAGAGCAATTAATCGATTTCTTCCACTATTTCATTAAAATGGAATGGAATGGAATAAATAGTTTGGGCCAAAGTCCAAACATTAGGACCTAAGAGGTCATTCAGCGCTAGAAAGGAAATTGAGAGAGGGTAGGCTTGACTACTGGGAAAGACTACAATCCTTAAAATTATATAGTCTAGAAAGGAGAAGAGAACGCTACATGATAATTCAGGCATGGAAACAGATAGAAGGAATAGCAGAAAATATCATGGAACTAAAAATATCAGAAAGAGCAAGCAGAGGTAGATTAATAGTGCCCAAAACTATACCAGGAAAAATAAGGAAAGCACACAGGACATTAATCCACTACGCACCAGCATCGATAATGCAGCGTCTATTCAATGCGTTGCCAGCTCATCTGAGGAATATATCAGGAGTGAGCATAGATATGTTTAAGAATAAGCTCGACAAATATCTCAGCTGCATCCCAGACCATCCAAGATTGGAAGATGCAAAATATACCGGAAGATGTACTAGCAACTCTCTGGTAGACATTAGAGGTGCCTCACACTGAGGGACCTGGGGCAACCCGAACAAGATGTAAGGTCAGGAGGAAAACCTCACAGTTACACTATGCAACAATTGTCAGGAGACGGAAGAAATATAGTATGGAATGAAAAGGGTCACAGCTAAGGGGCGAAGGGATGCCGCCAGAACCTTTAGCAATGTCTACAGTTCACCCCTTGAGGTGCACTAACGGTACTACCCCTCTACGGGGTCTGTCTAATCAAATACTTCAATTCATCAAATACAGGAAAACGTCGATTTCGTAAGTGGAAGAAATCACTAAGTTATGATACGCATTAGAAATCATGACATCTCAAATAACCCTAAAGCTGCTATGCAAGAACGTTAGTTGAACAGCTGAACAACGCTCGTCCCCTCCTATCTCCTTAACGGCCGAACGTTTCTTTTCTGGCCTTAAATCACCCCATCCCCCCCCCCTCCCCCCTTTGAGACCCATGACGAGTGCTATGAACTTGTCGTGCCATCTGGCGTAGTGTTAAAGTGCCACTCGGAACACCATTAGAGCGTGATCCATGGCTTCTGCGACGCGGGATTATACAGGGAATATAACCATCGCGGTAGGGAATAGATAAGGCCCTTCGCACAATGGTAATAGGCGTTTTCATTTCGCGTCCTTAAGAGACTGTGAGCAGTCCGCAATATTAACAGAAATGAGCATATATATATATATATATATATATATATATATATATTATATATATATAATATATATATATATATATATATATATATATATATCACCTCAAGTATAAAAGACCCATTAAAACACTCTGGTTTAAAGCCTTTTATACTTGAGACGTATCCTATTTCAACCGAGTTTATTTACATATTTAATGTATACATACGTTATACATGTATGTGTATATGTACATACATGCATTATATATATATATATACAAATATATATACTACATAAATATATTGGTATATAATACATACTACATACATACATACATACACACATATATATCCACTTTATATAGTATGTATATTCGTATATATAAATAATCGATTATATAATATATCTATATATATATATATATATATATATATATATATATATATATATATGTATATATATAATATATACTGCATATGTATACATACTATATACGAGTATTTGTATGTCTGAATATGAGCCCAGGGTACATCCTCTACAAGCATACGAGTCCCGATGCAAATCACGAGTATAGATCGTTTGTCTTGTAATAAAACTCTGCAGGGAAAATCCACAGAAATTCGTAAAGGGTAAAAGCAGGTACGAGAGATGCAGTGCGAGAAAGACTTCTTCTTAAAGTATACAAATGAGCGTCATAATCTCCACCAACTTTACACGGTCAGACAGCAAGACTTCATAATTTATGATCCAGATAACCTCATGGAAGAGGTAAAGAGACAGATTACAACACGATTCTAAAGGTCCTCCTCTTCCTTACTTAGGTCAGCTCAACCGAATCATCTTCTTTTACCCGATTCCATCATCATTAGTTAAGACGAACATTTCGTCCGTGATATGATGTTAATGCAACGCGGGAAAGGGCACGAAATGAACGAACTAACGCAAGATTCGCTTCTGAATGGCTTCATTTGTTTTGAAATAACTCTTTGTAGTGCACGTCCTGCTCTCTTCGGATCTTTGACTCGATTTCATCACTCACACACACACACAAACTTAAGCTTCTGATTGTTATAATGATATAAATGAAGATCATTCACCATGTTTGTATGAAGGTCAGCTAATGCAATACTCTATACTAAGCGGATGAGATATAGTGTGTGTATAATTTTATATATATATATATATATATATATATATATATATATATATATATATATATATATATATGCATATATGATATATATATATCACCATATCATATATATATATATATATATCATATATATATATATATATATACCATAATTTATATTTTTAATATATTTTCCCTATATATGTTACCTTATATTATTACTTATATACTACCCATAGATATATATATATAGATAAATATATATATATATATATATGATATATATATATATATATTATATATATATCTACACGAGCTGAGAGGACGACGGGCTTACATACCTTAAAATAAAAAGTCTCAACCTTAGATAAAAAGTGATCGTGGAATACTGACAACGAAACAAGAGCATGTGTAAAAATTTTGTGTGAACAAAATAAAGATGCAAGAGAAAACTGTATCGTACCCAATGCCTATATAAAACTGAGACAAGGATATTAGTTTGAGAGGCACAAAATATCACGAGGAATCATATTTTCTGACTAAACGTTCTTATGGATGATACTTTACATCTTGGTCCAGTGAGTTCTACTTGAGGTTAAGCCTCCAACGTACCAAGGCTAGTAATCGGTTACAACTCAATACCATGAAGGATTTACTCGTAAACGCGAGATGTCATCCCCGGATGCTAACTCTTGACATATCGAAAGAAAAAAAAAACACACACAATAAAATAATAGCGAAATACCGTAATGAAGCTTTATCATAATGTGTGCTGAAAATCAAGGACTGGGGCCTTTGAACAAGAGCAATACGATAAAAATTAAAAGCCAAGAAATAACCCAAAAGGAGACGGTAACGAATTATAACTCTATGAGCTGAGGGGATAGAAATGCCGTCCAGATTAAATATTTACGCATCAACGAAAACGCCTTGGAATCTTTCATCATTTCAACCTTCCAAAAGCAAATGAAACTTACAAATACTTCCAAGCTTCTTTTTCATTGCATCACCAAACATTCCAAAAAAATTTTCAGTCCACCACAAAAAAAAAAAAAAAAAAAAAAAATCCGAAACATTTTCTGTCACATCACAAAAAATTCCCCAAAACCTTTTCAGTCCCCATCATAAAATACCCCATACAGTTTTCAGTCGCATCCACCACAAAAATTTACCTGAAACCTTTTTCAGTCCCATCACATAAAATTCCCCAAAACATTTTCCAGTCTCATCACAAAAATTCCCTGAACCTTTTTTCAACCTTTTCCGTAGACCATCACATAAATTCCCCATACATTTTCAGTCACATCACAAAAATTCCCCAAACCTTTTCAGTCCCATCATAAATTCCCCATACATTTTCAGTCACATCAAAAATTCCCTGAACCTTTTCAGTCCCATCATAAATTCCCCATACATTTTCAGTCACATCACAAAAATTCCCCAAACCTTTTCAGTCCCATCATAAATTCCCCATACATTTTCAGTCTCATCACAAAATTCCCTGAACCTTTTCAGTCCCATCACATAAATTCCCCAAACATTTTCAGTCACATCACATAAATTCCCTGAACCTTTTGCGTCCCATCACATAAATTCCCCCAAACATTTTCAGTCACATCACATAAATTCCCCAAACATTTTCAGTTACAATAAAAATTCCCAAATCATTTTCTGTAATATCACAAAAAACAATGCCGAAACATTCTCAGTCACATCACATAACAAAAATTCCCCAAAATATTTTCAGCCGCATCACAAAAATTCCCCCCAAAAATGTTCAGCCACATCACAAAAATTTCCCAAGACAACTAGTGTGTCTCATTAAGATTTATTCTTTAAAGGTATAAATATAACGAAACACATTATCACGATATATCGTGAAACTTAAAAATTATATCGGCTGTATTATTTCACTCCCACCTGGCTGATTTCACAAAACAAAAATCCCAATGGCTTTCAATTGCCCATGTATCAGCAAACATTATATACAACAGAGATTTTCTCTTATAAAAATGACTAGACGAACAAATGAAATGTTATGATTCACCATCGGAAAATTCAGCATGAAATGCGAATTCATATCACAGTAATATCTTTCGTAATGCCCTATCAACTTTATATTATGCACACGATCACACTAAAACACAACGGAAGATTTATCTTAGACCTGTTCAAGGCCAGAATTTAAAATAACGGTTTAGTTCGAGAATTGTAATTGAAAAAAAATAACACTTAAATAATGACATGCTTAGGTGATTACTAGATATCAAAACCACGGTAAATAAAATGAGACGTTACTTCGACACTGCTGACACTCTCCATGGTAATTTATTATTATTGTTTCCATCTCACTTGCGATATACAACAGCTGTTAACCGAAATCAGTAGGAACTCTGTAAACTGTTATAGTGACCCAATAAAAAAAATTCCGTTTTCTCTCAATCCAGCGTTTTCAACCTGGAGAGAATGGAGGTACAAGGGTAACATCGATATTTTGCTCTTCCTCTCCGTCCTTACGAAAACCAACGCGTGCTATACAGGTGCCGGCAATAAAAATAAGACTTTCCGTTTAAATGCAAGTACGATTGTATAAAATAAAAACAGTGGGCTAAATCTTTATTAACAAAGATGGAAACTCTCTTAGTTGGAGTGGACTTGCTATTAAAAAGTAGGGTGTATATATGACAGGGATGTAACTAAAGGCGCTGTCACACTAGCGAAATTTCCGTTGACTTTTGAATTAGACGTCGACTTTTCATATTTTGACGACGACTTTCTGGTGTCGTCGTCACGAATTTTGAAAACGGTACCGATCGAATTCAACCCATCGCTACCGTCGACTTTTATTGTTTGTTTATATCTCGGACAGCGCGCATTTCAAGTAATCAGATGCAAGATGGAGTTCTTGATACAGTTGACAAGATTGCCAGAACAGTTTTTGCTCGAAGATATGGGGGAGAGACGATGCTTATGGGACCATAAGCACAAAAGCTTTATGAAAAAGGATCTTAAATGAAATAAATTACCAAGAGATCACCATGCGACTCAGGGAAAACTTTCCTGAACTTGCTGATCTTTATACAGATAAGCATGCTATATCGTGAATATCAGATTGTTATATAGCCTAGGTCTGCTCTCATTGTTTTCCTTTTTTCTTCTTCTTTTTGCAATAGCAAATAATATAAACAAAAATCATTAAAATTTTTGCAGTGTTTCTCTAGCTTAATTTATAATAAAATCTGACTGTGGTTGTGTAAACAAGGTAACAAATAGCCTATCTAGGCTAGCCATAGCTTATTTTTTCAAATAAAACTTTTCACGTCTTTTTAACCAGGACCGAACCCAAAGACTATTTTTTAAATTCTATCCACCATCATTAAACACAAGCTTGCACGACCCACTAGTTGCTTTATGTTATAGAGCATAGATGTTCTATCATTCCGGGAAGTCACAGCTCAGATGGTTTGTTTACTTTTTGACGACGACAACCACGGTATGAAGAAGAACGTGTGTGACAACCAGAGTACGGAATGACGTCGACTTCTTTGGAAAGTCGATGACAAACTCAGAAAAAGTCGACGGAAATTTCGCTAGTGTGACAGCGCCTTAATACTCTCTCACAAATATATATAATACATACAATGGCCAGTTTCCGACCACATTCCTATATGGAATGAAATAACACTTAGGTCAACGGCCATACGCTGGGACCTAAAAGGTAATTCAATGCTGAAGCGGAAACTTAAGAGTTAAAAGGTCTTAAAGATGTAGCTGGTGGCAAGCCTTGCAATTGCACCATAAAAGTATTGCCTGAAGGTGAAAAGTAATATGTTACAAAGAGCATATGAACGGAGGTACAGTAAAAGGAATGAAAAGGGCTGCAGCTAAAGACGTGCAATACCAATGGTCTAGGTGGCATGTTCTTTATTACGCGCAAATCATAATAACTTATAATGATTATTTTTTATAGTTTAATACTATAACCGTCTTTCAAATGCAGACCCATTTTAAACAGTTCAATTTTTGCAGTTTTAACATCAACCAAATAAAATAGATTGAACCCATTTCGACAGATCCATCTTCAAAAATATGTAAGAATTCTTACTATTCCTTTCCGGGTTTAGATATCAACAAATAAAAAAATTAAATACATAATCGAATGGTAGTCTCGAGAGAAGAGAAATTGTGATGCCTATTATTCATTCTTCATAAACTTCCAGTTTCGACAGGTGAACGTTGAACACCTATGCCCTTAAATGCTTCACATTCGGCAATATAAATTAATATACTACTAGCATATATCATTTTTTAATTATTCTAATTATATTACAGAAAGCAATCAACATCCAAGGGCTAAATCGAATACGTTACATAATATATATATATATATATATATATATATATATATATATAAATAATATATATATATATATATATAGATATATATATATATATATATATATATATATATTATATAAATATAAATTTGTTACACATAATACACGTTTTATGCATGGGTGATAGAACATCTCAACTCTCATTATTCACCAATCACGATACACATTATTATACTCTCAAATTTGCATAAGAAAAAACTTAAAACAGAACCAATGACTACAAAAACATACTATCACTACTTAATCTTAGGTAAATAATTTATAGTGGCCAACAAGAACAGTAAATGAAACTTACTTTTAATAAAAAATTAATCCTTCAGCTTCAAGTCCTTGCCAATCCATCAGCGAGTAGGATCTCGTGTGGGGTCTGTCACGAAGAGTTTGATCTCCCAAAAACCTGTACAACCATAAGTAATTGACAAAAATGACATGCATTTACCCTGACCTATTGAATTGTTCCTAACCAAAGGAGCAAATTTTGACAAAGCAACATAGTACTTCTAATCAGCAAGATACAACACAAACTTCAATTGACCATAATTTTTATAAGATTCTTTACCGTTATTACATAAAATTCTTTACTGTTATTACATGTTTCAATAAAAGTCTGACCCCTTAGATGCAATCCATTTCAGCTTTAATAAATATAAGGTTATATTTCAAAATTTTAAAATAAAAATTTAGTCCTTAATTTTGTTTTCGATTTAAAAACTAAACTTGAAGCTAAAGGAGAGCTTTCTTACCTGAATACACTGCCTGCAGGCATTAATTAACTTCTAGTGGATGCTGGTCCAGTTCATCCTTTCTCCTGTTCACAAGTTCTACTCTGTTCACAAGTTCTACTGTCATGAACTTTATCTGCTTGGCATATTAGCATAAATGTATCTAGCGATTTAATTCCAGTTAAGCTAGGCCTGGACGCATTCGCAGCGAGTTCACGAAATCCGTTTGACTATCTTATGTTCATCATAAGATATACATTGTTACCAAGGACAGGTTAGGTTAGATTTGGCTTGGGCTAGGCTAGGCCAGACTAGGCCAGTTAAGGTTAGGTTAGATTATGTAATAGCTGATTAGGTAAGGTTACCAAAGTATAAGTTAGGTTACGTTATGCGATGGTATCTTTGCAAATTTATGCAAGGCTAGGTTAGGTTAGATCATGATTGATTCGGAAAGTTGTTAGGCAAGGCTATTGGAGCACAAGTTAGGTTAGGTTACGAAAGTGTCGTCACAGTTTGCATCCTTGCCTTCCTTAGCCCAAGGAAATGTGGTGTTTCCACAGACTCCTTCTGACGGCAATTATATTAACGCTACTAATCAATTCTGCCGAGTACTTTTTCGAGTTAAAAGGATCGCAGACGTTAGCCAGTAAAAAGTTTAACAAAATTCATCTGAATTTCTTACACGAAACACAAGAAATTCAGTTGAATTTAATGTCAACTTTCAACGCAGTGCCGCATTATGCAACTAGTTTCAGCACCTCCACTGAAGTTAGTTCAGTTGTTCAGCCTGAAAAATAATCTGATTAATATTCAAGAGAACCATATTGCCATACCTTGTGCGAATCCTTATCGATGAGAGTTGAGGTTATACAAAATAATGAGAGAGATCTTAGGTTACAAAGCTTATGAAAATAAACTTTCAAACCAACCAAATATTCATAGAATTTATTTAATCTTAATCAAGTGACAAAAATAGTGCCATCTAATTATCATAAATATAACACTCTTGACTTGATTTACCTTAAAAAATAATTAATAGGGCGAGGGAGAACTCGAATCAGCTTTTAACTCAATCTGTAAACTGTTTAGTTTACAGAATACTCATTAGGTTAAATCTCAGCAAATTTCTTTGTATATTACTGTAAAGATTAACTACTAAATAACAAGTAAAAACATTCTCATCACGCAAGATAACCTCAGATTTATACCATGCGCTATGGAGTCTATGGAAATGTTGATAAATACATTGGCTACAAATAAATACTACAGCAGCATTCAAAACACAAACACCAGCAAAATACAAAAGTAACATATATATATATATATATATATGAATCAAACATTTTGCATAAAAACGAAACATTTCAGTATCCCCAAATACATTATGACTTCATAATGTAACAAACAAGACAATATGCAACATATTAAGACAATATGCAATAAATAGAATATAACCACATTTACATAATGTAAAAACCATGACAATATGCAATAAATAAAATATAACCACATTTACATAATGTAAAAACCAAGACAATATGCAATAAATAGAATATAAACACATTTACATAATATAACAATCAAGATGATATGCAATAAACAAACATATTCACATATTTAAATTATGCATAAAGACTATACCTAAACACACTCTTATAACAGCAGCAATATGCCAACGCATCTAGAGACCTTTTAACTAATCAGTCATTGAGGTTTTTCTGGCGTCGTAACTACTAAGGTCACTGACACCAGAACAATTCCAAACATAAATTTCTCATAGACCTAAGTACCTAAACGCACTCGTATAACGGCAACGATATGCCAACGCACCTAGCGACCTTATAACTATTGACTTTTTTTCTGGCGTCTCAACTGCTAAGGTCACTGACGCCAGAGCAATTTTAAATGTATATAAATTTTTCATCGACGCAAGAG
The DNA here is from genome assembly GCF_015104395.2 of Macrobrachium nipponense. Taxonomy (NCBI): domain Eukaryota; kingdom Metazoa; phylum Arthropoda; class Malacostraca; order Decapoda; family Palaemonidae; genus Macrobrachium; species Macrobrachium nipponense. Next base: position 23,445,034 of record NC_061087.1, on the reverse strand, counting down.
CATAAACACATTCACGTAACCATGAATATACGTTCAAACATCTGCCAATGTTCGACTTGGACACATATTTAACTAACTACTTTAGTTACAAAGCCAACTACAGAGAGAGAGAGAGAGAGAGAGAGAGAGACAGACAGACTCCCATAGCGCTATGGCATAAAATCACTGACCTCTTGGAGACATGTCCTGAAAGAATACACAGATATTAATCATAAGTATGTCATAGGTTGCTTTCATGCATTGCAAAACTGGCTAAAAAAAAAATAATAACAATTGTGTAAGAAATCAACTGTTTCCAACAAAGCAAACTGCGCAATCTTCCTAATTAGGGCATTTCTGCCTTATGTGTCGAAGAAGGATGCTTCTCTGAATAGTGCATTATTATTAAATAAATAAATAAAAATCTGTAAGTCGAATATACTAAAAGCAAAAAAATTCAACCGTAACTTTAAAAAGTCTTATGGCAAATATCTAGGATATCGAGCCGCATCTAAATCTAATCATCAAATCTAAATTATTAATAAATAAATCCTTAGCATATCAAGTGAGTTTACTTACAAACTTCGTTGAAAATATAGGACTTCTGTATGACACGATTACATTATTTAAGTTACCATGCCCACGAGAATACATGCTCGATATTTCTTCGGGAGCACAAATGTGACGCTACTTTCACGCTTTCACGCCTGAATAAGCCATCTGCGCTTGATGTTATGAATATAATACTTTACAGGAAATTTTGCAGCACTCAATAATACGCGGAATGTAAATGGTCTGGAGTATCTTTGACAGTGAAGAATTCGATAAGGTAATAAGAGGGCTTTATGTTTGTTTGTTGGTATGGTGTTTTTACGTTGCATGGAGCCAGTGGTTATTCAGCAACGGGACCAACGGCTTTACTTGAACTTCTATCACCAGAAATATACATCTCTCACACCTCAATGGAATGATCGAGAATCGAACTCACGGCCACCGAAGTGGCAGGCCAAGACCATACCGATCACGCCACTGAGGCACATTATAAACTAATAGATAATGTCACATAAGCTTTATACATGTTTTCCAAAGAAGAATTGTTGGTTTTGCTACTAAATTTTCATTCCTTACATTACAAATCATTCATTTAAAAGGAAATAGTTGGTAAGAAGAAACACATTTTATACTGCATGGAAATACGATTTTATCTGCAAGTACCTGATATGAGAATAACATATAGATTTCACACGCGTACGTGAATCTTTAATGCAACTTTTATACTTCTTAATATTCGAGGTAGCACATTGGTTCCTCTGTACTTTTCTGCAATTTATAGAAAATCTCTTCAAAAAATTATCTGGTGTTCTGAATTTCTATTCAATACTAACACAAAACAGTATAATTGTGATGTAAACTCAAAGAGGCAAACGAATACCCGCGTACACCTTTACATATCTATACGTATGTGTGCAGGTTAAGTGAAAGTTAACAACGTTTTCATAAATATCTGAATTATACAAATTTGACCAGTGAATCTTCAGTGGAAGTAATTTAAGGATTATCAAGGGGTTCGAAATAATCTTTACAACCTGAATTCTTTTCACTTCACCCCGTGCTCGTCATCTAAAAAAAAAAAAAAAAAATGGCCGGGAACCCCTGAACTTAAGCGCTGATTTTTACAACTGTAAAAATTCCTAACTTGTAAATGTGACATAAGCTGAATACCAAAAACACGTCTAATCGGTTTGTTGGAAACGTGGCAGACATCGCAAGTCTAGATACCTAAAATTTAAATACAATACAACCATCATGGCAAGTTGGTTTTGAGCCAGGCTTATGTATTGCATTTTCCACCCAATTACAAAACCAGTTCCGATATGTCTATCACTTCATCAAAATCTGTTTAGACAGCCATCATACAATTCAGGATTAAAGCTGAACTGTTGAAAAGAACTCCACAATCCATCATCTACTTTTTCTGCTAAAAGATTTTGAACAACAGCAGGTCTTCCAACCAGTCGATTCGGTAACGAAAAATTTCCCAGTATTATCAGATATTTCCTAGATAGTGACCCCCAACAAAGTATTTCTTGGGGTTCATTGTCTTTATGATATTTACAGTCTTTCGTTTATGTTTTTACGGTCATCCCCAACGGGCTTGTACTAAACACGCCGCAAAGGTGGATACATACCGGGTTAAAACTATTGGGGCCACGTTCTAGTTGAGTTGAAAAGCAGTCAGTCACTATCTAGGAAAGATCTGTATTATCAGCATTTATACAGGAATTAGGTAGCCTGACATTAAAAAAAAAAACAAGGTAGCCTCACATGAATGAAAACCATTATCGAACTCATATATCTCAAAAATTCCATTTTAATTTTAAAAATCGAAACCGAGTAAACAAACCACAGTATGTACCTCTTACCTTATCTCCAAATAAACAGTGCCAGTGCCAAGATCTAAGCCGAAACGCGACGAACCCTCGATTACGGGGATTCAGGCTGACCTGTAAAAGCCGAAGAGGTGTCAAGATAAGAGTTTTCCAGGATTTTTGTACGTGGCAATTAGAACATTAAAAAGTAATTTTTTGCACCGTGGTATATGTCATTCATAATTCTGAGATCTCCAGGGACAAGATCACACAATCAACAAATTCATTAATGCCTGAGCTACAGAATCGAGAAATAACCTTTGAATTTTTCTTACCTAATACTACCCAGATCAACCACTGAGTCAAAAATGACTGGAATTCTTTTAGCCATTTTTACCAACTTCTAAAAAAGAACCAAATGTGGCCTGAGTAATGCACAAAAGCAATATGGGTCTTTCTGCCCAACGAGAAATGACGCTCTCCGTCTGTTGAAGAATGCAGGTGCTATTTACGAAATGTTAATTATTACCGCAATATGTGAGTTCTGAGCTCAAATATGCAGTCATGTGTCGAAACATGGTGTTCCTGAAATGACTCAAGAGTCAAAACACTATTTGCCAGGCCTGGGAAGATTCATTATCATTTCATGCAACCGTGTGTCGTCAAAAATTAACTTTTTTTTTTTCCCCACTTCAACTGTACCTGACAACGTCTAAATTAACTTTCCCCCCACTTGAATTGTACCTGACAACCAAAATGAAGTTAGTTAAGTGTTCAGGTGCATCGAACTGGAATATTCACTGGAATTCCTTACTGCGTCCCTTGAGAATTGTCGTTTGGAATGGTAAGTCATAAACTACTCCTTAGTTTGGAATTTCATAAAGTTAGCATTAACACGGATTCATTCGGTAACACGAGATCAAAGTCTGAGTGGCATGTGTCCTGAACTTTACACGGAATTGGAATATAAGTACAATTTTGACTAAAGGCAAAGCGGTAAGAATTATGAAGCCGTTCAACGCTCAAAATGACGTTCGGTCAATTGCCAGCAGAGGGTGGAAAGTGAGAAGGAAGAGAATATGAACTGAGGTAGAGTAAAAGGAATAAACCTTAAGACTGCACTAACCCACCCCATGGGATAATTCCCTTTGAAAACTAAATACAATATTGAAACGTGGAAAGAAATCGAGCAAAAATTCTCAGATCAGTGATTAATATATATACTTGTTTTGAGTAAATTCATGTATAATTAAAGTGGGTAACTCAATGCGTTATCACTTCACAAACTATATAATGTAATGAGACTCGAATATAGGAAACGATTACCTCCTGCCTACCAGCTCTATAAAGCCCGTAGTACCAACCCTAAAAGCAAGTGGTACCAGCCCTATAAAGCCCATTACCAGCATTAAGCCAGTGGTACCAACCCTAAAAGCCAGTGGTACCAGCCCTATAAAGCCCATTACCAGCATTAAGCCAGTGGTACCAACCCTAAAAGCAAGTGGTACCAGCCTTATAAAGCCCATTACCAGCACTATAAAGTCGTGGTAACAGCTCTATAAAGAAATGGTACCAGCCCTACAAAGTCCGTGGTACCAGCCCTATAAAGCCCATTACTAGCATTATAAAGTCGTGGCAACAGCTCTATAAAGAAGTGGTACCAGCCCTACAAAGTCCGTGGTACCAGCCCTATAAAGCCCATGATACCAGCCTACAAAGTCCTTGGTACCAGCCCTATATCGGTGGTACCATCCTTATAAAAACCGTGGTATCAGCACTATAAAGTCGTGGTAACAGCTTATAAAGCCGTGGCATCAGCTCTATAAAGCCAGTGGTACCAGCCCTATAAAGCCCTGATACCAGCCTAAAAAGCCCGTGTTACTAGCACTATAAAGCCGTGGCATCACCCCTGCAAAGCCCTGATACCAGCTTTATAAAGCCCGTGGTACCAGCCCTATACAGCATGTGGTACTAGACCTATACCGTAGTACCAGCACTATAAAGCAAGTGTTACCAAACCTATAAAGCCGTGGTACCATCTCTATAAAGCCTGTGGAACAAACCTAATGAAGCCCGTGGTACCAGCCATATAAAGGCCGTGGTACCAACCCGAAAAGCAACCCGTGGTATCAGTACTATACAGCCCGTGGTACCAGCACCATAAAGCCAGTAGTACTAGCCATATAAAGTCCGTGGTACCAATCCTACAAAACCCGTGGTACCAGCCCTATAAAGCCTGTGGAACAAACGTTATGAAGCCCGTGGTACCAGCCCGAAAAGCCCGTGGTACCGGCCCTATAAAGCCCATGGTACTAGGCCTATAAAGCCCCTGGTACCAGCCTTATAAAGCCCGTTGTATCAGCTCAGTAAAGCCCGTAGTACCAGTCCTACAAAGCCTGTGGTATCAGCCCAATAAAGCCAGTGGTACCAGCTCTATATTGTTAACGCCGCCATTCTCATTTTCACCATCGTTTAATTGCCGTTACCATTATCATCAGTGTCAAAATCACAAATAAGCATCAGAATGGTTATTGCCATCACTATCATCAATGTCACTTCACCATTAACGTCACTGTCATTATCATCATCAATAGAGAAACTTCATTATCCGCCGCATCAGCCTTGTGATTATGACATTCAATCGTCACTGTCATCACAACTGTCATTAGTATGGTGTTTAGCTAGGTAATTAATTTTTATCATGATCACTATCATTTCTATCACTGCCACTTCCGTTGTAATTACTATCACTGCTATAAGTAGTCCATTCACTATTACTAACATTTTCTTTATCAACACTATGACAAAACGGATATCATTAGTATCACTGTCATTATCACCACTCACACAGGCACTACGGTTGCAATTATTCCCTTTTCACCATCAATATAATCACTAGTTTCATCTTCCCCCCTATCATGTTCATGAAGAGAGATTTTGCGGTATGGCAACTATAAACCATCAATTTCATTTGAACAAACTTACCACCTATTAGACTGCCTCTTCAATGACGATAATCCATGCACCAAAGCCAACAGTAATAATAAAAGTATATTAACGCAAAATATACTTTTAGGTGTTTTCATAGTCGAGAGCGTATCACAGATGACAAAGAACCGTTATCCGAGTATTGGTGTTTACATTCAAATTCATCAGATTGTAAGTTGTTCCATATCTGCAATGTTTAAGATCGAACTTAGCAACCATTACCAGACCAATAAACACTTGTTCAACTACTGCTAACGAAGCTTTAGCAATCAGACTTCCTCTATATTATCGAATGGTGTCAACTAGCAAACGGTAATCAATGTAAAGACATTAACGATCGCGAAACCGCGTTTACTGCAGAATTCAATCTTCTATTGTTCTCTTCACATTACATAAAAGCCATCAAACTGCCATTCGTAAGAGTACTGAGTACAACTTCAAAAGAAATCAGATGAGAATACCTCAATATCATGACGAATATCTTCAAGAATCGATAGTGTTCTCATTAACTGCCCGGTTTAGGTGGTTATTAACGGCCCAATGTAGGCGGATGGGACAATCGCATAAACATTTAAAACTTGACGCACACTTTAACGACAATGGGTTGGGTTGTGACAACACTCACACCTGCATATCAGCGCAAACGTAAGTGAAAGCTTATTCTACGATATCAGCTTCTCAGCCATCATGTTATTTACTCCATGATTTTGTTTTTTGAATTGTAATTCTAACTACGAGTTCTAAGAATTGGCGAAAACTGGAAATGTATTTGTGCTAGACCGAAGCTCCAATCCTCGGTAAAAGGAGTTTATTCCTAGTATATGGTCACTGTTACATAGTAAAATATAAACGAACGTTGTGTTTTATTATGTAAAGATTCACATGATACGGAACTATATTATTGTAATATCGCCCATCCTTGATGTCTACTTTAGATTTACAGGTAATCGAGGTCACCCGTTCATTTAGTAACCAGACAAGGGAGGTGGTGAAAGATTCGAGTAAGGAGGCACTAAAATGCGTTTAAAAATTAGGCTAGCTTAGTTACATAATATAAACCAATATATATATATATATATATATATATATATATATACATATATATATATATATCATATATTATATATAATTGACTTACAGCACTTAAATATGTCATCACGAATGAAAAACTCAATCGCAAAATACGGTAACGTTGTACTGCTTATATTATACTTTTCTTTTTCACAGAACGTGGTTTGATTACACGCATGTATATATATATACATACATACACACACATATATATATATATATATATATATATAATATATATATATATTACACACGTATATATATTCATATACATATATCACAAACAGCTACACATAGTCCATAATATTCATTTAAATGACTGATGAATCTTACGATCGGCCTTTAAATCTTGAATCACTCGACGCGCTCTTTAAAAACGTATACTGCTAGAACACATGACAAAATATGCGGGAAAAAAACACGGAGAATGTCTCTAAAATATTTGGTAGAAAATCTAATTCGCAAAATCAAGTCGACAGTTTATAGGTGACAGATGTGAAACTAGACGCTATGGAAAGCAGACTCTCCAACTCTCCGCCTCCCACAACCCTCCCACTCACCCATAACCGCCAACCCTCCAACCCCTTCTGCACACCAAACGCAGGTGCGCATAGATGAAACTTGATTAATGAACTTGGCAATGTATAATATCACATACAGAAACATCACTGGGATTCGAATCCAAGTTAAAGATTAAAAAACAAAATAAAAAAAAAAGTCTCATTAATCTTTCCTAAATAGCGATCCCCAGGGATTTTAACACTTTGCAGCGTATTTAGTACAAGCCAATTTTTTTTTTTTTTTTTTTTTTTACCTGGTTTCCATCCATCATTGCGGTCTGTTTACTACAACCCCCTTGGAGATTACAGTAAAAGCATAAACAAACGACTGTAAAATATCAATATAATGATACTACTACCGGCTTACATAAATCATTATGACTTTTCCCGTGACTTTTTTTCCTTGCCAAAATTGTGACTTTTTTTCTTTCTTTTTTTATGTGACTTTATAACCGATCACCCTGGAATGCATTGGTGGTCAACTATCGAAGTTTATATCCAATCCTTTTCATTAGGAGCACGACGCCATGCCGTACGTATCCCTAGACCTACATTTCTTCTATAATAATCAGGCAATTATAATGATTTCAAAATAACCCTACACCTATATTTCTATAATACTTATGGATTTATATTTATTTCAGAATAATCTTACCATATTTACTCTGTCACCTACCATATTTTGAACCTCACCCCTGGATGTATTTCGTCGTAATTGGATACCAGTAGGTTTCAAAACATACCTAGGCCTATATATGAGAATTACCCAAAGTGGAATATATCATGATATCAAAGTAAAGTACCACATCTGAAGTGCCTTACTATAACTAAATATGTTTGATCTGAAAGTGCATGCGGAACAAATCATACTTAGGCCTAGTCCTGTCTGCTTCCATTATACATACTATTCAAGTTGAACGCGAGACGAGAGGTGAAACATATTTCAAAAACTCATAATTCACACAACTATCTTGAAAATGAATCATGCCTTGTGTACAGCTTAAAGGGCATTTGAGGAATCACACAAACAATAATTGATTCATTATTTACCAAACCACGAGTTTTTGATCTAGGGATTCATCACAGAAGAGCATTATTGTTTCTAAGAGACATAGGTAATCGCGTGTACAGAGAGAGAGAGAGAGAGAGAGAGAGAGAGAGAGAGAGAGAGAGAGAGAGAGAGAGAGAGAGAGAGAAGAGGGGGGGGGGGAAAGAAAGGAGGGGGGGGTAATGAAATTTAACCCAAAATGCATCAGGACAGGAAGGAGGAGATGAAGTAACTATGAACAATAATTATAGGCTGAACAGAGATAGATAAAAAGGGAAGCTGGAGTGACTGCACTTACTCCCTACAACCATAGATCATTATCATTATTATCATATTATATCCAAGACTACAAATATTATTTATCGAGTGCATGACTTTTGGGCAGGAAAATGTCACCTGCTGAATATAGTTTGTTATAGAACAGAATTGCAAATGGACTTAATTAGATGAACCACTTGCCCATTCACCGATGTTGGCTCGAGTATGTCTACATGCCATTTAAAGTACACTGAAATATATATTACGTGGGTGCTATTCCTTGCCGTGATCGAATTTGACTAGCGAAGACATATAAGCAGGTAAAAAGATGGGAATATGTGGAAGGTTAACCTCGAACTAGGTAGGCCGTCTGAATTCAACTTGACTGACCAACTCCATGTACAGTAAGTTCCAAAACTGAAGCGACAAATTTCAGAGAATTTCGTTCGAAATTCACTAACTGGCAACTACAACTCGTAGCTGAAAAAATAAAAATATTTTTTTTTTTTTTTTCTACAGGGAAAGCTCTATCAAGCAAAATAAAGCTAACATATGATGCACAAATATCAAATCTATGATATTTATAGCAATCATGAGAAAAAATTACGGTAATAGTAATTATTTTAAAGTATAGCAATTACTTCAAACTATAGAAACGAAACAATTTGAAATTCTCGTTCATTTCGAGCAATGTGGAAACAAATATTTAATATTATAGTGTATTATCAATTATTTTAGCGAAGATGCATAAAACCATGCAAGTATCAATAGAATGTGAAGGGAAAATCTCTGCGACATTAAACATAATCAACCAGAATCCACCTAGATTCAATTAGAAGTTAGGGGTGGTTGGTAGTTCTGATTCTTGCTTCTAGGACCGAGCATAAAACACCATCTTCGAGAAAGGCTCTAACCTCTGCTGCTACCTTCAGGTGACTAGGCCTAGTTCTGGGCATTGCAAGGCTTACAATGCAGGGCCTCTGTCTGTTATTTAGGCAAAGATAGAACCTTCAGGACCGACACCAGGACCTGTCCTTGCACCTGGGAAACAGACTCGCTATATAAAAAAAAATAAGAAAGTCGGTCGCAAGGAACCAGAACACCCGTAAAATCACCATCTGGTTAAGTAAGGAGACGACAGACCCCAACAATCCCTCCCCCCCTCTACCTCTACCTCTACCTCTACCCTCAATACTAACTCCACCTTTTTCACTTCAACCTATTACCTCAAATCTTCGAATCATATCCCAACCGAGAAATTTAAAGACTGAATTTGCGTAAGTGGGCGTATCATAAGGGAGTGATATCACCCAAATTCATATTTCCACTGACAACCAGTAATCAGTTCGATCCAGTCAAGTATTATTGCATAACAGAAATATATATATATATAATATATATATATATATATATATATATATATATATATATATATATATATATAAAGAAGCACCCGAGCATGACCAATAGGCCTAGTGCTCGATTCTTAAAACAGGCCTCTGGTTATTCCTGATAGATAAAAACGTCCTGAGAGAGAGAGAGAGAGAGAGAGAGAGAGAGAGAGAGAGAGAGAGAGAGAGAGAGAGAGAGAGAGCATAACAGGGGATACTCGAATTAAAATATATTCACACTCCGGATCGTATGGACAAGAATAGTCTCACTTATTCACTGGCAAAAAAAAAAAAAAAAAAAAAGTGGAAACCTACGAAAATACTTGTTTGGTGCGACCCTGAACGCAATTCCGCATGCAAAAATTTGCACAATCGAGAAATTCCATGAAATTATAAACTAACAAGCTGGAAAATATATTTCCTTGATTCTTGAAATAGGCCTAACCATGTAACCAACGCTAAACGCGCACATAACTTGGATTTCGCTTTTTTTTTTTTTTTTCTTTTTTTACACCAACTTGTCTTATTTATATTTCATTTAATCAGATGCTAAACTTCTCTGTGCTTTATCAAAAGAAATCATAATAACTTTCGATATAACGCTATAAAAGTAGAAAGTTAATTTACAAATATTAGGCCAATGCTTATGCACACGGTTCCTGCTGCCACTCTATGGTGAACACTTCATATCACACTTTGGAAGCCGCAGATGTTTCTTTGGGGAAATTCTTTTTTTTTTTCTATTAATAAACAATTACTGAACTAACATTGATCATTCACTGGGGAAATACTTAAATAGGATGACAATAATTGGAATAAAATATACTAACTGGCAACCCCATGAGTTTCTATAGAAGTACGATCAATTCTGAGATTTGTCGCTTCACTTCTGGAACTTACTGTACGTACATCTATATAACCTGGACGTTGAGGGAATAAATGTGCGTAAATACCGAGAACTCTGAGAGATGATGAATGCTTTCATAAAGAGACAAAAGACCACGAATTTGTGTCGGACACTGCCGGGTGATATTAAACCAGAACAATTATTTACAAAAGGAAGAATGAAAATGTTAAACATTTCTTTTTCAAATTAGCACTGATGATGGCCACTGTCTCTTAACTTGCGCATTGAAACACTGCAAGTGAAGAGTCGTGAAGGAAAAAACAAGAAATATATATATATAAATTTTGTAGGATATAAATAATGGTAAGGAAGGCCAAGCGCTGGGACTTATGAAGTCATTCAGTGCTGACAGGGAAATTGAAAATGGAAAGGTTTGAAAAATGCAACAGGAGGAAAGCCTCGCAGTCGCACGACGAAATAATTGTTAGGAGGTGGATAGCAAGACAGAAGAAAGAGAATATGAATGGAGCTACAGTAAAAGGAATTAAAGGGGTTGAAGCTGGGGACCGAATGGACGCTACAAAGAACCTTAAGTAGTGCCTACAGCGTACACCCTGAGGTGCACTACCACTCCCTCCGCCCCTCATCCCCCCCCCCCCCACAAGGGGAATGTAAATGATGAATGTAATAATTTAAGAGGAAGAATTATCAAAATACGATTACTGAAATCCCTGGATATGTTAGTCTGTATGATCGAAAATCGGATTGAAGTTCGAGAAAATCTTGACACAAAACAGAGGAATGATGAATTCTACAGTATCGGACTTTCTGACAAGCACTTTTGTTAGTTTCTGAAGCACAACGTAACCAAATGCAGCTAATATCAGACTCTAAAGGTCTGATGCAACTTTCCATTCCTAATTTTTGCTCCTTTTGGTTAGTTTTGGGGTCATCATAAGTTCTGTAACTTATATAAAAGGAAAAAACTTGATTTTATAAGATGAGGTTGCTAGGTTACACCAACGTTCATACTCTACTGATGGCTAGGGAAAAAGTGCCTAGCATTAGTCAGCTTATTCTAATACTCGATTCATCTGACGAAATCTAATTTTATCATCCATGAAGCCTCTCATTCTGGTACCTTTTGTGCGGAAGCTAAAATCCTCCAAGGGTCCTTATTGTCTCCATAAAACTATTGGAAGTGGTGGTTTCCTTCTTCCAAACAATGGTGGTCAATAGGAATGGCATATGACGTTTAGGCCAAAGACCAAACACTGGGACCTATGAGGTCATTCAGCGATGGAAAGGGAGTTCAGAGTATGAGGAAAACTTCGTTGTTGCATTATGAAACAATTGTTAGCAGAGGGTAGAAAGTGAGATGGAAGAAAGATAATATGAACGAAAGTACAGTAAAAAAAAATGAAAGGGGATGCAGCTACGGGACAAAAGGAGGTTGCAAAGAGCCTTACGAGTTATACTCCGCTACGGGGGTGTAACTCGTTTTGTCCATCATCAACATTCTGTTGAGACGCCAGGGTGTCACAAGTAGTCTCAGATTTTTTTTTTTTTTTTTTTTTTTTTTTTTTTTACCTTCCCCTTTACAATAAAATATGGAAACATCCTCCCGGCAGTGTTTTGAATGTTGATGATCTCAAGTTTTCATAAGGCTTCAATAATATTTTAAAAAGATTTGTAATGCTACTTTACAAAGACTGCAGGAATACTTCAAAGCAACGCCCCATCGCCTTAACTTTTTTTTTCAGTTATCCATCCATATATCTATCGGTATATTTATTGGCTATTTCCCATTTACTTTGGTTGTCTTTTTTTATACACCACTTGGAATTATTTTCCGCTCAGTCGTGAATACTATGAAAAAAAAAGCACAGTAAAGAGCAGTAAATAGTAAACAAATAGCAAAACCAAATTACATATAATGTAGAAAAAATCCGAGTCTTTAGTAATTTAACACTGCAGTCAAATTTAGAACGTTAAATTCCAATGATTTTCATGACAAACAATGCAATCAACGCGGGTTTGTAGTAATATAGCGTGTAACAGCGGGATAGTTTTCTCAAGGTATATGATTATAACAAACACCTGTATCAAAAGAAAAAAAACTGTCAACGTGCAATAGCCAATGGGATGGTCAACCCAAGGAGGCCCTTACCTATCCCTGTCCCATCACCCACCACACACACAAATAGGAGGAGGAGGAGGAGGAGGAGGAGGAGGAGGAGGAGGAGGAGGAGGAGGAGGAGGAGTGTGGATTAAAATACCAAAAGCTTGATAAAAACCTACCTCTCAAAAGATTAAATGTAATTATGAGTCAGAGAATACGTAAACGGGAGTAAAACTATATAAAAAAAAAAGTACAAAAAGGAATAAATAAATGAAAACCCACAAGGAAGTTGGTTGAAACTCAAGGATGACGAATAATGAATCGTCCAACGGCGTCTGGCTTTCCTTGTGGTCACCAGTCCAAGTACTATCCAGACCTGATGTTGCTGAATTTTACTATTCGAACGAACAGTGGTATATATAGTAATCACGTTACCAATCAACATATAGTTCCACACTGGATGGGTGGTTTTCGAGCTCGGCTGCCAATTCGGTGGTCCGAAGTTCGCTTCCCAGCTCTGCCAACACGGAATCAGAGGAATTTATTTCTGGTGATAAAAATTCACTTCTCGGATCCCACACTAAATTGTGGTTCCCGTTGCTAGGTAACCAATTGGTTCCTAGCCACGTAAAAATATTTAATCCTTCGGGCCAGCCCTGGAGAGAAGTTAATCAGCTCAGTGATCTGGTTAAACTAAAATATACTGAACTTTTTTAACTTCAATCAGCTTCCACCCAGCCACCCTTTCTTCTCCTGACTCCTACTCCTCCTCCACCTCTTCCTTCTCCTCCTCCTCCTCCTCCTCCTATTTCTCCTCCACCTCTTCCTATTTCCACAAAAGCCTCATCCTCTTTCGATTTTGCCTTTCTCGGTAATTTTGGAAGTCTGTTTTTCCTTTAAGAATTCTTCGAACATCTGCTTTCATTTTGATCCATATGCCCATGCCCTCGCTCTCAGATCATACGTAGTTGCATCCTGTCTCACGTCTGTTTTTGCTCAATGCCCACCGCCATCCCACCCCAACCCCCGCCCACGCGATTTTTTTTTTTTTTTTTTGTTTTTTTTTTTTTTTTTTTTTTTTTTTTTTTGGTGCTCATGCCCAATTTGGGAGCTTTCTCTCTCGCGCTGCAATGTTCGTCAATTCCCCCTGAACGCGTGTGTTCGTCCGATCCAACCCCAATTCCCAGTCTCTTATTCCTGCCATTTCCTAAAGTAATGTTACCCTTGGCCCCACAGGTGAAAAACCAACCAGAAGCTGATAAAAAAATATATATATATTAAAAAGAAGTCTTGGCACAGCGAATTGAAATGTCAAGATTTGGTTTGAAGGTACAGCGACATACTAAGCTTTTATTTAATAAATAAATAAATCATAATTTCAAGCTTGGGTTTAATTACCTGACATATTAAACCGAAATATAAGCTTGGTTCAGTAAACAACTATCAAGACCGGTTTTAATTAGCAGAAGTTATCAAGCTGAAGTTCTGTAAGAAGTGTATATTTTCAGCTTGGAGGGTTTAATGTGTACCAATATATCCTGTCCGGGTTTAGTAAAACGAAATACCAAACTGAAACCGGAGGTTTAAGTAGAGATATCAACCTAGGGTTCAGTCAACTCAAGCTAAGATTCAGTCAACCGAATTAAGCTTGGGATTTAGTTAAAGCGAAACATGCTGAGGCTCAGTAAACTGAAAATTACAAGCCTGTGTCAGTAAACTTCTATCTACATTTCACTTAAAAGTTAATAAACCGAAATGTCGAACTTTGTTCTGCAAACAAATATCATGACTGGGATGAACGATTGGGTTTATAAAATCAAACTATTGCGATGAGGTTTAGAAACTCAGCTCAGTAAGTCAAGCTTTTAAGTTTGGAACATAAAAAAATAAAGTTTGCATTTTTCAAAGGGAAACAACGATAGAAGGTCAATTAAATCTAAATCATGAGCTGAGTTTTATTAAACCGGATTGCCAACTGTGGACTCAACGTAACCAAAATAATAATTAAAAAGACTGGTTTCATCAAAATACAAACCATGAATTTCTTCAAGAGAAAATCAAGCATGGTTTTATTGCAACCAACCGCCAAAATTTATGTTTTAATGCTACACAGGCCATCTCTCTCTCTCTCTCTCTCTCTCGTCTCATCTCTCTCTCTCTCTCTCTCTCTCTCTCTCTCTCTCTCTCTCTCTCTTAGCATTGCCTTGGTTTTAAAAAGTAAACTTCAAGCTTTAGTTCAATGAATTTACGCATTAGGCTGTTTTAAATTTGACCCTACCCAACTAGAAAACCTTAGTTTATAAATAAACAAAAGCTAAATAACAAACGTGAATTCCACAAAGTTAAATGCATTTGGTACCTACGATATTTCAAAAATAAAAAGAAAAAAAATATAAGCTCAACACTTCAATTCCATACAGTAAAGTATTAAACATGAATTTATTAAATTGAAATATCAAAACCGACTTTTTCATAAATCTAATAATAATAATATAATAATAATAATAATAATAATAAAATAATAATAATAATAATATAATAATAATAACTAATAATAATAATATGGAAAAAAAAACTCTATACATTACTCATAACACTTGAATAAAATAAAAAACTACTGAGGACAAAGGGCTGCAATTTGGTACGTTTGATGACTGGAGGGTGGATGATCAACATGCAAAATTTGCAGCCCTCTAGCCTCAATAGTTTCTAAGATCTGAGGGCGGAGACAAAAAAATGCGGGGATGGACAGACAATTACCCATCTCAATAGTATTCTTTTACAGAAAACTACAACCTCTGGCATGAGAAAAAGAGTATAAGGAATGATATACAATGAAGATAGAATTGCACTCATCGGCAGCCAGTATATGCCAAATACAGAAGCATGATGTTCAGCATAGCCTCATTATTATGTAAGAACAACTAAATATATAAACTATATATATAATATATATATATATAAATATATATATAATATATATATATATATATATATATATATATATGAAGATAGAAGGCCCATAAACACTATTTATACGTTGCAACAATGCAATTCAGGCGTAAAATATTTTACAAGTGAAAGAGGCACAGACGAAAGCGTCTGAAATCTATTGTCGGAACGTGAAATGGTGCTTTATGGGCTTTTATCATATTATATATATATATATATATATTATATAATATATATATATAATATATATATACTTTGTGTGTATTTATATATATATATATACGTATATGCATAGATATAAAAGCTTTTATATCTGTGCGTATATGTATATTTCCATACATGTATACATATATTTGTGTGTGTGTGTGTGTGTATGTGTGTGTGTGTGTGAGAGAGAGAGAGAGAGAGAGAGAGAGAGAGAGAGAGAGAGAGAGAGAGAGCGGAAGGCCAAAGAATTTTACGCTTCTCTCATTAAAAAAAACCTTAACAACAAAATTTTTTTCAATTCTCAATTTTGATAATTTATTTTGTTTCATAATCATCTGTGACTAAAATGTTAAAATTTCCAGCTCTCTTTTTTAGTTACTTTCTCGAGAAGACATTATTTACTGGTTCATTTTTAAAGTCGTCTCCATTTGCATGGTTTCTGAAGCCGTCGCAGTCTTCATGAGCCTTCAGTTACTCCAAGCCTTTCCGAAGGCTCCGTGTGGAATCTCCCGAAGCAAGAAAATTGGCCTCGGAGCCAAAATGAAGATCTGGAATTCCTGGAGCTCTAGTGGCATTTTCCAATTCGAAATATTTGATCAGCTGAAAAGAAAGGTAACCATGTTTGCCCTTGGTAAATTTAACTTTGTTGTGAAAAACCTATTGGCTCTGATCCCAACCGGATCAGTGGTAACCTTTCATAAATGGAAATTGGATCCGAATCCTCGGATTATTATTAGTAAACCAAGCCAGTAGCTC
This sequence comes from Macrobrachium nipponense, assembly GCF_015104395.2. Lineage (NCBI taxonomy): Eukaryota > Metazoa > Arthropoda > Malacostraca > Decapoda > Palaemonidae > Macrobrachium > Macrobrachium nipponense. Next base: position 23,428,486 of record NC_061087.1, on the reverse strand, counting down.
TTGTTCTGGGAGCACTTTTGGCCGAGCACATCAGTGCATTGAAGACCAGAAGGCTCTCCAGATTGGTCAAGATGCTACTGCGCAGAAAAACGACGACGACCTTTATACGCAACGGAAATGATCTCGCTTTTGAAAGAAGATGGAAGGATGCAACGTTCGCCGAGAACTTTTTCCTCCTAGATGAACTCGAAGATATGAATTTCAACGAGGCTGCTCTGATGAGAACGAATCAAGATTTACTTGACGAGTCATGGATAAAAGCATAACGCTGAAGAGGAAAATAAACTCCTAAAGAAGAAAATAGAAGAGTTGGAAGACGCATTTTTCCAGAAGGCCAAGGATGTTGAACATATAAACGAACAACTAGCACGGAAGGAAAAAGAATGTGAGAACCATCGAGAAAAACTGGAAGAACTCCAGAAGCAAGCTGTGGACAATGACTTCTACTGTGGGTACCTTGAAGAGAAGGTCAAGGCTCATGAGGCTGAAAGAAAGAGGCTGTTCCAGGCGACGGCACAACTCGAGGAGAGATTGCAAGCCTCACAGAGAGAAGTATCATCTGTTCTCGCACGAAAGGATCTAGGCGATCAGAAGAAAGTACATATCCAGGAAACCACAGTTCAGTCGCATCCACAGGAGAATGAAAAAATTAATGAGGAATTAGAGGAACGAGAACCACCAGTTACCGTGGTATACAATTCTATGGCAAATCAAAAGAATAAGAATGATGCTCTGATTGAAGAAAACAAGGTCAAGGGAAAAATGTTCTATAAGCTAGGACGACTGGAAGAAGCAAGTGAATGTTTCCTCAGAGTCTTGGATATGGACGACGATCAAGTGGACTGCAGGCGAAGACTGGGATTATGTCTCTTGTTGCTTGGCAGACACAGCCAAGCTATGACGCAGCTTGAGAAATTAGATGATCAAGAAGATTTGGTTGCAGCTGCCAGAACCTTGCAAAGAATGCAACGTCATGGCTGCCCATACTACATCCTAGGTATTGCAGAGGATGCTAATTTGAAGGAAATAAAGTGGGCCTACAGGAAGCGGACACTCAAGTTTAACCCTGATAACTGCCAAGGGTCTAAAGACGAGCGACAACGCAGAATGGATATCATGCACATGGTCAACTATGCTAATGATCTCCTATGTGATACTGATGAAAGAAGAAAATACAACGCAGTCAGGAATTCATCAAGGACCTGGCAGATAGTGTGTTTAAGATCCTCAAAGAGACAATGAAAGCAAAGAAAGAAGAAGAAACCTGGAAGGACAACGAAGAGGAAGAAAACTAAAGGAAACTAGAAAGAAACGAACAGAAGAAACAGCCTGTGATTAACCAAAATTGTGAATGATTTTGTCTTGTCACCAGGTGATGCTGCTGCGTCGTGTTCTAGAGGCCCTGCGATCTTCTTGGTCCAATCGATGAGCTTGACTGCAAGATGGGTGCTCTGCTGCTCCCCCCGGCAGCAAACAACAATGGGAGGTCCCCCCACCTCCTACACACCAATCCTGCAATCAAAACCATCGATGGGCCAAGAAAATCGCAATGCCTCTGGAACACGACGCAACATTATCAACTGATGACCAGTCAAATTCTTCACATTGTTTTTTCTTTGTAGCGGTAAAGACAAGTCTTGTGAACAGGCTTTTCATCAGGCATCCTTGACGATTCTCTCATCTCCCTGATGGAGGCAGGAGGCCCAACTGTCAGGATGAGAGCCAACAGTTATTCAGAGGAAGGAGGACCAGCTCTCAAGATAAGAGCTAACAGCTGTTCGGAGGCTGGAGGACAAGCTCTCAGGATGAGAGCCAACAGCTATTTGGAGGCTGGAAGACAAGCTCTCAGGATGAGAGCCAACAGCTGTTCGGAGGCTGGAGGAAAAGCTCTCGGGATGAGACCTAACAGCTGTTAGGAGGCTGGAAGACAAGCTATCACAATGAGAGCCAACAGCTGTTTCAGAGGGTCACAGGGCACCCCCTCTCCTGCCACATGATTACCTCTGGAATGGGTGTCGATACCAATTCACCTATTGGATTATGCACTGCATGTTAAATCACATTTTTTGCATATACTGCAGTGGCAACCTCTGGCGTGGCGTAAAAACCCGTAAGTTCAATGCCTTTTATATATGCAAAATATAGGTTATGCAATGCATAATGGCTTGAATACTTGCATATACTACTGTGGCAACCTCTGGCGCGGCGTAAAAACCCGTAAGTTCAATGCCTTTTATATATGCAAAGTATGGCTTATGCAATGCATAATGGGTTGAATACTTGCATATACTACCGTGGCAACCCCATGGAGGCGTAAAAACCCGCCCTAAGTACAATGCCTTTTATATATGCAAAAGTATGGCTATGCAATGCATAATGGGTTGAATACTTGAATATACTACCGTGGCAACCTCTGGCGGCCGGGCGTAAAAACCCGTAAGTTCAATGCCTTTTATGTATGCAAAGTTGGCTTATGCAATGCATAATGGGTTTGAATACTTGCATATACTACCGTGGCAAGGCTCTGTCGCGGCGTAAAAATCCCCGTAAGTTCAATGCCTTTTATATATGCAAAAGTATGGCTTATGCAATGCATTATGGGTTTTGAAATACGTTTGCATATACTACCGTGGCAAACCTCTGGGCTCTGGCGCGCGTAATAACACCCGTAAGTTCAATGCCCTTTATATCCTGCAAAGTATGGCTTATGCAATGCATAATGGGTTTGAATACTTGCATATACCTACCGTGGCAACCTCTGGCGCGGCCGTAAAAACCCGTAAGTTCAATTTCAATGCTTTTATATATGCAAAGGGTAGGCATATTACTTATGGCATAAAAAACATTAATGGGCCTTGGGTGAATACTTGCATATTACTACAGTGGCAACCCTCTGGCGCGGCGTTTAAAAACCCGTAAGTTCAATGCCTTTTATATATGCAAAGTATGGCTTATGCAATGCATTATGGGTTGAATACTTGCACATACTACCATGGCAACCTCTGGCGCGGCGTAAAAACCCGTAAGTTCAATGCCTTTCATATATGCAAACTATGGCTTATGCAATGCATACTTGGGTGAATACTTACATATACTACCGTGGCAACCTTTGGCGCGGCGTAAAAAAAAACCGAAAGTTTTCATAAGCCTTTGGGTTGAATACTTGCATATACTCAGTGGGAAACCTTCTGGCGCGGCGCCCAAACCCGTAAGTTTCAATGGCTTTTAATATACAAAGTATGGCCTTTATGCAATGCATAAAATGGGTTGAATACTTTGTATAACTACGGTGGCACCTCTGGAGCGGCGTTAAAAACCCTCAAGTTTCATGCCTTTTATATATGCTAATTATGGCTTATGCAATGCATAATGGGTTGAATACTTGCATATACTACCGTGCAACCTCTGGCTTGGTAAAAAAACCCGAATTTCAATTGCTTTTATATTGCAAAAAGTATTGCTTTATGCAATGTCAATGGGTTGAATACTTGCCTACACACCGTTTTGGGCAACCTCTACGCGGCGGTAAAAAACCCCTCAAGTTCAAATGCCTTTTATATATTGGGCCAAGTATGGGCTTATGCAATGCATAACGGGTTGAATACTTCCATATACTACTGTGGCAACCTCTGGCGCGGCGTAATAACCCGTAAGTTCAATGCCATTTATATATACAAAGTATGGGGGTTGAATACTTGCATATACTACTGTGGCAACCTCTGGCGCGGCGTAAAAAACCCGTAAGTTTCAATGCCTTTTATATATGCCAAAGTATGGCTTATGCAATGCATAATGGGTTGAATACTTGCATATACTACCGTGGCAACCTCTGGCGCGGCGTAAAAACCCGTAAGTTCAAATGCCTTTTATATATGCAAAAGTATGGCTTATGCAATGCATAATGGGTTGAATACCTTGCCATTATACTACAGTGGCAACCTCTGGCGCGGTGCGTAAAAACCCGTAAGTTGCAATGCCTTTTATATATGCAAAAGTAATGGCTTATTGCAATGCATAATGGGTTGAATAACTTGCTATACTAACCGTGGGCAACCTCTGCGCGGCGTAAAAACCCGTAAGTTCAATTGCCTTTTATAGATCAAAGTATTGCTGTATGCAATGCCATAATGGGGGTTGAATACTTGGCATATATAACCAATACAGTGGGCAACCATCCGTCGGCGTGTTAAAAACCCGTAAGTTCAATGCCTTTTATTTAATATGGCAAAAGTAATGGCTTATGCAATGCATAATGGGTTTTGAATACTTGGCATATACACTAACCGTGGCAACCTCTGGCGCGGCCGTTAAACCCGTAAGGTTCAATGCCTTTTTATATATTCAAAGTATGGCTTATTGGCAATGCTAATTGGTTGAAAGAAAAAACCCTTGCATATACTAACCGTGGCAACCTCTGGCAATGGCGTTGGCCGTTTGAGAGAAACCCTTAAGTTCAATTTGCCTTTTATATAAAATGCAAAGATGGCTTATGCAATGCATAAATGGGTTTGGGGAATACTTGCATAATACTACTGTGGCATCCTCTGGCCGCGGGTAAAAACAAAAACCGTCAAGTTCAATGCCTTTTATATATGCAAAGTATAGGTTTATGGCAATTGCATAATTGGATTGAATACTTGCATATACTACGAGTTGGCAACCTCTGGCGCGGGCGTAAAAACCCGTAAGGTTCAATGCCTTTTATAGATGCAAACTTAGGGTATTATGCAATGCATAATGGGTTAAATACTTGCATATACTACCGTGGCAACCTCTGGCGCGGCGTAAAAACCCGTAAGTTCAATGCCTTTTATATATGCAAAGTATGGCTTATGCAATGCATAATGGGTTGAATACTTGCATATACTACTATGGCAACCTCTGGTGCGGCGTAAACACCCGTAAGTTCAATGCCTTTTATATATGCAAAGTATGGTTTATGCAATGCATAATGGGTTGAATACTTGCATATACTACTGTGGCAACCTCTGGCGCGGCGTAAAAACCCGTAAGTTCAATGCCTTTTATATATGCAAAGTATGGCTTATACAATGCATAATGGGTTAATACTTGTATTACTACCGTGGCAAACCTCAAACCCTAAGGTTCAATGCCTTTTATATATGCAAAGTACGGCCTTTTGCAATGCTAATGGGTTAATACTGCATAATACTACCTGGGGCAACCTCTGGCGCGTAAAAAAACCCGTAAGTTCAATGCCTTTTATATTGCAAAGTTATGGCTTAATGCATGCATAATGGGGTTTAAAAATACTTGCATATAATCTTGTGGCAACCTCTGGCGCGGCGTAAAAAACCCGTAAGTTCAATGCCTTTTATATATGCAAATATGGCTTATGCATGCAATATTGGGTTAATCCTTCATATACTACCGGCAACCTCTGGCGCAGAGGGGGGGGGGGGGGGGTAAAAACCCTAAGTTCAATGCCTTTTATAATATGCAAATATGGCTTTGCAATGCATATCGTTGAATTCTTCATATCTACTGTGGCAACCTCTGGCGTGGCGTAAAAACACGTAAGTTCAATGTCTTTTATATATGCAAAGTATGGCTTATGCAATGCATAATGGGTTGAATACTTGCATATACTACCGTGGCAACCTCTGGCGCGGCGTAAAAACCCGTAAGTTTCAATGCCTTTTATATATGCAAAGTATGGCTTATGCAATGCATAATGGGTTGAATACTTGCATATACTACTGTGGCAACCTCTGGCGCGGCGTAAAAACCCGTAAGTTCAATGCCTTTTATATATGCTAAGTATGGCTTATGCAATGCATAATGGGGTGAATACTTGCATATACAACCATGGCAACCTCTGGCATGGTAAAAACCCGTAAGTTCAATGCCTTTTATATATGCAAAGTATGGCTTATGCAATGCATAATGGGTTGAATACTTGCATATACTAACGTGGCAACCTCTAGTGCGGCGTAAAAACCCCTAAGTTCCCCAATGCCTTTTTATATTATTCAAAGTATTGGCTAATGCAATGCATAATGGGTTGAATTTTACTTGCATATACTAAACTTGCGGCAACCCTTATGCGCGGCGTTAAAAACCGTAAGTTCAATGCCTTTTATATATTCAAAGAAATGGGGTTGAATACTTGCATATACTACCTGCGGCAACCCTCTGGCCGTCGGCGTAAAAACCCGTAATCAATGCCTTTTACCTGAATATGCAAAGTATGGCTTATTCATGCAAATGGGTTGATACTTGCATATACTACGTGGCAACCCTCTGGCGCGGCGTAAAAACCTAAGTCCAATGCCTTTTATTAATATTGCAAAGTAATGTCCTTAATTCCAATACAAATTTTAAACAGTGGATAACTTGCATATACTAAACCGTGGCACCTCTGGCGCGGCGGTAAAAAACCCGTAAGTTCAATGCCTTTTATATCAAAGTAGGCTTATGCAATGGGCATAAAATGGGTTAAATACTTGCATATAATACTGTGGCAACCTCTGGCGCGGCGTAAAAACCTGTAAGTTCAATGCCTTTTATATATGCAAAGTATGGCTTATGCAATGCATAATGGGTTGAATACTTGCATATACTACCGTGGCAACACTACCGTGGCAACCTCTGGCGCGGCGTAAAAACCCGTAAGTTCAATGCCTTTTATATAAGCAAAGTATGGCTTATACAATGCATAATGGGTTGAATACTTGTATATACTACTGTGGCAACCTCTGGCGTGGCGTAAAATCCTGTAAGTTCAATGCCTTTTATATATGCAAAGTATGGCTTATACAATGCATAATGGGTTGAATACTTGCATATACTACCGTGGCAACCTCTGGTGCGGCGTAAAAACCCGTAAGTTCAATGCCTTTTATATATGCAAAGTATGGCTTATGCAATGCATAATGGCTTGAATACTTGCATATACTACCTTGGCAACCTCTGGCGCGGCGTAAAAACCCGTAAGTTCAATGCCTTTTATATATACAAAGTATGGCTTATGCAATGCATAATGGGTTGAATACTTGCATATACTACCGTGGCAACCTCTGGCGCGGTGTAAAAACCCGTAAGTTCAATGCCTTTTATATATGCAAAGTATGGCTTATGCAATGCATAATGGGTTGAATACTTGCGTATACTACCGTGGCAACCTCTGGCGCGGCGTAAAAACCCGTAAGTTCAATGCCTTTTATATATGCAAAGTATGGCTTATGTAATGCATAACGGGTTGAAAACTTGCGTATACTACCGTGGCAACCTCTGGCGCGGCGTAAAAACCCGTAAGTTCAATGCCTTTTATATATGCAAAGTATGGCTTATGCAATGCATAATGGGTTGAATACTTGCATATACTACCGTGGCAGCTTCTGGCGCGGCGTAAAAACCCGTAAGTTCAATGCCTTTTATATAGCAGTATGGCTTATGCAATGCAATGGGTTGAATACTTGCTATACTACCGAGGCAACCTCTGGCTCTCGTAAAAACCCGTAAGTTCAATGCCTTTTATATATGCAAAGTATGGCTTATGCATGCATAATGGGTTGAATACTTGCATATACTACCGTGGCAAACCTCTGGCATGGTAAAAACCCGTAAGTTCAATGCCTTTTATATATGCAAAGTATGGCTTATGCAATGCATAATGGGTTGAATACTTGCATATACTACCGTGGCAACCTCTGGCATGGTAAAAACCCGTAAGTTCAATGCCTTTTATATATGCAAAGTATGGCTTATGCAATGCATAATGGCTTGAATACTTGCATATACTACCGTGGCAACCTCTAGCACGGCGTAAAAACCCGTAAGTTCAATGCCTTTTATATATGCAAAGATGGCTTATGCAATGCATAATGGGTTGAATGCTTGCATATACTACTGTGGCAACCTCTGGCGCGGTGTAAAAACCCGTAAGTTCAATGCCTTTTATATATGCAAAGTATGGCTTATGCAATGCATAATGGGTTGAATACTTGCATATACTACTGTGGCAACCTCTGGCGCGGCGTAAAAACCCGTAAGTTCAATGCCTTTTATATATGCAAAGTATGGCTTATGCAATGCATAATGGGTTGATTACTTGCATATACTACCGTGGCAACCTCTGGCACGGCGTAAAAACCCGTAAGTTCGTGGCAACCTTTGGCGTGGCGGAAAAACCCATAAGTTCAATGCCTCATACAGTATTTGCAAAATATTTGATCCTGGTGTGGCAGGAGGGAAGATTCCATCTCTCTTGGCTAGCTATTGGAGCTGAGAATGGGGAAGGGTCCATCCCTGGCAAAAATAAAACGCCATTCGATGACACTCCATAGGCGAGGATGCCCCTGGGATGAGATCGCTTTCGATTGCTAAAGGCCCATAATTATATATATTTATATATGTATATATATAAATGTATATAACGTATATATCATATATAATACACATATGAATATATGTAAATGTGTAATATATATATATATAGTATATATATATATATATATATATATATATATATATATATATATATATATATATATCTAGATATATATATATATATATATATATATATATATATATATATATATATATATATATATATATGGGCGACTGTCTAAGTGAGTGTGTGGGTGTGAATGTTTACTAAAAATGGCTGTCCAGCTGTGTATCTACAGTATGTATATGTGTGTGTATATATATATATATATATATATATATATATATATATATATATATATATATATATAATGTGTGTGTGAAGTGTACATATAATATATATATATATATAATATATATATATATATATATACACACACAAATACACACACACATATATACATATATATACACAAAGTATATACACACACACATATTCATATTGTAGACATACAGCTAGACAGCCATTTTTAGTACACATTCACACACACATACACACTCACACAGACAGTCAGTCATATTTCCACAACCACGCACACAAGTACACGCAATGCTTTTGACGAACATCACCGCTGCTCACCAGCAAAACGGAACAGAAAGAATGAGGAGCAGCCTTTTCTAGTAGTGGAGGTGAAAGTGGCAGCTTTAATGAAACACTGTGTATAACAACAAGCGGTTGAATGTTAAATAAGGAGTTGGGAATAGGGAGTTGGGATAATGGGCTACAAATAAGCCTAGGATTCAGTGGGTCTAATATAATAATAATAATAATAATAATAATAATAATAATAATAATAATAATAATAATAATAATAATAATAATAATAATAATAATAATAATAATAATAATAATAATAATAATAATAATAATAATAGAGACAAACACCATCCCCCACCAACAGAAAGGCTGCAGAAGGAAGTGTAGGGGCATAAAAGACCAGCTCCTGATAGACAAAATGGTAATGAAGAACAGTA
>NC_061087.1:23409099-23414099 GCF_015104395.2 Macrobrachium nipponense | reverse complement strand
GAGGTGGAAACCTACGAAAATACTTGTATGGTGCGACCCTGAACGCAATTCCGCATGCAAAAATTTGCACAATCGAGAAATTCGATGAAAATATTAACTAACAAGCTGGAAAATATATTTCCTTAATTCTTGAAATAGGCCTAACCATGTAACCAACGCTAAACGCGTACATAACTTGGATTTCGTTTTTTTTTTTTTACACCAACTTGTCTTATTTATATTTCATTTAATCAGATGCTAAACTTCTCTGTGCTTTATCAAAAGAAATCATAATAACTTTCGATATAACGCTATAAAAGTAGAAAGTTAATTTACAAATATTAGGCCAATGCTTATGCACACGGTTCCTGCTGCCACTCTATGGTGAACACTTCATATCACACTTTGGAAGCCGCAGATGTTTCTTTGGGGAAATTCTTTTTTTTTTTTTCTATTAATAAACAATTACTGAACTAACATTGATCATACACTGGGGAAATACTTTGTGCGCTTAAACAGTTAATCACTGATACGTTTTATCAGATAAATAGGATGACAATAATTGGAATAAAGTAAACTAACTGGCAACCCCATGAGTTTCAATAGAAGTACGATCAATTCTGAGATTTGTCGCTTCACTTCTGGAACTTACTGTACAGTGATGCTCAAATCTCATGCGACATGACTCCATAGGATTTCGTTCAAAATTCACTAACTGGCAACCTAGTATCCTAGTATCCTAGTAGAAAACGTGAGTATCGCATACGCTAAGGCCGTAATATGTTTCATAAGAGTGAAATCTGTCATATATTTGAAAATTGTAAGAAAATGTCACGTGTAGCCAAATTTCAGAAAAACCCTTACGAAACATTTTCAAATCTTTCGTTCACTCATTGCTGAAGCATTTGACCAAAACGAGTCGCCATCAAACCTCAGTTCAAATGTTAAATAAATAGATAAAAAAAATTGTAACATTAATAATGCTTCCAAAGAAAACATAAAATTTTAAATAGTTCTATTTGATTGTTTTTACCCTCAATGCTGAGAAAATGTAAATATGTATATACAAAAGTAGAATGCGCCCACCGACATCAACGTGTGAGGGGAGCATGTGTGACGTATCAGTGTTGGTGCAACAACAACCACCTGGTATATAAGTAGGTCTACAATGAGTAGCGACCATTAAATTATCTTGAAAACATTTACTTTATGTGTTTAAGGAATATTTGGATTTTCATACATAATTATTTATCTTTCTTAATATTTCAAAACTGATAGCATACTAGCAAATATTCACTTATTTGTCAAAGCCAAGATATTATTCCTAGGCTTAGGTGCTAGAATCCTTTACTTTACGCTTAACGCTTAACATTCACATCTCTATATTAACAATTTCTGGCCAGAACGCAAATGAGGTTATCTACACATTCTTGCACTTCAAGTTACCTTATGAAAGAATAAATTATACATCAAAAGCGAGCGGAAGGACTTTTAAGAAAATAATATTGTAAACCAGTTGAAAAACCAGTGTTCCATATGCCTTGATATTAATACTTATGATATTTCGATTATAGCCATCTTCTCCTTATAACCAAAATCATCATCATCATCTTTTATTCTTCAAAGAATAGGTAATCTCTACAAATAAAACATTAGTAAAGATTACGTCTCAGAAAGATTAGATTATTTTTCTAGGCCTATAAATCATTTTGCAACATACAGGCAGCTTAAACACAGCCTGAAACTTCAACATTCAAAGAAAACTGGTTGTAATTCATATTCCTCAAAGAACAGGTGATCTCTACAAATAAATTCATGCGTAACATTACATCTCAGATGGCTTAGATTATTTTGTAGGCCTATAAAACATTTTCCAACATACAGGCAGCTTAAACGCAGCCGAAATCTTCAACATTCAAATAAAACTTGTTTTAATTCCTATTCCTACATTGAAATTGTTGTTATGACTGTTGAGCTTATTAGGTCTACTGTCATAATGCTGCAGACATGGTTATGTTGACCAGTCCGAGGAGCATGTTAAGTGTGCTTTCATTGCTGGCACCGCTAACCTTATCACACCACACTTGAACTGAACAACGTAAAGATGAAAAAAAAAAATCAATTCAAATCACACAAATTAAGAATTATACCAATGCATAAAAGGGATCATATCTATTTAACCATAAGGAAAATAAGGCTAGCTGTGAATTCACAAACTTTTCGACATGAATGACATTACAAATGAAAAAAAGAAAAAATAGCACTACTTGGCAACATCACGTTGAGTCTGAGAATATGGACGATACAAAAAGAATCATGTCGCATGAGATTTGAGCCCCACTGTACATCCGACAGTTGTATTAATTCGATTGTGAATCATTCCTCCCCTATCCAAAGAACATTATTGATTGGGTATTTTCTGCATCTTAGGAGAAAAATGCATCATTACCTACCATCATTATCATCTTGTCCATTGCTAAATGACGTGCTAGCCTTTAGTTTGTTTCTATAATTCGTGTCCGTAACTTCCACAAAGCGTCTTTCACTTACTTGGGTCTAGGCTACTAAAAAAAATCGCATTTTCGTTATAACAGTATGATTGTATTCGGGGAATTATTTTCATATATAAAACATCTAGTCTTCTAATGTAAACAGGTTGGGTGGGGAAGGGGGCATTTTGACATTGTGTAGACCTCTTTACATATCCCTATCGACTTTGTCTTACGTGGGATCCTAAGACTACATGTCCTCGTCATAATTGGGCGTATAATTTGTATAAAACCGAACCTTGGCTGTCGTTTAGCAAATAAAACATGAAAAAAAAATAAGGGGAGCAGATAGTATAGTATGGAAGGCCGAATTCCTTGAACCATAAGCCATGTGGCTTCCTAGGCCTAGTCCTAATACAACCTACTTCTTGATATCTTTGAACGTCGACTATATATATATTATATACCATTACCTTGTAATCAATGGAGGGTAAATTTGGCCCATAATTATATCAAATCCATCATTATATCAAATGGCAAGCCTGATATTCGACCTGTGATCCTGTGATTTGTTTAGTTTAAGGTTGTTTAAATACGATACTTTAATTACTTGTTGACGATGTTCGTCCGTACACCGGCACGACAATTATTACATTATTAATACTAAATAATATAACAAAATAAAAATAAAAACGATGCCCGATTCACTTGTAGCGAAGCTGCAAGAATTCTCACATGCAATCACTGAAATAATGCATCAAAACAGCAAGCAAGACGGAAATTAAAAGACCGTAAGCCTACCTGAGCACATGGCGGAGATAACGTGACCTTCAAGATGCGTCCCTACGGCGATAATCCTTCGCTTTTCACTTCGTATCAAACATAATTCATCTTTATCTCTGGCTTCTTATCCTTTCTCTACTTACGGAGCGTCGCGGCTCTACGAACGTTTACGTTAGGCAATAACGCAGACAAAACTTTAAAAAATAAGTTACACGGCAAACGAGAGGAGCGGATCGGTGTTGACGAGGGACGAGTCTGATGAACTCTGATGCGTCCGTGGAGCAGCGTTGCCGATAGCTCTGCATACTAAAATCGGCATCTTATAGAAAACGGAATTCATTTTATGGCCCAGGGGTACTTTAAGAAAATAAACCAATCTTATGCAACACCTCATCGATTTATATTCATCATCATTCAACAAAAGTATATATTAGCTATGTATATACACAATTACAACCAAAACAACAATGATATATACATATTAAGTTTTATAGATAAACTTTTTAAAACAGAAATTACACAAATATAGGTAGATACGTAACCTACTCAGTTTTATAATCAACATTATAGAACATATAGGCTATAAAAATAAAACAAAAAATTTTTTATCATTTTTCTTCATATATCAGGGTATAAGTATGTTTGAGAATATATTTTACTAATTCCAGATTTAATATCCTGTTTTAAGCTAATTTCCTTACCGTCACTGAAGGGTTGAACGTTTTCAACGCCTATTAAGTGGAATCTCTTAAAGAATCATTTACACATATATTATGTAATAATAATGTAGTAATAATCATTTTCTACCCAATCTTACATAAAAAGACATTAACTAATTAAAAAAAAAAGTATTCAAATTTATTTGAGACGATAAATCAATCCCCTCGAAGAATGCCGAGTTTTTCTCGGCATGAACAAGCAGGCCGATTTTTTCTCGGCATTGAAGGTCTGGTTCTCCGCCTGTAGAGTTTTTTCTCGGCAAATCGGGGGGAAATTCGGCATTTCGGCAACGCTGCCGTGGAGTCGGACTCCGTATCCAGGGAAGAACAATAGCTGCTCTCCTTGCGCGACACACTAATCACGCGTCCGAATAATTGTTTAATGGAACCGTTAGCCTCCTGTTATGGACTGAAATGGACTTTGAAATGTTCCGAATGTCAATAAAGTACTATAAACAAACGATTCTACTAGTCACTGGCACTATTAGACTTCGATTCGAAGGCAAAAGACGAGGAAAATTGGACGAACTTGAATCGAAGTCACTGTTTAATCAATCTGAACGATGTTATGCTTACACCCAGTGTTGCTGCCGCCGTCTGTAGCTAGAAAAGTAATAGATTATAGCTACACTTATGCATCAGTTACTTAATGACGAAATTGAAATTGAAATTCATAAGGTTATAATCAAATTCATTCCAGACATATGAGTTTTGGGGATACTGGGGCTATTGCAATAGTGAACAACCAAGATGTCTCCAGGGATTTTAATATAATAGCCATGTGACGCTACGTTCAGTCAGTAGTAGTTAGCATAGCGGATACCTGTTGCTATCTTATTTAACATTCTTATAATTCTAATATGTGAATTCAGTTATTAAGTAGTACCATGACATATTAAACTGTCTCTTTGTTTTGCCAATATAGGAAATAATTAAGCCCGCCCTCGACTGCCGATCTGCTACCCTGAAAGTGGAATGAGTTCGTTTATTGTGCTTTGTCTCTGTAGGTAGGTAGTGCCGTCAGTGCACC
>NC_061087.1:23386599-23404099 GCF_015104395.2 Macrobrachium nipponense | reverse complement strand
ATATATATATAAATTAGTGAGGCTAGAGGGCTGCAAATTGGTATGTGATCATCCACCCTCAATCATCAACCATTCCAAATTGCAGCCCTCTAGCCTCAGTAGTTTTCATTTATTTAGGTTAAGGTTAACCATGGCAGTATATGTTATACAAATACATGTATAGATGATATATATATATATATATATATGTATATATATATATATATATATATATATATATATATATATATATATATATATATTGCTACGTATAGAACGCCTCGCCTTCCCAGCAGAGTTTTAGTTATATTTAATTATAAAAAGTCGCAGCCATGCCTTCTGAAGCGACTGTTGTTGGGAGAGTGGGTATGCCGTAGGACTGATATTTCCGGTCTGACGGAAGCTTAGGGTAAGAGAGGCAGGTCACAAGAGTAGCTAGCTTCGAGATGGATTTTAGGGACTTCTACAATAAGAACCTATTTTCCTTCCCAATTTGCTGGCGTTGTGTTTACCACCTTTCAGGCAATGCTCGAGGCGGTTTTTGGAAGCCCCCGTGATTCGAAACCAAGCAGTACGCCCTCAGTCGGCTGCGAGACGTGATTCTCGGACAGAGGTCAAATGGCCAGCCTCCCAAAAAAATTAGCCTACCACGTCGTGCTGGTGGACACGAACCCCAGACCTGAACAGAGGTCAGGCCGCATTCTTCTACAAGGATACACAGAATATTGCATAAAGGTACGTCTGAAAGTGTAAACTTCCCACACCCCAGCACCTTTTTTACATACCATACGACTCTTGCTAAATTCATTTTCAATTCTCATTTTTACCCCTTCTACATCAGAAGCCCTTTGTCCTCATCTGGGCCACGTGGGCGCCCCCCTTTGTTGACTTTGTTTAAAGACCTAGTTTTTCGTGCATACCTCAGTGAACCATTCGAGTTTACCTTCCCCAATGTTAGAGAATTAATCAGCCTTAATCAAAGCAAGAAGTCATTTTTCCTTTTATCTCGTTTAAATCTGGGATTCTTTTCCAGATTCCATGAGTCACGTGCCGTCTGCTGCCCGCAAGTGTGCATTAACCCAAGTGAATGAAAATCAGCTTGAATTGAATGAGACTATAAGCCCCAACGTGGGGGCCAATATCATTTAACTTTTCTCCAGGCCAGCACGGGCCTTTCTGTAAATAAATAGTTTTAAAAAAGTAACGAGCTGAGTTTTCTGGCGACCTTCCCTCTAAAGAAAGTTTACGGTAAGTTCAAGCAATTCCCCTCTTGAAATCCCTAAAATTACTTCCGTTTACGTATCTAGTCTCTCACAAGGCCCTATATACGTTAAAATTGGCGAATCTTGCCTGGATTGAACCTAGCTTGCTTAAAAAAAAGCTTTGTAAATCTGCGTTATCCGTTGTAAAACGTAAACTGTAAATTATTTTCAAAAAGTAAATCAAGCACACTTGCAGGGAAAGAAGACACACTGAACTCACGGTAAGTATTCCATTCATTAATATGATTATTCTATAACCAATGTTAGCTTAAGGTACGGTTTAAGTATTTTTTATTGTAGAAGTGTTTAAAAGAGCGTAGGTAGAAATCTTATATTTTGTAACGGCGAACGCGCCAGAGCTTTATTATTTTGCGGCGAGCAAACAATTTGCCCCGCGAATTCTCTGTTACTTTGTGCTGTCCTCGTCGGACGAGACAGAGCACGTGTGTAGAATAGATGCCAGAAAGAACCAGATCAAAACTAGGAAGTGCTTTGCCAGGGTTTATTGCTGTGTTTGAAAGCCTAGCTAGTTAGGAGTGTTTTTACTAATAGTTACGGCAAAAGAAGTGTACAATTCTTTTGTCTGTGATATGTTAGGGAATCCATTTTAACTTAGTTTTCATTCCAAGTGTTGGTAACCGCTTACCTCTCGGCTAATTCAGCTTCGCGCTCTCTCGCGCCTGGCGCGGTCTCAACCAACCTTCGTCTCATTCACAGCGGCAGCCATGTTTGTTTCCTCTTTCAACATTATCTAAACAATTTAAGCAAAGTAACGTAAGTCACGAAGTTTTAACGTAAATAATATCAATGTCTGTACTAGTATCTATCGTCCTGCCAGAGAAATTAACGTAATTCGCCTTTAATAAGAAACTAAAAGTTCGTGTTGTAAATTACCTTCGCATTTTACAGAGAATCAGCTGTTTTGAACGACATGCTGTGCGCTAGCAGCGCTACCCAGCTCGCTCACATGTTTCACCTCGCATCGTCACAAAGTCACTCGCTCGCAGCAAAGTTTCATTTTCACTTCGCACTTAACGTAACCTCATTCACAATTGTTTGCTAACATCGTTTTCAAATCCTTTACCGTAATTTTTTCACAATTGTCCTTACGTAAAGTTAACGTAAATCTTAAAAGTAGAGTCACTTGCAAGAATTGTTAACGTAAAACGCGTCTTTGTGAAAATTCATATTGAAACGCAAATCATTTCATAAGCGCAAGCCGCTAACATTAACGTAAAAATCGTTCAACGCGAGCGCGTTATCATTTTCATAAAACGTTTTCAAAAGCAATTCTTTCAGTAAAACGTTAACGTAAGTAGATAATTTAACGCAAGTTGCGTCATATTAAACGAAACATTAGTAGTTCAATTCAAATATAAGGGAGTTCATTTCATATAATCATTTTCACCCTCTCCGAGAGAGAGAGAGAGAGAGAGAGAGAGAGAGTTAAAAAAAAAAAAAAAAAAAAAAAAAAAAAACCAGAATCCATTATTCACGAAGCCAAGAGATACTACATCTTACCATTAATTATAGCATGCCGAATTAACCTTATTTTAGTCTCTTGTTGTCTTCATTTACACAGCGTGATACGTACGCGCCTGTGTCCAGTGCAGTTTGCAAACATTTATTTGTTTCATTTATCGAAGTACTTCAGCGAGGGACTGAGCATTTTCAATATCAATTACCTGTCGTTGCCCGAGTGGTCTTGTTCATTCTTTATCACGAAAGACTTGCGTATACCGCAAGCACAATTACGCACAGTGTGCCACGCCAATTCATTACTTCCAGACAGGGAAGTCGTTACCAGTTTAGGACTGGCCACCACCAGTGCACGTCAGGTCTTACCATTTTACAGTGCCACTAATTCTTGACACTGTCCATCGACTGGCTGCTGAAGTACTCCCACCTTTTACTTTCTCTCCTCCCCACCATTACACTCAGCCCGAACAGAGTGCCATTTCACTTCGGTATACTTGAGTATACTGAGTGTAGTGTCCGGGACACACCAGCACGATACCAGTGCTCAAAGGAACGCCTCCTCATAAGTGCCATTGCACCTGTACAGGCCGTACAGGTAGCCATTAAACCTGCGTGTCGTCCTTACGGAAGCCCTAATTAGTGTGTCCTGTCCGTCCGGTACGGAACCGCAAATAAGTAGTGTGTCCGTGTTAACAATGGGGTCAGTGATCCCTTCGGAACACTCAACAAGGGAACGCCTCCCAGAAGTGCCGCAAATACCAGCCCTAAGTGCTGACAAACCTGCGTGTCCGTCCTTACGGAACGCCCAATTCATTAATGTCCGTGTACCAGGGCCGTGATCCTTCGAAAACACTCAACAAGGGACGCCTCCCAGATGCCGCAATACCAGCCCTAAGTGCTGACAAAACCTGCCGTGTCCGTCCTTACGAACGCCCAATTCATTAAGTCCGTGGTACGAGGACAGTGATCTTTCGAACCCATCCTAAGGGAACGCCTCCCAAAGTGCCGCAATACCAGCACTACTAGTGCTGCCCAAGGAACGCCTCCTCATAAGTGCCGCGCACCTGTACAAGACGTACAGGTAGCCCTATACCTGCGTGTCCGTCCTACGGAACGCTCATTCATTATAGAGTATCCACCATTTTGGATCACTGAACCAAGGAACGCCTCCTCAATAAGTGCCGTTGCACCTGTATTGGACCTACAGGTAGCCCATTCCAGCGTCTCCCAACTTAGGAACGCCCTTAAGGTGACGTACGGCGTACACTCCATTTGATTTTTCCACCTCTTTTAGAAGGTGCCAATCCAGAAGTGCCACCAACTTATGGGACACTTCCCAAGTGCCACAGAGCACCCCAGTCTTCTCAGACTTTTTCTCTACCACGTCGCAGAACACCTTTCCAAGTGAGTGCCACTTTCCACAGTAGGCACTCCTATTCCATTCCGTACCCTTCCTGGCCATTATTTTAATTTTCATCAGCCTCCTCACTACAGCCTAAGGGAAATGTCTTCCCCTGCTTCCCGTGACTTCCTTGCCGTAGAGCTCGAGAGGCTCCGAGTCCTCATAACTCTGGGCAAGGAGGCCGGTTACACTGGACCAGCACTAGACCAGTGGATAAAGGCGCAGCAGGCTGCCGCGCGCCTGCAAGAAAGAAAGGGAGAAAGGAAAACCAGAGAAAAGCCGGAGAAGAGAAGCAGAAAAGAAAGAGAAAGACAGCAGAAAGGAAGGCAAGAGAAGAAGAGAGAAAGCATGAGCTAGCTCTCCTAGATGACGCAATCTCTCTGCTAGCTTCCAGCCCTGCACCCACTGTCTCTCTTAGTCCCGCTGTCTCTGGTCAGCCTGACATCCTTTCGATATGCGAGCCTGGTCCTGATCCAGTGCCGGAGATAGAAATTCCTGCCGCATCCTGCCAGCCTTTTACCTTTTTACCGCCTACCTCCTCCCCTTTGGAAGAGGTAAGCCCACCAGTTGAATTGACCCCGGACTTGTTTCCGAGGTGATCCAACAGAGGACGTTTCACCTGTGCCAGAGCACACTGCCAGCCTTGCTGACTCCACAGATTCGCAACCTGTGGGGCCATCTCGGTCTTATCATCCAGTGCCACGGAAGAGGTTCTGGAACACGTTCTGCCGAGACTGTGGCCGCAAAGGTCACATGTCTGCCAACTATGGAGGGTGTGCAAACCACCATATTCCTGCCATCGCAATGGCCGTCACCAATCCTTCTTCTCTAGGACCCCCAGCTAAGGGCCCTATAACCGTCGCACCCCTCCAAAGCCATTATCAGCCAAGCCACGTCAGAGCCTACGACGACTCTGGCGCTCAAATCTCCCTGATACGGGAAGACCGATCCCCCCGAGGGGCTAATGTTGATTAGACGTCGATGATCACCATTGAAGGTATCAATCACAGTTAAACTGATCCTTCGGACCGTCCAATTGAGGGTCACTAGTACCTCACTTCTCCAAAGAATGTACTCTTGCAGTTGCAAGCTACATCCCAGGAGGTTACGACCTCCTCCTAGGGCAAGACATGAAGTCTCCCTCACCATTCAAAAAGCCTAGGGGTCCTAACCCCATGTCAAATCACTCCCAAGCACGGAGTCATCGAAATTCTACTTCCTCTAGGAAGTATGTCCACCAACAGTCTCCGTTACCAAGGAGGGAGATGACCATTCGCAGTTCCGTTGTTGCAAAAACCTGTAACGTAATAGGGCACTCTACTAATTGGCCTAGGTGCCCTAGCAAACTACCAGCAGCGGACACTGTCCATTTTCCACAAGGCCTAGCCTTCAACAAGAGACAGGAGCCTCTGTCTCCCATTTCCAAGGGCACGCTGAGAGGTATTGCACCTCCGGTACCCGTCACAGGTCCAGTCGACCTCAACTCTCTGCCAGTGCCACTTGGCAGCACTGAGCAGTGCCAAGCTCCGTCCAGCCTGGACGTAGAGCCACCACCGAACTTGACCTCTGCGCCTGGCCCCGAGCTAGCGCCGGCGCCTAACCTTATCAAGGATCCTCCTACAGGAGACCCTCCAACAGGCATGGAGCTTACCACAGCCCATGGCCAATCACTAGTTCCTCCTTCTTCATCCTTACCTCTGTCGCCCGAGGATGAACCTCCGCAGACCTTACCTTTGTACCTCCTCTGGAAAACCAGGAACTGCCCGACCAGGAGTCAGCCTGGAGTTTTCCCCTCACGACGGTTGCCGCAGCAGCCGGAGTGAGGGCCTCCCCTGCAGTAGGTTCCACCTCTACGACGGTTGCTGCAGAGACCGAAGTAGGGGTTCTCCTGAAATCCTTCAGGCTACCGATGCCTCAGCTCCTGCCGGCGTTTCTGGCCATTACCCCAGAGTCGTTGCCTCCGTCTACTCCAAGGACTGGTATAGCCAGGTCCTGGAGGAATAAGAAGAAGAAGAAGAAGGGACGTCATTAAATACTAACAAAAGAGCCACATGCTCTCCTTGACCTGTGCCCAAGGTACAGTGTCGCATTCAATTGCAGAGTGATCCTGGCACCTACCCAGAGAAGGTAGCCAGCCCGATCCCTGCAGTAGCACTAACCCTCTAACCCCTAGAAATTGTGATACTAACACTCATGTAAACTGTCATAATTACCTCATTGCATTTCCCTCCTGGTAAATTAACCACTCATCATCCCCAACGCATCATTACCTCTCATTATGTATTTTAACAATTCCGTCGCTGAACTACTGCTGTGCGTACCACACTCTGGAATGATTGCGTCTTCATTTAACTGTATTGAGTAGGTTAGGCTAATGATTTAGTACCAGGGCATTAGGTTAGTAGCAAGTAGAATTTGTTTTCAAGGAACCTTATCTAGGGGTAGAGTAGACTGTCGTCACAAGACAACTGTAGTTATTTATTAGGCTAGACTACATCACTATATTAAGTTAGTACACTTAGCATCTTTGCCTATAAGTTAGGTAGGCCATTGTAGTCAGCCGTATCGCTGCTCAAAAAAACTTCAAGTTAGAGTAGGAGAACTGGGTTGTCGAGGCGATCAACTTATTTAAGCCAAGACCTTCACGCCCGAAAGGGAGTGAATGCCTTCTAACAGGGGGAGCTGCTACGTCTATAGAACGCCTCGCCTTCCCAGCAGAGTTTTAGTTAGTTATTTAATTATAAAAGTCGCAGCCATGCCTTCTGAAGCGACTGTTGTTGGGAGAGTGGGTATGCCGTAGGACTGATATTTCCGGTCTGACGGAAGCTTAGGGTAAGAGAGGCAGGTCACAAGAGTAGCTAGGCTTCGAGATGGATTTTAGGGACTTCTACAATAAGACCTATTTTCCTTCCCAATTTGCTGGCGTTGTGTTTACCACCTTTCAGGCAATGCTCGAGGCGGTTTTTGGTTTTGGGAAGCCCCCGTGATTCGAAACCAAGCAGTATCGCCCTCAGTCGGCTGCGAGACGTGATCTCGGACAGAGGTCAAATGGCCAGCCTCCCAAAATTAGGCCTACCCACGCCTGTGCTGGTGGACACGAACCCAGACCTGAACAGAGGTCAGGCCGCATTCTTCTACAAGGATCACAGAATATTGCATAAAGGTACGTCTGAAAGTGTAAACTTCAAACCCAGCACCCTTTTACTACCATACGACTCTTGCTAAATTTCATTTTCAATTCTCATTTTTATTTTACCCCTTCTACATCAGAAGCCCTTTGTCCTCATCGGGCCACGTGCTCCCCTTTGTGACTTGTTAAAGACCTAGTTTTCGTGCATAACCTCAGTGAACCATTCGAGTTTACCTTCCCCAAGGTTAGAGAATTAATCAGCCTTAATCAAAGCAAGAAGTCATTTTTCCTTTTATCTCGTTTAATCGGGGATTCTTTCCAGATTCCATGAGTCACGTGCCGTCTCTGCCCGCAAGTGTGCATTAACCAAGTGAATGAAAATCAGCTTGAATTGAATGAGACTATAAGCCCCAACGTGGGGGCCAATATCATTTAACTTTTCTCCAGGCCAGCACGGGCCTTTCTGTAAATAAATAGTTTAAAGTAACGAGCTGAGTTTTCTGGCGACCTTCCCTCTAAAGAAAAGTTTACGGTAAGTTCAAGCAATTCCCTCTTGAAATCCCTAAAATTACTTCCGTTTACGTATCTAGTCTCTCACAAGGCCCTATATACGTAAAAAATATATATATATATATATATATATACTATATATATATATATATATATATATATATATATATATATATATATATATATATATATATATAGCTTATGTATTGTTTGTGAATATGTAGGTGTGTATGAATGCGTGCGTGTGTGTTTGTGTGAGTGGGGGACATAGAAGTGTATACATGCTTATGTGTGTATACAATATCTTAACTTACACCTCGCAGTACAAAACATAATGGTGATATGTAGTGATGAGTAAAATGATATACTACTGCTAATAACAATGAACCTAGCAGCAACACCCCCCCCCCCCCCCCCCCGCTAAAACCCCCTCCCCCACTACACACAAAAAGACTCAGTTCCATAGCGCAGATAAATCGATGAGAGACATTATACTACTTTACTACACATCTACTTTCCTCCTGAATAAATCTGCTAGTCATGGCGGAATCCTCTGTAAGAAGTTTTTTTTGTGTGTGTGTGTGTAATCTGCGATAATTTTTTTTACAGCTACTAATTATCTCTTCCTATCAAAGATAAGTCTTTCGCAAATGAGAGTGAAGGTAGCTATAGAAACAGTTGATTGCTGGTTTTAACCCTGGACAGTGGTCGTGGGTCCTGCACGACCCAAGGAGTGTTTCAAAAAACATGTTTTTTTTCCCATAAATTATCACCCATGTCCAATGCGGGTGTAATCGACCTGCAGACGTCTAGTATACTGTCAGGTTTGATGGTGAGCAGACGTGCAGCCCCTCTCTTCAGTGCATCCCTATTTTCTGAGGTACCACTAAGCGTCAAGGACGACCCATCTTAGTAGAAAGGTTAGTGATCGAAAATCAAAGTTATTACATAACAGTTTCTCAATGAACACTCTGTATAGTCACGTGACTTTGTTGTGTTGGAAAGTCTAGCTGGGGCCTATATCTAAGTTACACACCACAAACCGAGTGGCAGAGATTGCTACATACCGCCATATTGTCCAATTTGCTTGAGTGCCACTTTTGCATTTTTTTGCATAAAGCAAAGTTTTTAGATAAACATCAGATATTGAGTATTATTCATTCTAATCGTGTTATGTACTGTTGGAATAGTCGGAGGATGATGTTTCTATAAAATGAATGCCTTTGTGAATGCATTATCACGTCGTAAATGCGCTCAAGGTCACGTGACCTTGTAGTGCCAATTTCTGTGTTTTTTTACGAATAGCAAAGTTATTATGTAGCCAATTCATGTCGGACTGTGTGCATAATAATAGCTTAACCGAAGGGGAATTTTTTCTCGATAATAGATTTGCCTGGACCAGGGCGCGAACCTATGGATCCTTTCAAACCCAGGAACGTCTATTATCGAGAAAAAAAAAAAAAAAAAAAAATTCCCCTTCGGTTAAGCATATATGAATATATTTAATTCCGAGGTAGAGCGAATTAGATATTAAACGGACATTGTAGCTCGATATATGTATATGAATCACGGAAATGTGATATGACTTATAGATTGGCTACGTGCTGTCAAAAGCACTACAAAACACTAACCGGAGTCGAGGTGGGTGATGTTGTCTCCAAACCACTAATTACCTTGCGCGCGAAAGGTATATGAGGGGTGAGAGGCGACATGAACTCTTTTAACCTCTAGCGCGGTGTGTAGTAGCTAAAGCTTCACTGACGTTCCTGGGTTTGAAAGGATCCATAGGTTCGCGCCCTGGTCCAGGCAAATCTATTATCGAGAAAAAAATTCCCCTTCGGTTAAGCATATATGAAAAATATATTAATTCCGAGGTAGAGCGAATTAGATATTAAAGGACATTGTAGCTCGATATATGTATATGAATCACGGAAATGTGATATGACTTATAGATTGGCTACGTGCTGTCAAAAGCACTACAAACACTACCGGAGTCGAGGTGGGTTGATGTTGTCTCCAAACCAACTAATTACCTGCGCGCGAAAGGTATATGAGGGTGAGAGGCGACATGAACTTTTACCATCTCGCGGCCCTGGTGGTAAGTAAGCTAAATGCTTCACTTGACGTTCCTGTGGGTTTGAAAGGATCCATAGGTTGCGCGACCTGGTCCAGGCAAATCTATTATCGAGAAAAAATTAACCCCTTCGGTAAGCATATATGAAAGATATTAATTCGCCGAGGTTAGAGCGCATAATATGAATTATTAAAGGACAATTGTAGCTCGATATTGTATATGAATCACGGAAATGTGATATGACTATTAAAGGATTTGCATAGATGGAAATACTTATGATTGGCTACTGCTGTCAAAAGCACTACAAACACTACCGGAGTCGAGGGTGGGGTTGATGTGTCTCCAAACCATAATTACCTTGCGCGCGAAAGGTATATGAGTGAGAGGCGACATGAAACTTTTAACCTCTCGCCGGTGGTGTAGTAGCTAAAGCTTCACTGACGTTCCTGGGTTTTGAAAGGATCCATGGTTCGCGCCCTGGTCCAGGCAAATCTATTATCGAGAAAAAATTCCCCTTCGGTTAAGCATATATGAAAATATATTAATTACGAGGTAGAGCGAATTAGATATTAAAGGACATTGTAGCTCGATATATGTATATGAATCACGGAAATGTGATATGACTTATAGATTGGCTACGTGCTGTCAAAAAGCACTACAAACAACTACCGGAGTCGAGGTGGGTTGATGTTGTATCCAACCACTAATTACCTGCGTCGGCGAAAGGTATATGAGGGTGAGAGGCGACATGAACTTTTAACCTCTCGCGGTGGTGTAGTAGCTAAAGCTTCACTGAACGTTCCTGGGTTTGAAAGGATCCATAGGTTCGCGCCCTGGTCCAGGCAAATCTATTATCGAGAAAAAAATTGGTCCCCTTCGGTTAAGCATATATGAAAATATATTAATTCCGAGGTAGAGCGAATTAGATATTAAAGGACATTGTAGCTCGATATATATATATATATATATATTATATATATATATATATATATATATATAGATATATATATATAATTGAAAATTCTGACTTTAAACTTTAACTATAACAATGGACGTCCCCAGAAAAAAAAAAAAAACGCCACAGCAGTCACTGCCTCATTCCTACTTTAGCTCCTGAATCGCGGATGAGCCCCGGTGCGGTAAAACTCCCACAGGATGGTTTCATGCATTATTGAGTGAATGACGTGAGAGGCCCTTGAATTACTTTCATTTTCAGAGAGAACCTTCGTAGAACGAAATCCTCCATGGGAGAAAGACCGTATGCCCCAGGGTACCTTCTCCGTGCCCTCTACATGGTCTTGTGCGCCCAGCTGAATACGGGTTTCCAGCGGGTATCTGCTACAACGCAAGAGTTATTCGTGGTTGCCGATTATATAGAGTTTTATGGATTCAAGAATATTTACCTCCTGAACGTAGGTAAGAGGCTATGGAACGTGCAAGCATTATTAATGTAAAATCATTCATACATTCGTACATACATACATACATATGTATACTCGTATACACCCACATATATACGTATACTCGTATACACCCACATATATACGTGTGTGTATATATATATATATATATATATATATATATATATATATATATATATATACATCGAGCTACAAATGTCCGTTTAATATCTTGACTTCGCTCTACCTCGGAAATTAATATCAATATATTTTCATAATATGTTCACCGCAGGGGAATTTTGTTAGTCGATGAAGAGATTGCCTTCCCCGGTTAAAACAGATATGAAAATAAAAAAATTAATTCCGAGGTATAGAGCGGAATTAGATACTTAAAGGAACATTTGTAGCTCGATGTATGTATATGAATCACGGTAATGTGATATGACAATAATATATATATATATACATATATATATATATATATATATATATATATATATATATATATATATATATATACTATGAGCATGACTTTGAGAATAACATGAGCAATTTCTCATTATTGCCTATGTGCACAACAGAAACGAAAAACCCATACATTAAAAATCTAGTCTCAACTCCCTTATCACGTATGCAAATTTTCCTATACTAAAGCTTTTAACCATCAACTATTGTGATTTGAAGTAATCATGTCCTATCAATCAACCATTCCTGTTCACCTGTTGATAACAAAAGAGTTATTTTTTGCTCATCTTCGAAGGTGTATTTCACACATGCGTCTAATTATGAAATGCTCTACTTCTGTTGACAGTCTCAGGCGCATGCGCAGAGGAGAAAGAAGACCAGACATGGGTGAAGATGATCCACAGAGCGATCACAACCACGAAACCTTCTTACACTTGCGTCATTCCCCTTCGTCTTCCCGGAAACACGGACAATCATGAAGAATCTGCCGTCGAATACAATAACACCAAGAGGAAACTGGCACTTGTAGCAGAGACAGACTCTTCTTCGTTCTTAGCCGAGGGTTTTCAGCACCGCCACAGTCAGGATTCGCGCTCACTAGTCGTAACTCGACTGCGCAGTCAGCATGACGCCAGAAGATTTCAAGAAGTAATCGAATTTGACAATGGTGTATGATGCAGTTTTTAGAGCGATGCTCAATTTGGGAATTAGGGTGCTTTGTTTTTCTGTCTCTGCGTGCTTGCAGACAAAATTGAGAGCTTTGTGTGCTTGTATGCTTGTAGACGAGACGTCTGAAAGGCGTGCCTCCATATATTTAGCTGCTTGTTGATGAATTTGAATGAGATATTTAGATTTGAATATACCATTATCACGCGGTCTCTTCTTCCTGTCTACTTGCCGACGATTTGAGAGAGTTATGATGCCTTCATCTCACTGTCTATCTGTGTGCTTGTAAACTAATGTGAAAGATGTAATTTACATTTATATTAGCCTTCTGAGAGTACAGATTGGGTGGAGGTAAAATCCACAATGGTTAATGATATAAAACTGCGTTACGTTGCATTCTGTTCTGCTTTCTAAAGGCCGACAAATATGGCATAACATTTATCACTCGTTTTATTGTTTTCATTGTGTTTTATCATTCATTTGACTGTATCGTCTATCCTAAATCACAATCTGTATTGCATTTCATTAATATCAATTTTATATTCTCTTTCCAGGTCTTTAAAGAAATAGGAGGCATAAATTGGCTGCTGGTCGGAGATTCAACCTTCCCCGAGCTCATACGTCATATTTACCTGCCCGTCGATAATAAGGTAAGTGAAAAGGAAAGGAAAATAAACGAGAGGGAATGGAAAAATGTAAGAAAAGAAATCGCCTGAAATAATCAGAATTTTAAAAAATTTATCATAAACATCCTTCGACTTTCCCATTATCTAATTTTTTTTCTTTTGTCTGTTTCTGTCTTTCTGGGACAAAAATAAAAAAATTAACTAAAACATTAATATAAAAGAGAACGAGTGAATGATGGATGAACATGGAATGAAAAATTAAGCTCACTTAATGTTGCTATTTTTTCCTTGCAGAGCGAGTAACTATAACTACTTGACTACTACTTCTACTTGTGCTTTAGTAATATGATGACAGTAATACTTATTATTTTATTATTTATTATTATTATTTTATTATTATTATTAATTATTATATTATTATTATTATTATTATTATTTATGGTATACAAAAAAAACAAAAACTCAACTGGTTTAAAAGGATTCTCTCTCTAGTCACTTTTGTAACGGATATGTACATATATGTATATATATATATATATATATATATATATATATATATATATATTATATGTATCTATATATATATATTATATATATATATATATAGTATATATATCTAAAATATATGTGTGTCTGTGTGTGTGTGTGTGTGTGTGGTGTGTATACACACGCGCACACACACACACACATATATATATATATATATATATATATATATATATATATATATATATATATATATATATATATATATATATCATATATATGTATTATATATATATACACACACACATATATATATATATATATATATATATATATATATATATATATATATATATATATCTTCACAGGTAGTGATCACCAAGACTGACGCCGAAGCCGTATCTGCAACGTTCTGGCAGGCATACCAAGCGGATCCATCTCTCGTCCAAAAAGTGCTACCCGTGGGTCAGTGGCGGCGCCGTTACAGTATTGAGCACCCCCCTGGGGTTAATCAGAGTGACAGCGCTACCTCAGACTCCACAGGGGATACAATGAAAGACGGATATACCTCGGTAAAGACAACCACCACAAGGTAGTATTATGCTGCAGAGGAGAGACCTAACTGGCTTGCATCTACGGTGTACGACTGTGGAGGTGAGTTGAGCTTAGACTTATGTCTGGAGGTGCGTTAGCCATCGACATAGGTCTAGAGGTGAGTTAACCATAGACATATGTCTAGAGGTGAGTTAACCTTAAGGTGCGTCCACACGGTCGAACAATGTCCGACGGACAAACATTGTTACCATATCATAGACGGAGCGGGATGACGTCACAAGCGCTGAAACGATGGTAGTAGATCTAGTAACAAACAGTGGTACCAGATGAGGTTGTATACCACTGCTTTTACTCGCTGCTCACAAGGCAATGACCGGCGGACAATAGGCAACGATGTTTGTCCGTCGGACATTGTTCGACCGTGTGGACGCACCTTAAGACATATGGAGTTAGTCATGGAGGTAAGATAATCGTCGACTTATATCTGGAGGTGAGTTTAGCGATAGACATATGCCTGAGTTAACAATAGACATATGTCTGGGGTTAAGATAACCTTAGACCGATGTCCATTTCTTGCTGATCTTTCTGTCTTTAGCTGATTCTATATTGGGTAATCTAAGGTGATGAGCTTATGCGTATGACATATATAACTGCGTTCAAAGTTAATGCATTTAAGGGCAGTTTTCAGTTTTTCATAAGGAAACTTAGCATATGTTCTGTCTTTTAATCTTGAGGTACATCGTTGAGAATTGACATTTCAAGAAAAAAAAATTTTTTTAAAGAAAATTACATGAAAATGTAAGTAGTGAGATTTATTTACTTGCCATGCAAAATATTTAAAAAGGAAGTAATTTGCCGCTGTTGTACAGGGTGTCCATAAAGTCCAGTTCCTATTACAAGTATTAATTGCTCAGAATGGTGCTGGGACTTTATGGACACCCTGTATATCCTATTCGTGATTATAAGAAAATGTTGCATTTTCACTTTCCAGAACCCACCATACACTTTCCTAAAACACGGAAGTGGAGGCCGAGTAGAAGTTCTTGGTTTTATTGGGTCACTGTTCGAGCATCTGAAAGAAGTTGCCAACTTCACGTGAGTTCAAAAGAAGTTATAAAAGAATAAAAATACGAGCAAATATTGATGAACAGATTTCAAATATAAAAAAAATTAGTATATATATGTGTATATATATACTTTTACTATGTGTTTTCAATGAATTTAAATCGTCACAGTATTTCCCCTAAAACCCTCAATCACATAAAAAAAAAAACACGCGTTAAAAAGGTTAATTAAAACTAATTCTAAAATGCGTCATCACCTCAGTGCAACATTTGATTTACCTGTTTTTACTTATTTATTTATTTATTTATTTTTACTCCCATTCTTTTCTAAAATGCATCATCACCGCATTGCAACATTTGATTTACCTATTTCTATTTATTCATTTTTTTTTTTTTTTTTTTTTTTTTTTTTTTTTTTCAACTTCATCTAATGATTGTCTACCGTCGCTCCAACGTCCCGTCAGGTCCGACTGTCACCGCGTCAAAGACGGGGGTTTCGGCATGGTATCGGACCGGAAATGGACGGGTATGGTGAGCGAGGGTCCACCGTGGTGAGGCTGACATAGCAGTGGCGAACATTGACCTGACCCTCAAGAGAAGCACCGTGGTGGATTTTCTCGTTGGCATCGGTCAAAATCGGTAGTATATATATATATATATATATATATATATATATATATATATATATATATATATATATATATATATATATATTATAGCGTGTGCGAGAGAGAGAGAGAAAGAGAGAGTTGGCATCGTTCAATTTTTTTTTAACTCATTCGAGGTCATTTAAATCTCATTTCTAGATTTATCTTTATTTTTCAAACTCATTCCATGTCATCTTAATCTCATTTCTAGATCTGTCTTTATTTTTTCTAAATCATTCCATATACTTTCAATCTTATTTCTAGATTTATCTTTATTTTTTTTCTAAATCATTCCATATAATTTTAATCTCATTTCTAGATTTGCCTTTATTTTTCCAAACTCACTCCATGTCATCTTAATCTCATTTCTAGATTTGTTTTTATTTTTTCCAACTCATTCCACATCATCGTAATCTCACTTCTAGATTAATCTATATTTTTTCAAACTCATTCCATATCATTTTAATCTCATTTCTAGATTTATCTTTATTTTTCCAAACACATTCCATGTCATTTCAATCTTATTTTTAGATTTATCTTTATTTTTCAAACTCATTCCATGTCATCTAAATCTCATTTCTAGATCTGTCTTTATTTTTTCGAAAACATTCCATATATTTTCAATAATTTCTAGATATGTCTTTATGTGTTCCAAACTCATCCCAGATACGTAGCCTTCATGAAGCGGCCGGCGAAAGGGGACGAGATGTGGACGGGTTACACCAAGGAATTCGAGCCGAGAGTCTGGATAGTTTTGCCCTTCTTTGTGCTCGCGTCCGTCCTGTGCACCTACTTCGGCTTCCGCTTCCACTACTCAGAGTGCTCCAACCTCGTTTCAGAAGCCGCTATCACCGTCATCGGCTTTTTCCTTGGCCAAGGTCAGTTCAGTACAAACAGAATCAATGTAGTTTCATTCAGCCAAAAAAAAAAATTAATATACAGTAGTTTCATCCAGCACATATTTTTACATGATGGTGTGATTGTTCTTCATTTTAATAATAATAATAATAATAATAATAATAATAATAATAATAATAATAATAATAATAATAATAATAATAATAATAATAATAATAATAATAATAATGGCCTAAGTCAGTTCAGTAAAAATTATTAATATTGTTCCGTCCAACACATTTAGACTTGATTGTGGGAGTATCTTCATAATAATAATAATAATAATAATAATAATGATGATAATAATAATATCATTGGGTAGCACTCTTAATTAAGGGTAACACTCTTAATTTTTAAGGTCCACAATAATTGTGGACCTTAAAAAACAATGATATCATTACTGTTATTATTTATTTTATTATTATTATTATTATCCAGACGATGAACTCTATTCATATGGGACAAACCCGCTACAGGGGCCAGGGGCTTGAAATTCAGGCTTCCAAAGAATAAGGTGTTCATTCGAAAGTAGTGACAGAAGGTAAATGAAAATACAGAAAGAAATCATTAAATAGAAAAACAGATAAATTTTTAAAAATAATAATAATAATAATAATAATAATAATAATAATAATAATAATAATAATAATAATAATAATAGCAACCCGGAACCCTACACTATAAATACCACCCAGTTGAATTGGAGGACTGTGATAGAGCAAAAAATAAAAAAAAAAAAAAAATAATAATAATAATAACAATGATGATAGTAATATTGTTACCATCATCATTACCGTGACTATCAATACTATCAAAACTATTTTCCAGGCTCGCCCCTCCTCCCGACGCAGATAAGCC
>NC_061087.1:23376599-23381599 GCF_015104395.2 Macrobrachium nipponense | reverse complement strand
TAGATAGTTACGCTATGTGTAAGTTTTAGGTAGATAAAAGGATATCTGGATGTACATTTGCAACTGAAATGTGTTTTAATAATTTACTGTATGCGAATATTCGAAATAGGATGTTATTAGAATCGTTGAATGTAAGCTGAATGTAACTATCTAAAGCCCGGACGCAGTGTTACCATACAAAAACACCACAGGCGGGAAGACAGATGAAAAAAAACAGAGTATAGTGGTATCACTAGTACTATATTTATATAGTAGTAGACTGCTAGTACTACTGTTACTATTAAATAGAGTGAAAGTACGTTGGTAACGTTGGCACGGAGTACCCTTACGCATAGATTACTCAGCAGTGATCCATTAATATTATTATTATTATTGGAGAAATAAATTCATTACTATGTATGGGTACAAATATATTTAAAAACAGATAGCTGAAGATCTGTTTCTTCATTTCAAGACTCATGCTACTAAGAGTATTTCTTAATTATTATTATTATATCATTAGAACACATTACAAAGCCTTTAGCATCCGTTGCCTTATCCCAGTAATAACATTTAATGAATTACGAGAATAAATCAGTCTATCTTTAGACCAACCGTTGTTGGAGTATTTCAGTTTAGCCTAATGAATCTCATTTTAGAATCGTTCTCACTAAGGACACACTAACCTGCTTGTGATTTCAGATATCAGGTCAACTGCACGCACGCGCGCGGAAGTGTGATAGCGTGATAATGATGATGATGATGCTTTTGTTTTGGTATTCTCAGAAGCGAATACCAAAACACCCGAGGAGGTAATCACATGCGGGAAACGCAACCATCCATCCGGATGTCTCGAGGGACCCCACGGAGAGCCTTCGGTCTATTTCCGAACTTCCCGTGAGAGCAAAATAATACAATGACTCAAGCAGATACCTTTAGATTGTCCTTTTTTTTTTTTATTTTTAATTGTTCAGCCATGGTTCCTCGATCATATTCTTGGCGAACGTGCAAGACACGTCGTGAGTAAACATGGAGAATACTGGGCAACTCGCCATCTCGTACGAGAGAGAGATGCCGCACTCGCCAGCAGCCAAATGTTAGCGCCAAACTCACTCTCTCTCTCTCTCTCTCCCTCTTTCCTCTCCTCTCCCTCGCCCTCCCCTCTCTCTCTCTCTCTCTCTCTCTCTCTCTCTCTCTCACTACCATGAGATATCAGGTCTGCTTCTAGATGTTAGGAGAATGATCTTGTGACTTGAAGTATCTAGGGAATTAGCACAGTAAGTTTGTGAATAGCATTTCTTCGTTATAGGTCTATTGTCTCGGGTTGTTAGACTACGACTTAACAGGCTGTTACTTTTGACATACTATTGAGTTTGTTAGTTTGGTATTACAAAGGGATTGCTAAACTTTTCTTTTCCTTATTTTTACCCTTGACAGCACGGGCCATAACTAACGTTCAAATATAAACAGAGGTTAAGACATACCATAGGTAGTTACAAAGATTTAGCCAGCCGAATAAATATTGTCATTCTTATATAATAGAGAGAGAGAGAGAGAGAGAGAGAGAGAGAGAGAGAGAGAGAGCAGCCCTAAATACAAAGACCAAAAAACTCTTTGAAATCCAGGCAACCAAATATTGTTAATCTGCAAAGTTCTTTTCCTCGGCATCATTGCACATTTTCTTCATTTCTGAGAGCGAAGAACAACCAACATGGCGGCTAATGAAAGCTATTGCAAGAATCACGGATTATCGGAAAGTCATGTGCTGCATTTTTCAAGGGGAAGCGAAAATGAGTCACACCAGAATTTGGAAGCAATTCAGTGCTTCATCTATTTATTATTTATTTATTTATTTATTTATTTATTTACTTATTCGTAAATACTTGGATTTATACTGATGTCACTTTCGGCTTGCTTGAGGAGAGAGAGAGAGAGAGAGAGAGAAGCTGAGATACTAAACTAGAGAGAGAGAGAGAGAGAGGAGAGAGAGAGAGAGAGAGAGAGAAGCAGAGACAAACAAAGAGAGAGAGAGAGAGAGAGAGAGAGAGAGAGAGAGAGAGTGGACAACAAACTCGCGCAAAATGTATACGTATAACTAAAGGCAGAGGGGTGACACACTTCATTTAAAAACAGCGCCATTTTCTTAATCAAGAATAACGGAAGCAAAAGCCAAAATCCTCAAAACTGTTTATATTTCGCAATATCTGCTTTTGGCAGTCATAGAAGGCACGTAACCGCTGACACATTTAAGGCGACCACGATCATCTCACGCGTTTAGGTTCTTATGTAAGACTTGCATATTTTATTTATCTATTTATTTATTTTTTTAAATTCTTACATCACATTTGAAACAGCACACACTGTGAAAGAGAAATTAGTCCTGTGAGGGGTATTATTATTATTATTATTATTACTTGTTTTTTTGTTTTTTTTTTTTTTGCTCTATCACAGTCCTCCAATTCGACTGGGTGGTATTTATAGTGTGGGGTTCCGGGTTGCATCCTGCCTCCTTAGGAGTCCATCACTTTTCTTACTATGTGTGCCGTTTCTAGGATCTCACTCTTCTGCATGAGTCCTGGAGCTACTTCAGCCTCTAGTTTTTCTAGATTCCTTTTCAGGAATCTTGGGATCGTGCCTAGTGCTCCTATGATTATGGGTACGATTTCCACTGGCATATCCCATATCCTTCTAATTTCTATTTTCAGGTCTTGATACTTATCCATTTTTTCCTTCTCTTTCTCTTCAACTCTGGTGTCTCATGGTATTGCGACATCAATGAGTGATACTTTCTTCTTGACTTTGTCAATCAACGTCACGTCTGGTCTGTTTGCACGTATCACCCTATCTTTGCCTGATCGTTTTCTATCACTCCCTCAGGTTGGTGCTCGTACCACTTATTACTGCAAGGTAGCTGATGTTTCTTGCACAGGTTCCAGTGGAGGGCTTTTGCCACTGAATCATGCCTCTTTTTGAACTGGTTCTGTGCAAGTGCCGGGCATTCGCTTGCTATGTGGTTTATGGTTTCATTTTTCGTATTGCACTTCCTACATATGGGAGAGATGTTATTTCCGTCTATCGTTCTTTGAACATATCTGGTTCTTAGGGCCTGATCTTGTGCCGCTGTTATCATTCCTTCAGTTTCCTTCTTTAGCTCTCCCCTCTGTAGCCATTGCCAATTGTCATCGCTGGCTAGTTCTTTAGTCTGTCATCATATTGTCCGTGCTTGGTTTGTTGTGCCAGTCCTCTGTTCTTTCTGTCTTTCTCCTGTCTCTGTATATTTCTGGGTCTTCGTCTGCTTTATTAGTCCTCTTCCCATGCACTCTTTAAGCCACTCGTCTTCACTGGTTTCAGATATTGCCCCAGTGCTTCTAATTCTCGATGTTGACGCTGTCCTCTACACTTAGTAGTCCCTCTCCCTCCTTCCTTTCGTGTTATGTATAGTCTGTCCGTATTTGCTCTTGGGTGTAGTGCTTTGTGTATTGTCATGTTTCCTGGTTTTCTGATCTATGCTGCGGAGTTCTGCCTTCGTCCATTCCACTATTCCTGCGCTGTATCTGATTACTGGCATGCCCATGTGTTTATGGCTTTTATCATATTTCCGGCGTTTGAGTTTTGACTTGAGTATCGCCTTGAGTCTACTGCATATATTCTTTCCTGACTCGTGACCTTTCATTCTCTTGGTGTTTTATATCCCCTCCTTCCATTATTCCCAGGTATTGTATCCTGTGACATCTATGTGTTTGATGTTGCTCCCATTATTATTATTATTATTATTATTATTATTATTATTATTATTATTATTATTGTTGTTGTTGTTGTTGTTGTTATTAAAAACACTCATAGTTGCATGAGTCTTAAAATGGATAAACACATCCACAGCTATGTATATGTAAATATATTAAGGATAAATCTGCTACAGATTTATCCTTAAATATATGTAAATACAACTGAAGAATTTTTCTCCATTATTATTACTACTACTACTACTACTACTACTATATACTCCTACTATTATTACTTATTATATTATTATTATTATTATTATTATTATTATTATTATTATTATTATTAGTTATTATTATTATTATTATTATTATTATTCATCATTATTATTATTATTATCATAAATTTGACATAAGTTTATTTATTAAAAGATATATAGGTCTGGGTGAAAAAATTGTGCTAGGACTAAACATTTGAAGGTTTTATTATTATTATTATTATTATTATTATTATTATTATTATTATTATTATCATTCAGAAGATGATCCTCATTCATATGGAACAAGCCCACCAAAGGGGACACTGACATGAAATTCAAGCTTCGAAAGAAGTAATAGAAGGTAACGGGAAATACTGAAAGATGAGATCAGCTATTAGAAAAACAGTTAAATTGACGAACAAATAAATAAGTAAAAATGTTGGTAAAATATTAAAATACAAGGCGAAGTCCCAATTGCTCTACATCCTCTGTGTGAGGAATGAAGGACCTCTAGAACTAAGAAGTTCAACAACGAGGCACCTTCACTGCATTAGTATGTTCGCTAACCTGTACACCTAATCTTGTTCAGGTATACCTACTAAGTACACAGGTAGTACACCTTTGGCGCATAACTGCATTAAACTATGACAAGTAATATTTACAAAACAATATGAGTCATAAAGACGACAGAGATACAGCAAATGCATGAATAATGTTTGCGTAAATAATTTACCTCCTGGTAAAAGATTAGTAAGTTATAATCTCTTCAAGTGATGTTTCTAATTTTTTATAATAAATAACAGTTTACAAACATTTCCCTAATTCGTATTAGTAATATCTACAAAACTATATAAGTCATAATCACCACGCAGAAATGCGGCAGATGCAGAAATAATGTTTACGTAAGTAATTAACTTTTTTTAAAATTGGTAACAAGTTGATAAAGTCAAGGAAACGTGTGATTTTCATTTCCATAAATAAATGATAGTACACAAATAGCTCTTTATCTTATCTTTCATGGATACCCAGAAAACAGCTG
>NC_061087.1:23344099-23371599 GCF_015104395.2 Macrobrachium nipponense | reverse complement strand
AAGAGCAGTGAAAACTATCGGATTAATGGATCAGCGAAACAAGTAAGAAGAATCTCGAGTGACCTCGGTGACACACTGCAGTGACCTCTCTTTGCCAAGTGCTGACCCTCAGTGAGTGCCTGTTTGTGACCTGTATTTAAGGGCTTTTCAAAGCCAAATCATTTTAGAAAGCGGTTTGAAGGATATTGATTCTCTAGGTTTTTATCTTTGCACCAATGTTATTATTATTATTATTATTATTATTATTATTATTATAATTATTATTATTATTATTCCCTTAATTGATAAATTTATCAATGACACCCGAGAAATAAGGTACACAGAGCAATGGATGTCCCTTTAATACACATTAACTAAATCAATCTACATCAGTATCTATATAAATAATCATATAGATATGCTTGTATATATATATATATACATATATATATATATATATATATATATATATATATATATATATATATATATATATATGTATATATACATACATATATAATATATACATATATATATATGTATATATATATATATATATGTGTGTGTGTGTGTGTGTGTATATATATATATATAATATATATATATATATATATATATATATATATATATATATGATATATATATAAAGATTAGTGACGCACTTATACAAAAACTTCAATTTTTTTTTTTTTTTTTTTACAGAATCTCCCGGTCTCGTCTGCCCTTCCTTGCTGGACTTCTGGCTCTGGTTAAAACTCCTTGCATATGAACAAATTACTATATTAACTCCCATCTCGTGAGTCAAAGTCACTGCAGGTAGTCCTCACACCTCTAAGTCTTCTTAGGGAGGTCCTGCGAGGACTACGGATGCCCCCAAAAGGTCCTTTTTTTTTTTTTTTTTTTTTTTGCCCTGCCGAAAACATCTGAAAGTCGTCACCTGGTCTACACTCTCCACCAGCCGCTCTTGTCGAGGCAGTTACGAGACGACTCATCCGAGATCTTCTGACAATTTCTGACAACTGGAAGTCTGACTTCTATCTGAAAGTAATCGATTCCCGCCCTGTGATCGGAAGAAGGCTTAACCTGATCTAGTGATGTAACTTTCGATGCGGATTTCGTAGTTTTTTTTTTCTTTTTATACGTGTCGAAAATGGTCTGGTAAATTACTTCATAGCGTGAAAAAATGCATACACGTGATATTAGTAACAGGCTTCGATACAAAATTCGTACTTGTTTATTTTGACACTTGAGAGCGTGGAATGATTAATAATGAAATAGAAACTAGTAACAGGCTTCGATAAAACTAAAATCGTACTTGTTTATTTTAACGATGTGTCGAAAATGGTCGGGTAAATCATTAGTAAATCCCTTCAGAGCCCGGGAAAAGTTAAATGAAATGAAAACTAGAGAGAGAGTTCTGGCCCTCATTATCTGAAAGATGTTCATGAGAAAAATGAGTTTCCAACAGCAAAGTTTCCTTCCAGGGACGAGACAGAGCCGCGAACAGCAAGGAGAGATGCGCAATGTGTTAAGCAACTGGAATGTTCTTAGAAACAAGCTCGCAGCGGAACTGGTTGGGGCACTGTGGTGCCCACAGAGAACCACGTGGCGTTGGCACCCTCGACTGACAACTCGTGACTCCCAGTGCCAGGTATCGTGGATCTTAGTGCCAGTGGGTCGTCACGAGTGTGATGCAAAACTTGTGCCACCGTTAGTTTTTGCGTGCCAGAAAATGCCGTCAGAATTATTCTTGTCTGACAAGACTGACGAGAATTTTAGTGCAGTTTCAAGTGTATTTTTTCTTTTTTGTATCCTTTTTTTTTTTTTGTCAGTGTTCACGGAAAACGAGATATAAGATACCCCACGACCTTACGTAATACGAGAAATTCGATAGTTTCAGATTTTCACTGGCTCTTGCTTCTAAAGATCATGTGATCATGTGATTGTTCATTCGTGTTGAAGGAATTCACGATGATCGCCAATGAGGTTTTTGATCATTGGGAAAATTATCATAAAAGAAGTTTTTTTTAATTGGTGGAAAATCCTCTGGAATGAAGAAGGAAAAGTCTGATCAACGCAGCCATTCCGAGTGAAATCGAAATGCAAGAACTGCAACAAAAAAAAAAAAAATTTTTTTTTTTTGCAAAATAAAAGCTTCGTAATTTTCCGCATTCACAGATGAATAATTACCCGGTTTGTGTCGCAATGCACATATGCAATTGCATTGCTCGGAATGTTCGACAGCACTGTATTTGTGTGAGTGTGTTCTATAGTTGCCGAGTTACAGTAGTTATCAAGTATTTGAAAAGCTCGCTTCTCAGGAACCAAAATTGGAGCGGAAGGCCACTGGTTCCTGAGAAGAGAAAAAAAAAGCATAAAAAAAAAATAAGCCAAGTAATGTTCTTCCTACTTACTTCAGCCCTTGGAATGTTTCTCTCTCTCTCCCATATTTTGCATGTTTTGACCTCTGTTCCTTTTATGGGTCTAAGATGGGGAGGAATGGCGAGGAACCCACTCGCTATTCCCCTCCACGCCTTCACCCCTGAGCCTGCGATTGGACTGCAAAGTTGCTAGAAAATTGCATATCCTGCATAAAAGGCGTCACCGGAACCCGGACGATAAAAAAAAGCAGAAAAAAGAAAAAGAAACTGCAGGTTTAAAGTCAAACACCCACCGGGACGGCTCCATCACAAAATGCGACAATGTACAGAAAACCTATCCCGAAAATGAAAGGGATTCCTCGCTGACCTCTTTCATGCAGAGTCTTGGATGCGAATAAACCTGCAACGTTGCATTCCATACCCATACCCCGGGATGCCCCTGAAAGCTCGGAAACTCTCGTTCATGCTGCCATTCGACCGGTCAGGGGCAAAAAGAAAAAAAAAATCCCGGGAGAACTTCGCGCCACTTCCGCACATCCGGGTCACTACTTTTCGCGCGGGTCGAGAGCCTCTCTGCCTATTGGTTTCTTCAAGTGCCACCTGAACCAATAGGAGGCGCCTCTCGCTCCGCCCAGACCCGTCGTCGTTGTTGGTGAAGCATAAAAGGGAAGAGTGTGATATATAAAGTTCTCTCGTGTGTGCTTCGGATTGTTAGATTGGTTATTTTATTTCCAGCATAAAATGTTGAAAAAATCTGTATTGAATTTTCTTCCTGGTATTTAGGGTAGGAGATACATCTCTCTGCCTTGGGGTAGACATGACTGGAAAAAAAGACGGGCAAAAAAAGGCTCCGAAGAAATCGGCCCGGTGGTGGCCTGTCCTTATATATCATCGCCAGCTGCACGATTATGACGAACTTTAGCCTTGAATAAAATAAAAACTGCTGATTCTAGAGGGCTGCAATTTGGCATGTTTGGTAATTGGAAGGTGGATGATCAACATACCAATTTGCATCCCTCTAGCCTCAGTAGTTTTTTTTTAAGATCTGAGGGCGAACAGAAAAAGTGCTCACTAGTTTTCTTTTGCAGAAAATTAAAAATAAAACCTCAGTATTTTCACTGCTATAAGTTCTGCAGTGTATATATATCGAAAGCTTCCGGAAGTAAAAAAAAACAGCTCGTGTTTATCTTTTATGTACTTTATTATTGCTCACTAAACATGTGACAAAATAATCTTCTGAACGCTTGAAAAAAGCCTAATGTTCATATAAATAAGACATAACTATGTACAGGAGAAAATCAGAAAAAAAGAAAGAGGAATAATATAAAAAATGGACATATTACAAACAACACATAGAATTATAAGATAGGTAAAAATGAGAAGAAATTAAGGTTACTTAGAGTCACTGTCAGCTACTGGACAATGAATAAAAAAACAAAACAACCTGAGAAAATTCGTTTTTCGCATTTGGATGGTAACTGTCAAATCCCTAAACATGAAATAATAAAAAAAAACAACGCCTGAATTTTCGACAGGATGAAAAAAAAGCAATAAATAAAATGACGAAAAGGTGGAGTGGAGGAAAATAAATGGTAATTTCTTCCATAATTCAAAGTATCAGAGTCCTAAAGGAATTGGTGTGTCTATGCTAAACAGTGGTATTAAAGATCCTTAATGCCCTTGGACGTGGAAGTGAACTTACAATTTAAAAAAATGACGGATGTCGTCGCTCTATATAAGTTAGAAGGGAGAAACTACAAAAGCGAAGAGTAGGCTCTCAAGGTAAAAAAAATATATATATAAAGTTCCCCTTTTTTCCCTTTGCTGATCTGAAGGTCCCTCTACAGACTGTGCGGGATGTCGATTGCGTGTTTCCCAAGAAGTTCTTGTAAGTTACTTCCTCCTACGACAGTGGCCGTTCCAGCTACTCCTCCTGGGAACTTGGATTTGGTGCGGGCACTGCCAATGGTTCCTAAAATCTGCAAGGAAAGAGTTGAATTCTAAGCCAAGGTTCACGATTGTCTCACACACCCTACAGGCATGCTGTTTATACACGACACCATACCGGACATGCAGTGCTGAGGATACTAGTGATAAAAACGCTAAATGTTCATGAAAACACAAGGAACATGTATGATGTCTTGCTTGCTGATTTGCACTGGAATGATATCTTTGTCTATTGGCTCATGCTTCTTAGCTCGTCAACACCAAGGTTTCATTCAGGCTCTCCTTACCAGACAAACAGCAGCTGTATCACAACCTCGACGTATTCACAAGATGTGCCCATGAGGATAGTAGACATTATATACATAGTTAGATTGCTTTAGATATATACAGAAGTTTTATAGAGGGAAAGCATGCAATTTTCCCGAAGAAGACTAATAATTTATAGGAAGAGACCAGCACCTACATCATTTTCAGGAAGAAATTAATTGACGCTAAGGGTATTTTGTCATCGCAGAGATATCAACAAAGGTAACTCAAGCCTTTTATGAAGCCAGAATTACTTAGCACACTAATTTTTTAACCCAGTTAACCAGGCGTGCCTCAGACCAACAGAAACATCTCCGTCTACATACATATTTAAAGAAGACCTTTTCAACTGATTTTGCCCCAAGTTTGAGCTCAAGCCACGCCCCTCAGTGGCTAGTTGCCACATCTTTCCAGCGACAAGAATGGAGAATGTGAAGCCAACTAGGAAATGTACTCTAGCTTTTGCTCTAACTATTTACATCATAGGAGGGAACTTATAGTACAGCCTGGAGTATCTGTTTACATCCTTCAAAGAGGATAGTGCAGGTGTTATAAGTACCATGGAAAAAAAGTTTAGAACATGAACGATGCCATGGGTTGAACAGTTAAATATATGTACAATAGTATTAAAGGGTTACTTAGACCATTATCTACATGCAATGGACAATCAGAATTAGGAATACCGCATCTTCTTGACCTCAGGTGTCAAATATCAAGCCATTACTTCGATGCATGAAAAGAAGTTGTGCATTAACAAAAACCAAAGGTACTGTTTTACGTAAACCTTGCTGAATCTTGGGGCGGCCATGGTTAGGGGTACTAGGTACCTAGAGAGGAAACATGGTGCTCCAAACTTGCTCTAAATACAACCTAAAGGGAGGAGTGCCCACAAGCGGTAAAGAGAGCATTCTACAGTAATTCTAAAGTGCCAGATTTCTCCACGAATCTCCATGCCTACGGTTCTTACGTTGGGTATGTGACACACGTAGGCACTCTTCTGATTCGTGTTTAAGCGCTATGGGGCACGAGTACACTTTGCCCGAGAAGTTTTCGTACATCTGGCGAGGAGATGAAGGACGATACCCGTTCGGCTCCCAGGGACTCGACGATCTGAAAGAGTCGGTGTGTCCGAAAGCGGGTGGGACAGAGGTTAGAACACATTGACCTTGACTTACGCTTCGCTTGGGTGGTGGAAGGTTAAGGGACAAGGAAAAAGGGACAAGACACGTATCACAACAAAACAGTTTCTACGACATGAACACTGTGATGCGACAGGTACTACATTGATTTGCAAACAAAAACAGTAAATAAAGGACTACTTTACGACACAGACACATATGGACGTCACTTCAGAATTAGCTGTTTGAAGGAGGATTGAGTTTCTGTTTATTTACAGAATATAAAGTTATAAGGAGATGCAAAAGGTGATTAATGATGGATAAACTGGAGACTAGAATTATATGCATTTCTGAAATGAAGTCATTTGCATGTTTACTAACACTTCCAGTCAAGGAAGTTTGTCTATCATATCAAATAAGAGCAAACTTCACTAACAAACTTCGTACAAGGAACACAGTTTAGAAAAAATGGACAACTTTTACAAAAGAAAACAATGAATTTTCGAAAAATATTAATTTAGAAATTTTGAACGTATGAAATAAACTTTCCTTGATGTCTTTTTTGAAAAAATTACTGGCCTTTTTTTTTTTCTTTTTTAGTCCTACGAATTTTGTTGGTGAATTTGGTTGCAATATTTATGTTTACTTCCTGAATTCCGTTTCCTCTGAACTCTAAACTAAAAAAAAATAGACAAAACAGTGATAAGCTACTGGACATTGAAACAATACACAAAATGTCTGCTGACATTTAAAACACCCTGACAAAAAAATAGACAAAACAATAATAAGCTACTGGACATTTAAACAGTACACAAAACAACTGATGACACTGAACAACAAAAAACGTAAACACTGTTATGACAAGGCACTAATATTAGCTTAATCATGCAGCATCATTGTACGAGATATTATGCAACATAATTTCTACCGGTGTTTAACCCGGCGTCCTACAGAGGACAAAAGCAGACATGAATTTCTGAACGCGACGAAAAAAAAATAAATAAATAAACGACAAAAAGACGAAAATAGACTACACAATGAAAGCATTAACTTTTGTACCCACACTTACGGCTTTCGAAAATGAGTAACTTAGACGTACCTACGTAGAGCTGACTCAGAGAACCGGATAAAAAAAAATAAAATAAAAGAGAGAGAAAAGCCGAGTCCAGACCTACTACATTATCCAGCTGCGCCCAACCTTACCTTCTCTTCGTTGGTCTCAATGAGTTGCTGAAGAATCGGCGACAGAGTCGGGAACTTCGGAGCGGCGATCGCTCCCGCCGAAGCCGAGGAACTGACGGAGGCCACCGCCGTGGCAATGGCAGGTCCTACGGACACGGCCGCCGCAGCCGCTGCGGCCGCTCGTGGAGGCTGGGGCGGGGAGACGCCCCTGGTGATGGTAGCGTGGGCGGGGCGCTCGCAACTGGCGCCCCTACTGGGACCTACGCAGGCTGCGTACGCCATGACATGGGCGACGTAGTGTTGCTCGTGAGTGCGATGGAACAAGTGGGACATGGGGCCTGTGGACGAGTGAGGGGGGAGGGGGTTGAGGTAAGGAGTGGGGAGAGGAGAAAAAAAACAC
The DNA here is from genome assembly GCF_015104395.2 of Macrobrachium nipponense. Lineage (NCBI taxonomy): Eukaryota > Metazoa > Arthropoda > Malacostraca > Decapoda > Palaemonidae > Macrobrachium > Macrobrachium nipponense. The sequence continues at coordinate 23,364,286 of NC_061087.1, read as the reverse complement.
TGTTTTAATATAGAGGATTCAGAAAGACATCCTTTAGTAACAGGAAAATAACAAACAATAATCAGCCATGATGTCTGACAATTCATGAAAGTAATAAATAAAATAGATATATATTTTAACAAACATATATTGTATCTGAATTCAGAGAAATCAAAATTCCTAAAATGTTATTTATGAGAACATTATATAATGCAGGAAGAAAATCGATTTTAAAACTGAGAGACTCTTCTAGAAGAACTCACAGGAATTTCTCAGAAACGGGCTTTCTCTCTCTCTCTCTCTCTCTCTCTCTCTCAATTTACCTGTCAGTTTCTTTCCCTCTCTCTCTCTCTCTCTCTCTCTCTCTCTCTCACCCTCAATAAACATGACAGTTTCTTCCCCCACTCTCTCTCTCTTTCTTTTTCTCTCTCTCTTCTCATCATTCTCTCTCTCTTTCTCAATTTATCTGTCAGTTTCTTTCCCTCTCTTTCAACTTACCTGTCAGTTTCTTCACCCCCACCCCCGTCTCTCTCTCTCTCTCTGTCAGTCTCTGTCTCTGTCTCTGTCTGTCTGTCTCTCTCTCAATTTAAATGCCAGTTTCTCTCCCTCTCTCTTTCTGATTACCTGACGGTCTCTCTCTCTCTCTCTCTCTCTCTCTCTCTCTCTCTCACACACACACACACTCAATTTACATGGCAGTATCTTTCCCCCTCTCTCTCAATTTACCCCCCTCTCTCTCTCTCTCTCTCTCTCTCTCTCTCTCTCTCTCTCTGTCACAAGAGAACTACTACCTACTACTCACCAACAGCCCAAACGGCCACGTCCTCTCCCCCGTGGGTCTCGTCGAAGGCAGGCAAGGGCACCGCGGTCTGGTACTGGTAATCCACACTGCGGAAGTTTTGGGTCCTTGGGTCGGTTCTAATGACCTGGTTAAAAGATAATTTTATTCATTATATACCTTAACTACGCACATTCTAATGACCTGATAAAAAATATTTAGATTCGTTATATCCGTTAATAACGTACATTCTAATGCCCTGGTTAAAAAAACGACTTTTATACATTATATAACTTAATTAAGTACATTCTAATGACCTGATGAAAATAATTAAGTGCATTATATACGTTAATTAGGTACATTTAATGACCTGATAAAAATTATTAGATTCCTTATAAACATTAATTAGGTACACTCTAATGACCTGGTTAAAAAATAATTTTATTTAGTATATACCTTAATTACGCACATTCTAATGACCTGATAAAAAATATTTAGATTCGTTATATCCGTTAATTACGTGGATTCTAATGACCAGGTTAAAAATGATTCGATTTGTTATATACGTTAATTAATACATTTTAATGGCCTGATAAAAATAATTAGATTCGTTATATCCGTTAATTACGTACATTCTAATGACCTAAAACAATAATAATAATAATAATAATAATAATAATAATAATAATTAAATAATAATAATAATAATAATAATAAATAATAATAAAGCGATGTAAGAACTCTTCTTAGTGAATTTACATAAACTAACTCTTTAGAACTCATAGGTAGTTAAGAACAAAAAATGTTTAATCCCATAAGCAAGCTGAAACGTAAATAAATAAATAAGTAGATAAATAAATGAAAATAAATTTTAAAAATTTTTTAAACACTGCTAAACGAGATTTCACATTTTCGTCTCCAATACTTGCCGTTGGTCTTTCATTATTTCCGAATTCAAAGGTCCACGTCAGGGATAAGGCGTTTGCTGGCATCTATATAGTCAAGTTGACCTAAAAATATCCACAACCGACCTACCCTTGACCTATACAGAGTTCAAGCGAGACATTGGGTCAAGTTCTGTAAGAGATCCTGAGAGCAAAAAAAAAATGGTGTGGTGGTGGTGGTGGGTGGGTGGGGGTTTATTGGGTGCTACTCAGGTTCACAATGTTAACGCTCCAGTACTCACGCTTTGGCCATCGGTGGTGAAGTTGAATCCTGGTCCGTTCGTGAACATAATTGTCGTGTAAGGTTTATTGTCCACCTCGGAAAAGTCTCCGGTTATTCCTGAAAGACAATAGGAAGGTTTAATAAAAAACAGAATAAACAATGTTGAGTAAAATAAAATATGTAAATATTTATAAGTGAATACGTTATACACAGTAATTTTGTAGGTTTCTTTTTCAATCAACAGAATAAAAGGCATAAGAACTGGTTATGGGTTTGCTCAAGTTGAATGGGTCGTCCAGTTTGCAAAAAAATAAAATCTATGTACATAGATTATATATATAATATATATATATATATATATATATATATATATATACATCTATATATATATATATATATATATATATATATATATATATATATATATATATATAATATATATATATACATACTGGTTACTTTAACCAGATACGTATGTAATGTAATAGCCACAATGCCCACTTAACTTCTCAAATTCTTTGCTCTTTTCTGGCTATTACATTTATACACACACACACACACACACACACACACACACACACACATATATATATATATATAATATATATATATATATATATAGGTATAAACAACGAAGGAACGATAAACAACGTAGTAGCTACAAGATCTTTCGACTCAACGTTCTTTACTTAGCTAAGTAAAGGACGTTGAGTCGAAAGATCTTGCATCTACTCCGTTGCTTATCTTTTCTTCGTGACTTATACCTTTATTTATGCATTTATCACGTTCCAAACTTTCGTGATTCAGCTATACATTAATAATATATTATATATATATATATATATATATATATATATATATATATATATATATATATATACATATATATATATATATATATATATATAATAATATATATATTATATATATATATACTATATATACATATCTATCAACTTACCAAGAATGTCATTGCCTCTGTCAGGATAACCATTTATAGTCATCACGTGGGAATGATCAGCAGTGACGACCACCAATGTTTCTTCCAGATCGATCTCCTGGAACACAAGGTTATCAGGAATTAACCTCCAAACAAATATCAGCCTCCTTACGTGCACAAAAATTAATGCAATTTCGAAGTGTTTCAATTCATTTTGTTTTAGGCTTATCCTATTTAAGATCAATTTACATCTCTCTCCATACAACAGTGAAATGATGTTAGATTTATCATAATTTTTGTTCTGTGATTATTTATCAATGGACGGTTTCTGAGTCACAACCTATCTCTGATTTTGTTTTATTCTATTTATTCATTTTTTTTTGCAAAAGAAATAAATAAAATTAAGTTCCGTCACACAAAGTAAAAAATAAAAATACTTCTAATCTTATGCAGAAAGGTCTGTTAATTTTGAAAGTTCAACAAAGCAAAATAAACTATAAAAAAATTCCTATCATTTGCAGATGCTTCAACATACTTAAGTCCAATGATACAAAATATAAAAGAATGAAAAGTTCCAATGCCGAAATTGATGAACCTACGCTCAAGATGGCGTTTACAGCTCTGTCCATAGCAACCACCTCCTCGAAAGCTCTGTGGGCCATGTTGTTGTGCAGGGCGTGGTCAATGCGTCCACCCTCGATCTGAAAATTTTGGACATTCGTGAGAATTTCACAAAATCTGAGGAATTTTTTCGATAGAAATTTAGATTTCAAAAGATTACACAGAAATTTAGATTTCAAAAGATTTTAAAGAAATTTAGATTTCAAAAGATTTTAGTGAAATTTAGATTTCAAAAGATTTTAAAGAAATTTAGATTTCAAAAGATTTTCAAGAAATTTAGATTTCAAAAGATTTTAAAGAAATTTAGGAGATTTGTGAAGACTTTACAATATCTAAAGGAATTCCACTAATCTGATTTCGAATTCAAAAGATTTTGAAAGAAAATTTATTTTATAAATGACTGAAAATGTCACTGTTATCATCACCATCATCATCATCTCAAGAGAGAGAGAGAGAGAAAAAGAGAGAGAGAGAGAGAGAGAGAGAGAGAGAGAGAGAGGTGACTAATCTCGCGCCACCGATAAGAACAAAAAAGAAACAGAGAGAGAGAGGAGAGAGAGAGAGAGAGAGAGAGAGTCCCTTACCAGAAGGAAAAAGCCTTTGTCGCTCTTCTTCAACATCTTCAAGGCCGTCAAGCTCATTTCGGCCAGGGAGGGTGTTCCCTGGGGTCCTCCTTGGCGGTCAACCTCGAAGGGCACGTGGGAGTCGTCGAAGAGCCCTGTGGTGGAGGGAGGAAGAACAATTGATTGATTGATTCACGGTTACTGATGCTGGTGGCGTCGCGCGGATGAAGGAAATGACGAGAGATTTTACATACGTAAGGAACTTAAACTGAGGATGTGATGTACTACATAATATATATAATATAATTATATATATATTATATATATTATATATACTATAATATATATATTATATATATATATACATATTAATTTGATATACTATTGAGTAATCCTGTTCATATACTATATAAATACAATAATATAATTAATAATATATATTTATATATATATAATATATATATATATATATATAATATATATATATATATATGTATAGTATATTTCGCTATCTGCCTGCTAAAATTTCAGGAAGTTCATAAAATGCTTGGTTTCGCCATCTGCCTGTAACATATATTATGATAAGTAAACTGATAAAGGAGATGACTTTTAGGCCAACAGTAAAAAAAAAAAAAAAGAAGTAACACTACTTTTGGACTCATTATAAAAAAAACTAAAGAGCAATTAACTCGGTGGCTGCTGGTGGAGGTGGTGGGAAGTGACGCAACCTTTACAACGGCACCTCTGGACGATTTCCTGTCCAGAATCCACCACCGAGGAGAATGAAGACCTACCCATGAGGAAGTCGGTGTCGTCTGTGTCCACTGTAGCCAGTTCCGCCAAGTTGGTGACGTATCGGGCACGGAAGCCCCTCTGGGTCTTGTCCAGGAGCCACTCCTTCGTAAGGTCACGCCCGTCCCTGCGCAGGCAGGAGCCCGCGGTGGATGGCCCAGAAGCGGCGCCCATGGGATGCCGACCTCCGCCCATGATTACCTACGGCGGAATCAAAGAAGAATAAAAAAATAACGTCTTGGTAATTGTGAAGTCGTCTCTGGAAGCTTCTTTCAATGGACTACTAATCTATAAGACCTTGAGGACGACTTTCAGGTCACGCAATGCCACTGTCAACCTTTTCAGAAAAAGGTCATGGTCGGTGACCTTTTTTTGTGTGTGCGTTCAGTCTTTTGTGCGAATAGTCAAGTTTTTTTTTTTTTTATTCAATGGCATTTCTCAATGTTATTATTCCTTTTTAAGGTAGTATGCAATTCTATCTATAATTTTTAGATAACTATTTGTGTGAGATTCCCTGTATTCCTGCTTGCAAAGGCTATTATCTTCTATTCTTATCTAATATAATTAAACATCAGAAAATGGAAATGGAATTACAAAAAGTTTAGTATATCTTATTCTGATACTTACGAGAAGTTTTCTACAGAAAGTTTCAAACATTTAGGTTATTTAGATATCTTTTCTTTTTCTAGAGTCACATCTTGTTAATTCTGTCAAATCGTTGTCAAAGATTTCTTATCATAAGTTTTCTGTTTTTATAATAAATTAGTTTTTAATCTTAAACAATTCAGTATAGTATGTCAACCTAATATTAATTTTGTCATATGGAAGCATTAAAGAACTGAAGACGTTTGTAAATAAATAAATAAATAAATAAATAAATAAATAAATAAATAAAATCTTAAATTCTGAAGGACGAACGAAAGGGAGAGAGGAACCCCCTGAAATTGGTCAAAATAACAGCCTACTACAACATACCCCCTAAAAATATAACCTTGTGGGTTAATTAATACTTGTCTACAGGAAGTAGCAGAAGCGTCTAGGTAGGGAACTTGTTCCCGTATCTTAGCCCCCCCAGCCACCCTGGGAGTATGGAGGGAGGGAGGAGGGAGGTAAGGGGAGATGGGGGAAGGGAGGGGCCACGCACCTTGATATTTCTGCCAGGATTCTCTGTGACGAGCTGATCTGCGATGTCCTTGCAGCCGACGCCCGCGTCTCCGAGCGTGCCATCACATTCCCACCTGCGCTGGGGCGTGTGGGCGTAGAGGGCGGCCGGGGTGGCGTGCGTTACGCGGGTGGTTGTGACAAAACCTGCCGGAGGGCGGGAGGAGGGGGCGGGATTAGAAGAGACTTCGGGAATTGTCTGCTAATGTTCTGCAGTACTATCTTATAGAGAGAGAGAGAGAGAGAGAGAGAGAGAGGCCTTGTAGAGAACTGGAATTGCTTGAGGATTGTTGCAGGTCTGAAATGATGTGTGAGAGAGAGAGAGAGAGAGAGAGAGAGAGAAGGACGTGCGTAATAAGGGTTTCAGTGACGAACCCTGCGGGCCTTAGAGATAACAGGAGCTGCTTGAGGACTGTTGCGAATATGAAATTCTCTGAGAGAGAGAGAGAGAGAGAGAGAGAGAGAGAGAGAGAGAGATAATTATTTTTATCTTATAATGAAGTAGGGCATGAACAAGATTTGAATTCCATCATTAGATTTATAACTTGAAGGAATATGTTACTGCCTTCTGCGAATAAGCAAGAAAGGGTAATACACTGTCATAGGTAACAGACAAGGAAAAACAAAGCCAAAATATGGAGATGAATAAAACGAGATTAATGTTAAAGGTTAGAGGACATTGCATGTTGCCAAGCACGATCTATCATAATTATGGAGTGAAATTTATGCCTACCCACTTCAAAATAACGACCAATAAATTCAAAATTATTATTGAATAAATTTAAGGAAGGTGATCATATATTCTGCTAAGTTTTGTCCAGTTTGTTTAGGAAATGATGTTTTAAATATTTTGTGTTTCTGTATATATTAGTAGTAAATACTGCATACCTTTTATTTTTCATCAGAACTCTTACTTTATATTTTGGTTAAAATATTATAGTTAGAATCACTGTTTATTGAATGATTAGACCTGATATGAAGTTGACTAATTCCTTATTCAGCATTTTGGTAATTTTTTCCATAACGTAGTACAAAATTTAGAGGAATTTTTTTTTTTATCAATTTTATCTCCCAAATTTGATCTTGGGTGACAAATCCCACATTTCAGATTTATTTCTTAAATAAATCTTGAGAGGCAACTTCTTAATTCAATTTTCTTTAGCCTTTTCTTGAGAAGCAAATATTCATCAAAAACCTTTAGGCACCGTAACTAATAAAGGAGAAGCTGTTGGCAACACTGCCTATGAAACGAAGTAAACAAATTTACTAAACATGTAAACACGTGACAAAAAAACTTTTTTTTTTTTTTTACCAAAAAGCAAAATAATATTAACTAATTCATAGTGAATGTCATAAATATATAAATTAAACAAAGGGTGTGGTAACGAATTAAATGACCACCCCAAAAACCCACCTGTGTCCTTTCCAGCCTCCTGCGCCCACTGCAGGATGGAAGGAGTGTGGGTGGCCGTGTTCTTGGAGGCAGCGCAGTCTCCCACGTTCACGCTGGAGTCGACGCCGAGGGTGTAGTACCTGGTTTTCACTCCGCAGAGGTAGGCCGTAGCCGTGGCCGCGCTGTCTGGGACTTGCTTGTCAACATTGTAAGTCTGTGTGAGGGTAACTGAGTTTTAGTTTTTTTTTTTTTTTTTTTTTTTTTTTTTTTTTTTTTTTTTATGATTTGAATTGAATATAGAGTTTAGGTCTAAGACCAAGCGCCGGGACCTATGAGGTCACTCGGCACTGAAAAGGAAATTGACAGTAAAAAGTTTTGAAAGGTGTAACAGGAGGAAAACCTCGAAGTTGCACTTAGGAGAGGGTGGAAAGTAAGATGGAAGAAACAGAATATGAATGAAGGTACAGTAAAAGAAATGAATGAGTTTGCAGCTAGAAGCCGAAGGGACGCTGCAAAACACCTGAAGTAATGCCTGCAGTATACCGCATGAGGTGCACTGTCGGCACGAACCCTTCCTACGGGGTTTACTAAATTAAGCTGGTGAATATTACGATCTTTGAGACTTTCTGTAATGTTTTATAATATTGTCTCGAATACGACTGTTTTTTTTTTTTTTTTTTTGCTTTGTTTTGCATAAATAGAATAATAAATCTAAATGTTTAATTATTATTTTATATCATGTTATGTTATCTGTAAGACGAATATCTTCTGGATATTTTTAAATGTGTGGGATAATATTTCTAAGTGTTTAATATAGTTCATATATTCTAAAATGTTATATCTGAAGGAGGAATATTTCACAATTATCTTTTTCTCTCATTTCTGTTTCCTGAAAAATGTTACTCATAATAAAAAGAAATGAGAGCTATCTTAGACCTATTTTTAGTTATAAATACTATAAAAATTCGTCATTATATTTCTCATTTCCTTCTGTTCCAAGAAATGTAACCTATAAATACTATAAAAATTCGTCATTATATTTCTCATTTCCTTCTGTTCCAAGAAATGTAACCTAAAAATAACCCTATTATCAGTTATAAAACACAGATTTTTTTCACAATATCTTTTTCCCTCTTTTCTGTTTCCTAAAAAATGTGACCCAAAATAAAAAGAAATGAGAGAGATTGCTGTCGCAGACCTCTTTCTATTTGTAAAAAAATATATAAAATCGTCATTATATTTCTCATTTCCTTCAGTTTCCAAGAAATGTAACCTAAAAATAACCCTATTATTTGTTATAATATATATATTTTTTTTATCCTTTTCCTCTGTTTTTAACAAACGTAACCTAAAAAACAGAAAAAAAAACAAGACCACAAAACTGTCCATGACACATCTCCCAATCCGAGAGTACCCAGGGCACGTGCTTGTTTTTTTGTTTGTTTGTTCTTTTTTTCTGCTTGCTTTCCCTCCTCACCTTCAGGAGACCGGCGTTGGGGAACCTCTCCCAAGCAAGGTATCCTTCCTCTCCGTTCATGTTCTGCTTCTGCCCCTTGAAGATCCTACCAGCGGTGTTGACTGTGATGCCCATACCATCTCCCAGGAACATGATCACGTTCTTCGCCACGTTCCAGTTGTCACGGACGTTCAGGGCGGCAGCCAGCTCGTTCTGGGCAAGGGCCCACCAGTGAGCACGGTCTGGGCACGGGAGAGAGAGAGAGAGAGATGGAGGGATGAAATTAGAGAGACCGAGAGACGAAATTTATGAGATTGAGAGATGAAATGTATGAGATGGAGAGACAAAGCATTAAGAGATAGTGAGACGCAATCTATGAGATCATGAGACGAAATTTATGAGATTGAGAGACGAAATTTATGAGATGAAGAAATGAAATCTGTGAGATCGAGAGACAAAGCATTAAGGGATGACGAAATTTATGAAACTGAGAGATGAAATTTATGAGATTGTGGGACGAATTTATGAGCTAGTGAGATGAAATCCATGAGATGGAGAGACAAAACATTAAGAAATCGAAAGAAAATCAATGAGATTGATGGATGAAATCTATGAAATTGAGAGACGAAAAATGTAAGGGATCGAGAATTACAAAAAAAAAAAAAAAAAAAACGATTGAAATTAGATGTAAATTTTTTAACGATAACAATTAACCAGTCTTTCATCGCACATTTTTATTTTATTCCTTAATTAGTCTACTGAGACACAAAGCAACAGATCGTAACGAGAATGAATCCTCTGAAAGCAAGGTCGCCTCAGGACTGGCATTTCCAATAACGGGTCTCGGCCTTCGGTGCACTTTGCACTTTTTCCTGCGTCTGTTTCCAAGCAGAGAGAACTGGAGCAAGCAGACACGCAGGCACACGCATGCATATATATATATTATATATATATATATTATATATACTATAATATATATATATATATATATATATATTTACATATACACATCTACTTATATATATCTATATATATTATTATATTATATAATATAATATACTAATATATATATATATACATACATAATATGGTCTATATAAATAATATAATATTAAACATATTACATATATACTATTATATATATATATATATATATATATATATATATATATCTATATATAGATATACACCCACACACACACACACACACACACACACATATATATATATATATATATATATATGTCGCTTATGCGTCTGCAACCTACTTATGACTCGTAATTATACCTACATTTTCGACACCTAACGTGCAAAATGTATGCACATATTTCATAAGCTGTAAAATATATTTCTGAAAAATTTCAGTCAACCTGGAAATTAAAATAATACCAACAGAACAAAGATTTGGTTAAGCACATTAGCTTCTCAAAATATTATACATCAACGAAATCTGCAAGACATTTTTCATTACCTAATATCACACTTGAACTGACGACCATTATTTATGTTGGCGATTGCACCATCCTTCATTGACTTTTGAGTGAATTGGAGTATATAGACTAACCGACCTTTGATTGTGTCCTGGATATGCCTCCCCTTTTTTTGACAAAAGTAAACGTCAGCTGTTGCTGAGAAACAGCGCCCCGTTCTTATGACTAATGGTTTCGAAAACTAACAGACATTAGGCCTACCATCTAGGGAGAGTGTTATCATTCGATCTTCATACCAGGAGGCGAAAATAAGCACAATATCTATTTTTTGGGGAAGAACAATAATAGGTGAAAATGAGCACAATATCAATTTGTTGGGAAGAACAACAGGAGCATTTGTTTCTTGGGAAGAACAACAGGAACATCCGTTTCTTGGGAAGAACAATAGGGGGCGAAAAAAAGCACATCTTGCTGGGTAGAACAACAGGAGGCGAAAAAAGCACAGCATCTTCTTGCTGGGAAGAACAACATGAGGAGAAAACAACCACAAGATTCATTCGATGGGAAGAACAACAGGAGGCGAAAACAAGCACAACATTAATTTGTTGGAAAAAACAACAGGAGGTGAAAACAGGCACAACATCTACTTGTTCTACTTGATGGGAAGTACAACAGGAGGCGAATCATTTTGTTAGGAAGAACAACGATCATTAGGTATTCCATTTACGGTTTCTAAGTATTGGACTTGAATTTGCCGTCCTCGCCAAAGACATGTCCTTGCTCCGTTTTTTTTTTTTTTTTTTTTTTTTTTTTTTTATAAACTTCAATGTCTCGATTCACCTCCTCGATATCAATTCATTTCTTGTGGCTCGTTTGAAATTCAAGTGATACATTAATGTCAGCTGATGGAAGCGAGAGTCTTAGAGAGCGAGAATAAACGTCTAAATTTAGATATGTGACATGTGATTGATTTATACGACGAGTTGCCTTGATTTGAAATATTTTTGCACTTAGTTAGGCATAGGCCTCTTTCCCAATAAAACAAAATATAAGAATTTAACAAATTCATTTTTAATTTAGCAATAGCAGATAAAAATGGTCTGGGTGACGGTGTATCCCCTTGGCGCATCCCAGTCCTGGAAAAAAAAAAAATGGTCTGGATGGTTGTTCGTCAGGGTATATACCACACGCCTCCTTTTCCCTCCCCTCTTCCCCCTCCCGCTGAGTTAATCAATTTCCAATGCATGATCCCCGTAGAGAAAGTACCCTTGAAATGTGCTATGACCAATGTGTAAGTTTTTGCCGAAGCCAAATCCACATGGCTGGTTGCCTCACAAACAAGTTTTGCCTCTCTAAATGTCAGAACTTGTCACGCTTTTTCCCTTTAAACTTTAGGGGCTGGGGTTCTTAGGTGTGCCCCCCATTTGCACGTGGAATGCAGTGCAGCGTTTGTGTGTCATTTGCAAGATCTATGAATGTCAACTTCTGCGGGTATTCTTCTTACCTTCCAGGGGTCTTTGGGACATCGCCGTCACAAGCAACGGCAGTAGGAGTAGTATGCTGGCTATGCCAGCCGACCCTATACGATCCATGATCCTCATGTTTTCTTGTCGACCTCTGCAAAAATGACAAGAACTTGATTACTCGATCACCAAGTGGCTCTCTCGCGAGGAATAAAATGTCTGACGACGCTCTGACGGAAGAAGAAGAACTCACAGCATTTTGCGTCACTGGAATGGATTATTATCGATGCCCTTTTGCAATGAAAGGACACCCAAAAGAATCTATTTTTTTTCTGAATTACGTAAAAGCTATCTATCTATCACACTTCTCGGTATTTCAGTGGAATATCCAAACGCGAGAAAACAGGCAAAGTTCCACACCGTAGCTTAGTGCGGGAGTCGACGAGGGAGCGTTGTTCTCACCACCACGAGGCACAAAGATAATGCCGGAAGACTTCTCAGACGATCCTTTTAATATCACGGGGAGGTTGACGTAGGCGTGGCCATCGATGGGATAAGGTCGGGTTCTATCCCGGGCGAGGATTGTGTCCGTCGGGGACCCGTGGGACGGGGGTACCGGGGGGGGGTGGGGGGGGGGGGGGGGGGGGATGTATAACCTGACGGCATCCATCCAGACGAATTTTTTCTTTTTTTCCTGGGACTTCAGGGACTGGGGGAGGGATACTCCAAGGGGATGCACTGTCACTGTCACCCAGACCATTTTTTTTTACTTTTTTCTGAAAGGTCTCCCGAGGAACTCATGGGGAGAAGGGGAGGATTAGGGAAGGGGGTTGCTAAGGCACCTGCTGGTAGGTAGCGCGCGTAAAAACAGGCTGCAAAGGAGCGTGAATGAGACAGTACAGAGGTTCTTAAAAAAAAAAAAAAAAAAAAAAAAAAAAGAAGATGGGGGCCGGGGAGAAAAGGGTAAGAGGTGAAGGAGGTACGATAAAGTAAGGAAAGGACTAGAATGGCTACGCAGATTAGCGATTCTCAATTGTTCTTATTGCTTCCATTGTCTCTTCTCTCTCTCCATACACACATATATTTATATATAAATACAATATTTTATATATATATATATATATATATATATATATATATATATATATATGAATAACTTGATCACGAAGTATATAAAACGTGATGCTATGTATAAATAAGGGTTTTTTTTTTGTTTTTTCCACGAAGGAAAAAATGAAAAAGCGAGATAGCCAAGTACTTTCGGTCCTGTTCGGATCTCGCTTTTTCATTTTTGCCTTCGTGGCAACAAAAAAAAACCATTTATATAGATATATATATATATATATATATATATATATATATATATATATATATATATATATATATACACGCGTGTGTGTGCATAGAGAGAGAGAGAAGAGATTCCACGACTTCAATAGCACAGATACATTCGTGGGTGGACGTTGGCGGGGGGCGGGGGTGGAGGCTAAGTGAACACGAGGAAATGGATGACTATCGGCTACATTTGAAAGTCCAAGCCTCCACCATCGCCGTCTCCTATATCTCTGTCTCCCTCTTTTTTTTCTCTCCCATTTTTATCGCCTCTCCCTTTTGCGTATTCCATAATAGTGTGTATATACAGAGTAGCTTGTTTCAATTGCCCTTTATAAAGTAGGAGGGTCTTACTTGAGCTTGCTTTGGTCTGGTAATGCTGTAGAGAATACGCAAGTAAGTTTATTGATATTTATTTATTTTTTCTATTTATTGCAACTTTCTATTATTTATTTATTGTAGATTATTTATTTAATTGTTCTTTATACGGTAGGGTATTAGTTGAGCTTGTTTTGGTCTTAATGTTATAGAGAATACGCAAATATGTTTATTGATATTTTTTCTGGTTTTTAGTTGTTTATTGCATCTTTCGATTATTTATTCCAAATAGGTTTATATTGTAGTTTATTAGTTTATTTAATTGTTCTTTATACGGTAGGAGGGTCTTACTTGAGTTTGGTTTGGTCTCGTAATGTTATAGAAAATACGCAAATATGTTTATTGATATTTCTTTATTTTTGTTTTTTCTATTTATTGCATCTTTCGAATGTTAATTCCAAATAGGTTTATTTTGTAGTTTATTCAATTGTTCTTTATACGGTAGGGTATTACTCGAGCTTGGTTTGGTCTGGTAATGTTATAGAGAATTCGGAAATGTTATGTTTATTGTTATATTTGTATGTTTATTATTTTAGTTTATTGCATCTTTCGGTTGTTTATTCCACATCAAATAGACTTATATTGTCTGTTTATTAAAAATGCTTTTTATACAGGAGAAAATTAGTCAAGCTTGACTGGTCTGGTAGTGTTACAGAGGATACGCAAATATTGTTTATCATAAATATTTATTTTTTCTTAGTTTTTGAAACCTATATTGGATTCCATTAAAGTCCCTATGTCCTTCTTCCGCTTCGAATCTTCCGTAAGTGAAATGAGACTTATTTTTTTTTCTGAAACGCCATAACAGGAAAGAGAGAGATACCCGTCCTGTGGCATGACCTAAATGTACGCGGCAAAGATTAACGAGCGAAAAAAAATTTATAAAAATAAAAAGGTAAAACGGATGTTATGGCCCCACCTATATACCTGAACTAGTAGGAGACGACGGTCTGGGATTGTAATTACCGCAAATGTTGGAGCGAGGGCAGTGAGTGAGTGACAGAGGAGGAGGACGAGGAGGAGGTAGGAAAGGAGGAGGAGGAGAAGGAGGAGGAGGTAAGAGAAGAAGAGGAGGAGTGGAGGAAGAGAGAGGCGACAGAAGAGTATGGAGGAGGTAGGACAAGAGGAGGAGGAGGAAATAGAGAGAAGGAGGAGGTAGAAGAAGAAGAGAGGAGGTAGAGGAAGAAGAGAGGAGGAGGAGGAGAAGAATAAGAGGAGAGGTAGAGGTAGGAGGAAGAGAGGAGGTAGAGAAGAGAGGAGGAGGAAGAGGTAGGAGGAGAAGAGGAGAAGAAGAGAAGGTAGAAGAATGGGAGGAGGAAGAGGAGGTAGGAGAAGAAGGTAGGAGAAGAAGAGGAGGTAGGAGAATGGGAGGAGGTAGGAGAAGAGGAGGAGGTAAGAGAAGAGGAGGAGACAGGACAGGAGGTAGGAGAAGAAGAGGAGGAGGTAAGAGAAGAAGAGGAGGAGGTAGGAGGTAAGAGAAGAGGAGGAGGTAGGACAAGAGGTAAAAGAAGAAGAGGAGGAGGTAGGACAGGAGGTAGGAGAAGAAGAGGAGGAGGTAAGAGAAGAAGAGGAGGAGGTAGGAGAAGGAGGAGGAGGTAAGAGAAGAGGAGGAGGTAGGAAGAAGTAAAGAAGAAGAGGGGCGTAGGACAGGAGTAGGAGAAGAAGAGGAGGAGGAGGGAGAGGAGTGGAGGTAAGCCGAAGAGGAGGAGGTAGGACAAGAGGTAAAAGAAGAAGAGGAGGAGGTAGGAGGAGGAGGTAGGAGAAGAAGAGGAGGAGGTAGGAGGAGGAGGTAAGAGAAGAGGAGGAGGTAGGAGGTAAGAGAAGAGGAGGAGGTAGGACAAGAGGTAAAAGAAGAAGAGGAGGAGGAGGAGGTAAGAGAAGAAGTGGAGGAGGTAGGAGAAGAGGAGGAGGCGGTAGGTGAAGTGAAGAAGAAAGAGGTAAGAGAAGAAGAGGAGGAGGTAGGAGAAGGAGGAGGAGGTAAGAGAAGAGGAGGAGGTAGGACAAGAGGTAAAAGAAGAAGAGGAGGAGGTAGGACAGGAGGTAGGAGAAGAATAGGAGGAGGTAGGAGGAGGAGGTAAGAGAAGAAGAGGAGGAGGTAGGAGAAGGAGGAGGAGGTAGGAGGTAAGAGAAGAGGAGGAGGTAGGACAAGAGGTAAAAGAAGAAGAGGAGGAGGTAGGAGAAGAGGAGGAGGCGGTAGGTGAAGTGAAGAAGAAAGAAGTAAGAGAAAAAGAGGAGGTAGGAGCAGAGGAGGAGGAAGAGAAGAGGAGGAAGGGGGGGTGGGGTGTTGGTAATCGAGACTGCCTCGAATCTCGGAACAGGTCCGGAACAAGTATCGAAAGAAATGAAGGGTCTTGTGACTAATTCATTACATTTTTCCTTGATGATATATATGTATATACTTGATTATATGATATATTTATTCCTTTTCAGTCAAGTTACTAACTAATTCATTGTGGTTTTTGCGTGATTATATACTTGTTTTTTTTTCCGCGATATACAATAGCCAACGACGACAGTAATACTTATTGCGAGATTAAAGTTTTTTTTTTACAATATATTACATTTTCCTTCATTTTATGATAATATTCCTTTTCAGCCTATGAGTGTTCTGGTAGTAAAGTAATGCCTATGGCATTCTTTTTCTTTCAAGGCCCTAATTCTACGAAACAAGATAGCGCGTAACGAAAGGAATTTCTCCAGTATCATTCGGACATGACAGATGTTCTTAACAATTCATTACATTTTTTCTTCATTATATAAATGATTACATAATATATTCCTTTTCATCCTATGAGTCTTCTGGAAGTGACGTAATGCCTTCGATTTTTTCCCCCTTACGGGCGCCATTGAAGAAGTTTCGAAACTTCCTTGAATGGGAGGACCTACTGAGGAAGTAGGTGTACTACAGGGTACGAATATGTCCCTTCTTCTTTTTCCTCTCTTCCTCTTTTCTTGTACCTCTTTTTTCTCTTCTGAAGAGAATTGGAAGAAGTTTGGCAACTACTTACTGTTCTGAGTGCCATGTTCTTAAACGTACATCAGATAGAATAACTTATTTTCGTGTTATTGACAGTACATATATACACTATAAATTTCGTTTTATCGATAGTACACTCACACACACATACTAAAAGGACCTCATTCAAACTGGATGGTATCTAGCGGAGTTATTTATTTAAAGAACTTACAAGCTTTCACAAATAATTTATAGATGTCATATATATAAAATTATATATATATCATATATATATACATATATATATATATAGTATATATATATATATATATATATATATATATATACTATATATATATATGTATTATATATATATATATATACATATATACATATGATATATATATATATATATATATATATATATATATATAATATATATACACGCATTTGTTTTATATATGCTTATATGTATGAATTAAGGTTTTTTTTTTTTTGCTCTAAAACATAAGAGATTGTGCGAGCAGTTAAAAAAATATTTATTGCATGCAATTTATGTCGATGAATTATGACTGTAATCCATATTAACTAACTTCACCATGTTTGACATTGCAGGGTCAAAGGTCATGGTCCTGAACAGGTCACAATTTATGCAAATATGCATTTACGGGTAGTCGGAAACCATGATTTATCTGGGGGTCCTTCAGAAAGTCATAATCCCAGTGAAGCCCACTTGTTCATTTACAGTTAATTTTTCTCATTAAATCTCTCAGGAAATTCGTTAATAAATGTTTTCCTTCTGAATGACTGGATCAGAATAGATCGACGATATGGATCTGGACATGGGAAACTTATAAGGGAAAATGAATAAACAAATTATTTGAAAACTGCTGAAGATTTTTTTTTTCTATATTGCAAAAATTCTCTTAGGAATATATATGCATATGTATATATATAAAGTTTCTGTATTCATGTATATATATATATATATATATATATATATATATATATATATATATATATATATATTATATATATATATAAGTCTATCACATTACCGTGATCATATACATATATCGAACTACAAATGTCCTTTATATCTAATTCGCTCTACCTCGGAATTAATATATTTTCATATATGTTTAACGACCGGGGGGAATTTATTAAGCGATAATAGAATTGACGATCGACAGACGCGAACCATCGACCTCTCAAAGGTTTTTGGGGCTTCACTGCCAGTCCTAGAATTGAGAGGTCGGGGGTGGTTCGCGTCTGTCGATCGCCAATTCTATTATCGCTTAATAAAATTCCCCCCGGCGGTAAACTATATATATATATATATATGAAAATATATTAATTCCGAGGTAGAGCGAATTAGATATTAAAGGACATTTGTAGTTCGATATATATCTATATATATATATATATATATATATATATATACTATATATATATATATATAATATATATATATATATATATATATCATAGATGTATAACACAAATATGTATGGCCTATGTAGCTAATATGTATATACACATAAAAACACACATATATACAATTATCTGATTTTCTTTCATAAAGTAGAAAAAATACATTGTGATTCATGCAACATGATAACTTTTATACAATTGCGTGTTTTCTGTGACTATAAACAATTGTAGAAAAAGTGGAAAGAGAGAGAGAGAGAGAGAGAGAGAGAGAGAGAGAGGAGAGAGAGAGAGAGAGAGCAGTGAGAGAGAGAGAGAGAGATAGCCTGTCTGTTATGCCAAATATGCTGTGAAAATGATCGATGTCAGTTAAATCAGTAATTTTTTCTATGCATTTCCCAGAATGATCTAACATGGGTGGAAGGGGACATCGTCACCCCCCCCCCCCCACCCCCCCCCCCCCCCCCCCCACCAGTCCAAATAAGAAATGTTTCTTAATGCCACCATCATTAAAGCAAAAAAAAAAAATTAAAAAAAAAAAGAAAAAAAAAAGAGGGGGGGGAAGTGGGCACTTGGGCACTTGTTGTTGCGACTGCTTCCTTCTGTGAGAGGGCATTCGACCAAAACGGGACAAGCAAAACAACATCAACATAAATGTTTTAAATAAAAACAAAATAAAAATATATTTTTTTCTCGAACACTAAATGTTTAAATAATATAGAATAAGGGATATTTGCTTAGCATGAAGTTGTTATTATTATTATTATTATTATTATTATTATTATTATTATTATTATTATTATTATTACGAAAAACAGGGTATACTCGCTATCATTATTAATGTTATTATTATTATTATTATTATTATATATTCCCAGATAGTAATAAACAAAATAACCAACAATTCTTGATTGTGTTGACAACAATGCTCCCATTCTTCTCCGAAATTAGCCAGTCACCTGCACTAGCTAACCTTTATACATACATACTACATACATACATACTTATTCAAAATTCGATAATTTTTCTTTTATTTCTTTTTGCAAACGACGGGGAAACAGCTATTTCTCTCTCTCTCTCTCTCTCATTGACAGCACAACAACTCAGTTAAGTGATGTAAATGCATTAACCAAAAAAAAGCAAGAAAGAAAAAGTTTTTCATCGCTAGACTAGACTGGCCCCGTGACCACGCGGGCGCATGCGCATTGAACACGGACGGCCTCCCACCACTAATATTATAAAACTTTATGAGATCAGATTTAACAGCCGTCTGCCCGAATGGCAATACTGACGCAACAACCTTCCAAGTGTAGTTCCTTGTTTACGAGGTATGTGCAACGGTAGAAAAAATAGCCCCACCCTGTTCATTATCATATTGCTCTGCAATGGGCACGTTTGGGCTTTCGCTAACTTTTGGCGAATGCAGACACTGTCTTTGTAAGTCTGAAAAACACCCAATTTATTCTACATTTATTACCGTCTAATGCATATTCAAGTGCCCTTGTAGCATTATATATATGATTTATGCCTAAGTACGCATATAAGCGCTCTCCGCTTATGTGTGAACTACTTTATTAAGCACTTGAATCTGACTACGCTCGAAAGAACGATGAGGAATTGCCTCACAAAAGCAAGGACGCAAGCGTCCACGCATGCGCGCTAAAATGGGACGCCATGACAGCAAGACTCATTTGAATGGACTTCATTATTATATCTACTACTTCTCTTCCTCCCATCCCCTCCCTCTCCACCACCCTCTCCACCACCATATACCCCCGTCCCCCTCCAGGAAGTAAGTAAGTGAACTTCACACACCCACACATCCCGCCACCAAGAGTGCATCTTAATGGCGTCTGGAAATCGTAATCTTTCGTCACGGGTAGATCAGCCCTGAAAAGGTCCATCATGGCGGCGCGGGCGCTCATTTCAGGAGGAAGTAGTACTTAGTCTGGCCGTCGTCGTCCTATTAACGTATAGATTTGGTTTGTGGGCTGCTGACGGGTGTGCTCTATCATCACGTCAACGGAAGGAAGTACTATACCGCACGCGCGAAATATTTGGGGCGGAAAAGGAGTGTTTAAGTTTCGGTTAATTAATGTGCTCTCAAAATAGAAAACTGAATGCAAGCATGGAAAATTAAAACACGGAAAAGTTAGTGCGTCGATAAAACCTTAGTACGTCCTCCATGGATGAGCGAGTTTGGTCCTCTTTTTTGTTTGTATCATTTCCCCCCCCCCCGTTTCACAAAAAAATAAGTTCATTTACCGTGGTGATTATAAACGCCGGCGGCCACCCGCGCCAACCCCCCCCCCCCCCCCCCCCCCCCCCCCCCCCCCCCCCCCCCCCC